>NC_084554.2:38105000-38255000 GCF_033978685.3 Nerophis lumbriciformis | reverse complement strand
AGGGGGGATTCAGCGTGTTTTTACAAACTAATGTCACATGTGTGACAGTAATAGGCACTCCTACTAGAGAGAGTGCACAATGGCGTCACAAAAATGATTGCACTCTAGAGGCGCCCACTACCTTTGATATTGATTTGCTGTTGCTGAGACATTATGCTGCAATGCAAATTTGTCCTGTGGGTTGGATAGATACACATAAATATCGACTTTGTCTTCAAAAGAATTTGGTAAGTTACAGCCCAGGACGCATTTGCTGAAGGCGCTCACCTAATAACTCTCAAGTCTCGTGGAGTTGGAAAGCTAAAGTCCAAGTCAAGTTGCAAGTCCTTGATGATATTGTCAAGTCGAGTCCAAAGTTATCGAAATTAATACCACAGAAATAATATTTGTGAGTAGAAATGTAATTTATGGCTCTTTAAAGGGAGATGGATCTTAAAGAGACGTTTTTAAAGAGCTGTTAAGAAGACTGGCTTGTTATTATATTTTTTTTAAACAATTTCCTTTTTTTTTTCTTATTAAGGAAACAATCACCAGTATCAGTTACACCGGGGGTGTCAAACTCATTTTAGCAGACTATTAAAATCATGGCATTAAAACTAAAAAATAAAGACAACTTCAGATTGTTTTCTTTGTCTTACTTTGGCCACAAATAGAACAAACACATTCTGAAAATATTACAATAAAAATATAGAAAAGTTTAGATCCATGAAGGAAAGAAGAAAGTGAATGCATGTTTATAACTGAATAAATGAACATATGCATAAAAATGTGTTTTCTTTTGTATTATTATTTTTTTTAAATTAATTAATTAACGTTTATGACAACCTTTTTCAAAAACACAATATAGAATGTGAGATATAACAGGATAATGCATACATTTATCATTTGTTTTCAAAACGCTTCCAAAAAAGTGGGACCCCAAAAATTTACTTTGGGACCTCATTTTTATGACTTGATGGGGTCCCCTTGACTTTGACACCCCTGAGTTACACGATAAGAAGTAGATCAGAATACTTAAATTTACACAAATGTTACTCTGTTGGTAATATTCTCAAATATTGGCTATTTTTGTTGTGTTATCATTGTAAACATTCCTTAAGGTGGTGCCAAATTTCCATGCTTTGGCAGTGAAATCACGAGTTTGAATTTCCCTCACCTTAAAAAAAGGTAGCATTTTAACAATATTGAAAAAAATACAGAAAAGATTAGTAAGAATAAAATGCCTATATGGATACAAAACATTTAAATAAAACTACAAAAAAAAAGGACATCATTAAAAGGTGGGAATAAAATTATGCTGGCATACCTGGTGTGTGTACGCTTAAAGGTCTACTGAAATGCGATTTTCTTATTTAAACGGGGATAGCAGGTCCATTCTATGCGTCATACTTGATCATTTCGCGATATTGCCATATTTTTGCTGAAAGGATTTAGTAGAGAACATCGACAATAAAGTTCGCAACTTTTGGTCGCTGATAAAAAAGCCTTGCCTGTACCGGAAGTAGCAGACGAGTAGCGTGACGTCACAGGTTGTGGAGCTCCTCACATCTGCACATTGTTTACAATCATGGCCACCAGCAGCGAGAGCGATTCGGACCGAGAAAGCGACGATTTCCCCATTAATTTGAGCGAGGATGAAAGATTTGTGGATGAGGAAAGTGAGAGTGAAAGACTAGAGGGCAGTGGGAGCGATTCAGATAGGGAAGATGCTGTGAGAGGCGGGTGGGACCTGATATTCAGCTGGGAATGACTAAAACAGTAAATAAACACAAGACATATATATACTCTATTAGCCACAACACAACCAGGCTTATATTTAATATGCCACAAATTACTCCCGCATAACAAACACCTCCCCCCTCCTGTCCATATAACCCGCCAATACAACTCAAACACCTGCACAACACACTCAATCCCACAGCCCAAAGTACCGTTCACCTCCCCAAAGTTCATACAGCACATATATTTCCCCAAAGTCCCCAAAGTTACGTACGTGACATGCACATAGCGGCACGCACGTACGGGCAAGCGATCAAACGTTTGGAAGCCGCAGCTACATGCGTACTCACGGTACCGCGTCTGCGCATCCAACTCAAAGTCCTCCTGGTAAGAGTCTCTGTTGTCCCAGTTCTCCACAGGCCAATGGTAAAGCTTGACTGTCATCTTCCGGGAATGTAAACAATGAAACACCGGCTGTGTTTGTGTTGCTGCAGTCGGCCGCAATACACCGCTTCCCACCTACAGCTTTCTTCTTTGCTGTCTCCATTGTTCATTGAACAAATTGCAAAAGATTCACCAACACAGATGTCCAGAATACTGTGGAATTTTGTGATGAAAACAGACAACTTAATAGCTGGCCACCATGCTGTCCCAAAATGTCCTCTACAATCCGTGACGTCACGCGCTGACGTCATCATACCGAGACGTTTTCAGCAGAATATTTAAAATTGCACTTTAGTAAGTTAACCCAGCCGTATTGGCATGTGTTGCAATGTTAAGATTTCATCATTGATATATAAACTATCAGACTGCGTGGTCGGTAGTGGTGGGTTTCAGTAGTAGGCCTTTAATCTATACTACCCTTTAGAAGAGACCTGGGCAAATTAAGGCCCCGGGGCCGCACACGGCCCGTTAAGCTTTACAATCCGGCCTTCCGGACATTCCCCCAAATTTTTTTTAAATCTTTAAGATTAAAACTGTAGCTGCCATTATGATGTGCAGTGATGTTTTCAAATGACCGGAAGTCTTGAACTATACAAAGTATTTAAATGGTTGGAATCTGTGCTTTTGCATGATATACTAGTTACTATGGTAATCTAATTAGTTACTATGGTAATCTAAGTCACAGCAGCTCAGACGAGGCTTAAGCAATGTGGGTGGGGAGCGTTTCCACAGAGTGTTTCCAGAGCGGCCAGCCTGAAATGTGGCTGTCAGGGACAGACGCGGAAGGAGATTTTTACAACAAAGTTCTAAAGCTTAGTGATGTATCAGATATACCAGATAGTAGGTGGGTAAAAAAATCATCAATGATTTATCCTTTGCACTTTTTCCCACCATAAACGTAATTATAAACAACTAATGAAACCACACCGATTCTTTAAGCAAACGCCACTTAAGCATGTAAGTATGCCTAATTAGGACGCCGGGCTGCTTTATCGCTAATCATATTGCACATGCGGTCTTAACGAGCACACGGTCATACACACGTGCGCGCACACACACACACACACACACACACACACACACACACACACACACACACACACACACACACACACACACACACACACACACACACACACACACATATATATATATATATAGACACTCCAACTACAAATGACATTTTTCCCAACCAACTTTTACCTTTAATATTTTCCCGGCTAATTATCCTAGCGCATGTGAGAAGTAAAAGAGATGTGTTTATTCACGTGGGAGTTTCCAGCTTCTAATAGGCCGGCAATGTGAATATTAAATCAAGTGTGAGGCTGACTTGAACTTTTCCTTTATTCTCTCCTTTAATTGGAGCTTGATTGGGGAGAACTAAGGAATAGTAGCCACTTGTTTATAAATAATACAGAAGAGCTCCTTTTGACTCTGTTGGCTTTTTTCACAATTAGTGCCAGGAAAGTAAGACTTTGCAGTGTTTCTGGCTTGTTTGTGCGTTGTTAGTTAGCAGGGTTATAAACACAGAAAAAAGAAAAAAAGTGTTTATTTTTCTTCAACTCGCTTTTAAAAGAAACGTCAGCACTTTGAAACAAACTAATTGATTTGACATGAAGTCAAAATCTTTACATCAAATGGATTTTTTGTTACGGCCATTTTTGGTATTACAAGCAGGTCAATTGGTGAGTTTAGATAGCAACTAACATTTTTGCAGCTTGCTAAAGAATTCTTGTCATATAGATGATCTTTGACTTGTGCATTTACAATAAGTCCTTAAAAACAACAGAACACTCTTTTAATGGAGAGGATCTTTGACTAGTGTTTTGGCAATGGCCCTTTTTTTGTCTGGTATGGAGGATCAGTATGGTTTTTAAAAAAAATAGCAGAATTAGTTTGTCATATAGAGGATCTTTGACTAGTGTTTTTGCAACATGTCCTTAAACAAACAGAAAATGTCATTGTCTGTTATGGAGGTTCTTTGACTAGCATTTTTGCAATGGCCCTTGTTTTTGTTTGGTATAGAGGATCAGTATGACTTAAAAGAAAAAAAATAGCAGAATGCTTTTGTCATTTAGAGGATCTTTGACTAGTGTTTTTGCAACACGTCCTTAAACAAACCAAAAGTGTCACTGTCTGTTATAGAGGATCTGTCACTAGTGTTTTTGCAATGGCCCTTGTTTTTGTCTGGTGTAGAGGATCAGTATGGTTTTAAAAAAAATAGCAAAATGCTTTTGTCATATAAAGGATCTTTGACTAATGTTTTTGCAATGGACCTTGTTTTTTTTTGTCTTGTATAGAGGATCAGTATGGTTTAAAAAAATGCTGTCTGTTATGGAGGTTCTTTGACTAGCATTTTTGCAATGGCCCTTGTTTTTGTTTGGTATAGAGGATCAGTATGATTTAAAAGAAAAAAAATAGCAGAATGCTTTTGTCATTTAGAGGATCTTTGACTAGTGTTTTTGCAACATGTCCTTAAACAAACAAAGTGTCATTGTCTGTTATAGAGGATCTTTGACTAGTGTTTTTGCAATGGCCCTTGTTTTTGTCTGGTGTGGAGGATCAGTATGTTTTTTAAAAAAAATATCAGAATGCTTTTGTCATATAGAGGATCTTTGACTAGTGTTTTTGCAACACGTCCTTAAACAAACCGAAAGTGTCACTGTCTGTTATAGAGGATATTTGACTAGTGTTTTTGCAATGGCCCTTGTTTTTGTCTGGTATAGAGGTTCAGTATGGTTAAAAAAAATAGCAGAATGCTTTTGTCATTTAGAGGATCTTTGACGAGTGTTTTTGCAACACGTCCTTGAACAAACAGAAAGTGTCATTGTCTGTTATGGAGGATCTTTGACTAGTGTTTTTGCAATGGCCCTTGTTTTTGTCTGGTATAGAGGATCAGTATGGTTTTAAAAGATAGCAGAAAGCTTTTGTCATATAGAGGATCTTTGACAAGTGTTTTTGCAATGGCCCTTGTTTTTGTCTGGTGTGGAGGATCAGTATGGTTTTTAAAAAAAATAGCAGAATGCTTTTGTCATATAGAGGATCTTTGACTAGTGTTTTTGCAACACATCCTTAAACAAACCGAAATTTTCACTGTCTGTTATAGAGGATCTTTGACTAGTGTTTTTGCAATGGCCCTTGTTTTTGTCTAGTATAGAGGGTCAGTATGGTTTTAAAAGATAGCAGAATGCTTTTGTCATTTAGAGGATCTTTGACTAGTGTTTTTGCAACACGTCCTTAAACAAACAGAACATGGCATTGTCTGTTATGGAGGATCTTTGACTAGTATTTTTGCAATGGTCCTTGTTTTTGTTTGGTATAGAGGATCAGTATGGTTTAAAAAAAAAATAGCAGAATGCTTTTGTCATTTAGAGGACCTTTGACTAGTGTTTTTGCAACACGTCCTTAAACAAACTGAAAGTGTCACTGTCTGTTATAGAGGATCTTTGACTAGTATTTTTGCAATGGTCCTTGTTTTTGTCTGGTGTGGAGGATCAGTATGGTTTTTAAAAAAAATAGCAGAATGCTTTTGTCATATAGAGGATCTTTGACTAGTGTTTTTGCAACACGTCCTTAAACAAGCAAAAAGTGTCTGTCTGTTATGGAGGATCTTTGACTAGTGTTTTTGCAATGGCCCTTGTTTTTGTTTGGTATAGAGGATCAGTATGGTTTAAAAAAAAATAGCAGAATGCTTTTGTCATTTAGAGGATCTTTGACTAGTGTTTTTGCAACACATCCTTAAACAAACAGAAAGTGTCATTGTCTGTTATGAAGGATCTTTGACTAGTATTTTTGCAATGGCCCTTGTTTTTGTTTGGTATAGAGGATCAGTATGGTTTAAAAAAACATAGCAGATGCTTTTGTCATTTAGAGGATCTTTGACTATTTTTTTTGCAACATGTCCTTAAACAAACAGAAAGTGTCATTGTCTGTTATGGAGGATCTTTGACTAGTATTTTTGCAATGGCCCTTGTTTTTGTCTGGTATAGAGGATCAGTATGGTTTAAAAAAAATAGCAGAATGCTTTTGTCATTTAGAGGATCTTTGACTAGTGTTTTTGCAACACGTCCTTAAACAAACCAAAAGTGTCACTGTATGTTATAGAGGATCTTTCACTAGTGTTTTTGCAATGGCCATTGTTTTTGTCTGGTATGGAGAATCAGTATGGTTTTAAAAGATAGCAGAATGCTTTTATCATATAGAGGATCTTTGACTAGTGTTTTTGCAACATGTCCTTAAACAAACAGAAAGTGTCATTGTCTGTTATGGAGGATCTTTGACTAGTATTTTTGCAATGGCCCTTGTTTTTGTCTGGTATGGAGGATCAGTATGGTTTTTAAAAAAAATAGCAGAATTAGTTTGTCATATAGAGGATCTTTGACTAGTGTTTTTGCAACATGTCCTTAAACAAACAGAAAATGTCATTGTCTGTTATGGAGGTTCTTTGACTAGCATTTTTGCAATGGCCCTTGTTTTTGTTTGGTATAGAGGATCAGTATGACTTAAAAGAAAAAAAATAGCAGAATGCTTTTGTCATTTAGAGGATCTTTGACTAGTGTTTTTGCAACACGTCCTTAAACAAACCAAAAGTGTCACTGTCTGTTATAGAGGATCTGTCACTAGTGTTTTTGCAATGGCCCTTGTTTTTGTCTGGTGTAGAGGATCAGTATGGTTTTAAAAAAAATAGCAAAATGCTTTTGTCATATAAAGGATCTTTGACTAATGTTTTTGCAATGGACCTTGTTTTTTTTTGTCTTGTATAGAGGATCAGTATGGTTTAAAAAAATGCTGTCTGTTATGGAGGTTCTTTGACTAGCATTTTTGCAATGGCCCTTGTTTTTGTTTGGTATAGAGGATCAGTATGATTTAAAAGAAAAAAAATAGCAGAATGCTTTTGTCATTTAGAGGATCTTTGACTAGTGTTTTTGCAACATGTCCTTAAACAAACAAAGTGTCATTGTCTGTTATAGAGGATCTTTGACTAGTGTTTTTGCAATGGCCCTTGTTTTTGTCTGGTGTGGAGGATCAGTATGTTTTTTTAAAAAAATATCAGAATGCTTTTGTCATATAGAGGATCTTTGACTAGTGTTTTTGCAACACGTCCTTAAACAAACCGAAAGTGTCACTGTCTGTTATAGAGGATATTTGACTAGTGTTTTTGCAATGGCCCTTGTTTTTGTCTGGTATAGAGGTTCAGTATGGTTAAAAAAAATAGCAGAATGCTTTTGTCATTTAGAGGATCTTTGACGAGTGTTTTTGCAACACGTCCTTGAACAAACAGAAAGTGTCATTGTCTGTTATGGAGGATCTTTGACTAGTGTTTTTGCAATGGCCCTTGTTTTTGTCTGGTATAGAGGATCAGTATGGTTTTAAAAGATAGCAGAAAGCTTTTGTCATATAGAGGATCTTTGACAAGTGTTTTTGCAATGGCCCTTGTTTTTGTCTGGTGTGGAGGATCAGTATGGTTTTTAAAAAAAATAGCAGAATGCTTTTGTCATATAGAGGATCTTTGACTAGTGTTTTTGCAACACATCCTTAAACAAACCGAAATTTTCACTGTCTGTTATAGAGGATCTTTGACTAGTGTTTTTGCAATGGCCCTTGTTTTTGTCTAGTATAGAGGGTCAGTATGGTTTTAAAAGATAGCAGAATGCTTTTGTCATTTAGAGGATCTTTGACTAGTGTTTTTGCAACACGTCCTTAAACAAACAGAACATGGCATTGTCTGTTATGGAGGATCTTTGACTAGTATTTTTGCAATGGTCCTTGTTTTTGTTTGGTATAGAGGATCAGTATGGTTTAAAAAAAAAATAGCAGAATGCTTTTGTCATTTAGAGGACCTTTGACTAGTGTTTTTGCAACACGTCCTTAAACAAACTGAAAGTGTCACTGTCTGTTATAGAGGATCTTTGACTAGTATTTTTGCAATGGTCCTTGTTTTTGTCTGGTGTGGAGGATCAGTATGGTTTTTAAAAAAAATAGCAGAATGCTTTTGTCATATAGAGGATCTTTGACTAGTGTTTTTGCAACACGTCCTTAAACAAGCAAAAAGTGTCTGTCTGTTATGGAGGATCTTTGACTAGTGTTTTTGCAATGGCCCTTGTTTTTGTTTGGTATAGAGGATCAGTATGGTTTAAAAAAAAATAGCAGAATGCTTTTGTCATTTAGAGGATCTTTGACTAGTGTTTTTGCAACACATCCTTAAACAAACAGAAAGTGTCATTGTCTGTTATGAAGGATCTTTGACTAGTATTTTTGCAATGGCCCTTGTTTTTGTTTGGTATAGAGGATCAGTATGGTTTAAAAAAACATAGCAGATGCTTTTGTCATTTAGAGGATCTTTGACTATTTTTTTTGCAACATGTCCTTAAACAAACAGAAAGTGTCATTGTCTGTTATGGAGGATCTTTGACTAGTATTTTTGCAATGGCCCTTGTTTTTGTCTGGTATAGAGGATCAGTATGGTTTAAAAAAAATAGCAGAATGCTTTTGTCATTTAGAGGATCTTTGACTAGTGTTTTTGCAACACGTCCTTAAACAAACCAAAAGTGTCACTGTATGTTATAGAGGATCTTTCACTAGTGTTTTTGCAATGGCCATTGTTTTTGTCTGGTATGGAGAATCAGTATGGTTTTAAAAGATAGCAGAATGCTTTTATCATATAGAGGATCTTTGACTAGTGTTTTTGCAACATGTCCTTAAACAAACAGAAAGTGTCATTGTCTGTTATGGAGGATCTTTGACTAGTATTTTTGCAATGGCCCTTGTTTTTGTCTGGTATAGAGGATCAGTATGGTTTAAAAAAAATAGCAGAATGCTTTTGTCATTTAGAGGATCTTTGACTAGTGTTTTTGCAACACGTCCTTAAACAAACCGAAAGTGTCAATGTCTGTTATAGAGGATCTTTGACTAGTGTTTTTGCAATGGCCCTTGTTTTTGTCAAGTATATAGAGGATCAGTATGGTTTTAAAAGATAGCAGAATGCTTTTGTCGTATAGAGGATCTTTGACTAGTGTTTTTGCAACACGTCTTTAAAAAAAGAGGAAGTCTCACTGTCTGTTAAAGAGGATCTTTGACTAGTGTTTTTGCTATGGCCCTTGTTTTTGTCTGGTCTAGAGGATCAGTATGGTTTAAAAAAAATAGCAGAATGCTTTTGTCATAGAGGATCTTTGACTAGTGTTTTTGCAACACGTCCTTAAACAAACAGAAAGGGTCACTGTATGTTATAGAGGATCTTTGACTAGTGTTTTTTCAATGGCCCTCGTTTTTGTCTGGTATAGAGGATCAGTATGGTTTAAAAAAAATAGCAGAATACTTTTGTCATATAGAGGATCTTTGACTAGTGTTTTTGCAACTGGTCCTCAAACAAACAGGAAGTGTTACGGTCTGTTATTGAAGATATTTGACTATTGTTTTTGCAGTAAGTTCTTTAAAATAGCGAGGCGCTCTTTCCATTTAAACAATCTTGGAATATTGTGTCTGCTGTAGGCCCTTAAAACAGTAGACTGTTCCTTTTATATAACATATCTTTGAGTGGTGTTTTTGTAGTGGGTCCTAAAACCAGCAGAGCACTCTTTTAATAGAGAGGATCTTTGACAAATATTCTTTCAAATAGGTCCTAGCAAAAGAGCATTTTTGTCTGTCATTGTCATCGGGGATCTTTGAATAGTGTTTTTTTGTCGATCCTTAAACTGAGCAGAGTGCTTCTATTACATAAAGGATCTTTGACTAGTATTTTTGCAATAGGCCCTAGAAAAAGAGCATTTTTGTCTGTCAGTGCTGTTGATGTCGGTCCTTAAAACCATGCTCCTATTATATCAAGGACATTTGACTACTGTGTCTGCTCTCGGTCTTTAAAAACAGCAGGGTTCTCCTGTTTTATAATGGATCTTTGAAAAGTGTATTTGCAATAGGTCCTTATAAGCACTTGTTTTAATAGAAAATATATTTGATTAGTGTTGTTGTAATGGTTCTTAAAACAGAATAGTGATTTTGTCTGTCATAAAGGATCTCTGACTAATGTTTTTTTTGTCGGTCCTTAAAACCAGCAGAGTGCTTCTACTATTTAAAGGATCTTTGACTATTGTGTCTGCTGAAGGGCCATAAAAACAGCAGTCCTCCTGTTATACAAAGGATCTTTGACTACTGTGTCTGCTGACGGTTATTAAAATGAGTAGTCCTCCTGTTATATAAATGATCTTTGACCACTGTGTCAGTTACAGGTCCTTAAAAACAGCAGAGTCCTCCCATTATATAAAGGATCTTTGACCACTGTGTCTGTTGTAGGTCTTTAAAAACAGCAGAGTTCTTCCGTTAAATAAAGGATCTTTGATTACTGTGTCAGTTACAGGTCCTTAAAATCAGCAGAGTCCTCCCGTTATATAATGGATGTTTGACCACTGTGTCTGTTGTAGGTCTTTAAAAACAACAGAGTTATTCCGTTATATAAAGGATCTTTGACCACTGTGTTTGTTTGTAGGTCTTTAAAAACAGCAGAGTTCTTCTGTTATATAAAGGATCTTTGACCACTGTGTTGGTTTGTAATTTTTTTTTAAACAGCAGAGTTCTTCCCTTATATAAAGGATCTTAGACCACTGTGTTTGTTTGTAGGTCTTTAAAAACAGCAGAGTTCTTCCATTATATAAAGGATCTTTGACCACTGTGTTTGTTTGTAGGTCTTTAAAAACAGCAGAGTTCTTCCGTTATATAAAGGATCTTTGACCACCGTGCTTGTTTGTAAGTCTCTAAAAACAGCAGAGTTCTTCGGTTAAATAAAGGATCTTTGACCACTGTGTTTGTTTGTAGGTCTTTAAAAACAGCAGAGTTATTCCGTTAAATAAAGGATCTTTGTCCACTGTGTTTGTTTGTAAGTCTTTAAAAACAGCAGAGTTCTTCCGTTGTATAAAGGATCTTTGACCACTGTGTTTGTTTGTAAGTCTCTAAAAACAGCAGAGTTCTTCTGTTAAATAAACAATCTTTGACCACTGTGTTTGTTTGTAGGTCTTTAAAAACAGCAGAGTTATTCCGTTAAATAAAGGATCTTTGACCACTGTGTTTGTTTGTAGGTCTTTAAAAACAGCAGAGTTCTTCCGTTATATGAAGGACCTTTGACCACTGTGTTTGTTTGTAAGTCTTTAAAAACAGCAGAGTTCTTCCGTAATATGAAGGATCTTTGACCACCGTGTTTGTTTGTAAGTCTTTAAAAACAGCAGAGTTCTTCCGTTATATGAAGGATCTTTGACCACTGTGTTTGTTTGTAAGTCTTTAAACAAGTCTTAAACAAGTCTTAAAACAGCAGAATACTCCCGTTATATAATGGATCTTTGACCACTGTGTCTGTTGTAAGTCTTTAAAAACAGCAGAGTTCTTCCGTTAAATACAGGATCTTTGACTACTGTGTCAGTTACAGGTCCTTAAAAATAGCAGAATCCTCCCGTTATATAATGGACCTTTGACCACTGTGTCTGTTATAGGTCTTTAAAAATAGCAGAGTTATTACGTTATATAAAGGATCTTTGACCACTGTGTCTGTTGTAGGTCTTTAAAAACAGCAGAGTTCTTCTGTTAAATAAAGGATCTTTGACTACTGTGTCAGTTACAGGTCCGTTATATAATGGATGTTTGACCACTGTGTCTGTTGTAGGTCTTTAAAAACAGCAGAGTTCTTACGTTATGTAAAGGATCTTTGACCACTGTGTTTGTTTGTAGGTCTTTAAAAACAGCAGTTATTCCGTTAAATAAAGGATCTTTGACCACTGTGTTTGTTTGTAGGTCTTTAAAAACAGCAGAGTTCTTCCGTTATACAAAGGATCTTTGACCACCGTGTTTGTTTGTAAGTCTCTAAAAACAGCAGAGTTCTTCCGTTAAATAAAGGATCCTTGACCACTGTGTTTGTTTGTAGGTCTTTAAAAACAGCAGAGTTATTCCGTTACATAAAGGATCTTTGACCACTGTGTTTGTTTGTATGTCTTTAAAAACAGCAGAGTTCTTCCGTTATATAAAGGATCTTTGACCACTGTGTTTGTTTGTAGGTCTTTAAAAACAGCAGAGTTCTTCCGTTATACAAAGGATCTTTGACCACTGTGTTTGTTTGTAAGTCTTTAAAAACAGCAGAGTTATCCCGTTATATAAAGGATCTTTGACCACTGTGTTTGTTTGTAGGTCTTTAAAAACAGCAGAGTTATCCCGTTATATAAAGGATCTTTGACCACCGTGTTTGTTTGTAAGTCTCTAAAAACAGCAGAGTTCTTCCACTAAATAAAGGATCTTTGACCACTGTTTGTTTGTAGGTCTTTAAAAAAGCAGAGTTATTCCGTTATATAAAGAATCTTTGACCACCGTGTTTGTTTGTAAGTCTCTAAAAACAGCAGAGTTCTTCCGTTAAATAAAGGATCTTTGACCACTGTGTTTGTTTGTAGGTCTTTAAAAACAGCAGAGTTATTCCGTTAAATAAAGGATCTTTGTCCACTGTGTTTGTTTGTAAGTCTTTAAAAACAGCAGAGTTCTTCCGTTGTATAAAGGATCTTTGACCACTGTGTTTGTTTGTAAGTCTCTAAAAACAGCAGAGTTCTTCTGTTAAATAAACAATCTTTGACCACTGTGTTTGTTTGTAGGTCTTTAAAAACAGCAGAGTTATTCCGTTAAATAAAGGATCTTTGACCACTGTGTTTGTTTGTAGGTCTTTAAAAACAGCAGAGTTCTTCCGTTATATGAAGGACCTTTGACCACTGTGTTTGTTTGTAAGTCTTTAAAAACAGCAGAGTTCTTCCGTAATATGAAGGATCTTTGACCACCGTGTTTGTTTGTAAGTCTTTAAAAACAGCAGAGTTCTTCCGTTATATGAAGGATCTTTGACCACTGTGTTTGTTTGTAAGTCTTTAAACAAGTCTTAAAACAGCAGAATACTCCCGTTATATAATGGATCTTTGACCACTGTGTCTGTTGTAAGTCTTTAAAAACAGCAGAGTTCTTCCGTTAAATACAGGATCTTTGACTACTGTGTCAGTTACAGGTCCTTAAAAACAGCAGAATCCTCTCGTTATATAATGGACCTTTGACCACTGTGTCTGTTATAGGTCTTTAAAAACAGCAGAGTTATTACGTTATATAAAGGATCTTTGACCACTGTGTCTGTTGTAGGTCTTTAAAAACAGCAGAGTTCTTCTGTTAAATAAAGGATCTTTGACTACTGTGTCAGTTACAGGTCCGTTATATAATGGATGTTTGACCACTGTGTCTGTTGTAGGTCTTTAAAAACAGCAGAGTTCTTACGTTATATAAAGGATCTTTGACCACTGTGTTTGTTTGTAGGTCTTTAAAAACAGCACAGTTATTCCGTTAAATAAAGGATCTTTGACCACTGTGTTTGTTTGTAGGTCTTTAAAAACAGCAGAGTTCTTCTGTTATACAAAGGATCTTTGACCACCGTGTTTGTTTGTAAGTCTCTAAAAACAGCAGAGTTCTTCCGTTAAATAAAGGATCCTTGACCACTGTGTTTGTTTGTAGGTCTTTAAAAACAGCAGAGTTATCCCGTTATATAAAGGATCTTTGACCACCGTGTTTGTTTGTAAGTCTCTAAAAACAGCAGAGTTCTTCCGCTAAATAAAGGATCTTTGATCACTGTGTTTGTTTGTAGGTCTTTAAAAAAGCAGAGTTATTCCGTTATATAAAGGATCTTTGACCACAGTGTTTGTTTGTAAGTCTCTAATAACAGCAGAGTTCTTCCACTAAATAAAGGATCTTTGACCACTGTGTTTGTAGGTCTTTAAAAACAGCAGAGTTATTCCGTTATATAAAGGATCTTTGACCATTGTGTTTGTTTGTAAGTCTTTAAAAACAACAAAGTTCTTCCATTATATAAAGGATCTTTGACCACTGTGTTTGTTTGTAGGTCTTTAAAAACAGCAAAGTTCTTCCGTTATACAAAGGATCTTTGACCACTGTGTTTGTTTGTAGGTCTTTAAAAACAGCAGAGTTCTTCCGTTACATAAAGGATCTTTGACCACCGTGTTTGTTTGTAAGTCTCTAAAAACAGCAAAGTTCTTCCGTTAAACAAAGGATCTTTGACCACTGTGTTTGTTTGTAGGTCTTTAAAAACAGCAGAGTTCTTCCGTTACATAAAAGATCTTTGACCACCGTGTTTGTTTGTAAGTCTTTAAAAACAACAAAGTTCTTCCATTATATAAAGGATCTTTGACCACTGTGTTGGTTTGTACATTTTTTAAAACAGCAGAGTTCTTCCATTATATAAAAGGTCTTTGACTACTGTGTTTGTTTGTAGGTCTTTAAAAACAGCAGAGTTCTTCTGTTATATAAAGGATCTTTGACTACTAAGTCTGCTGTAGGTCTTTAAAAACAGCAGGGTTCTTCCGTTATTTAAAGGATCTTTGACCACTGTGTCTGCTGTAGGTCTTTAAAAAACAGCAGAGTCCTCCCGTTATATAAAGGATCTCTTTAGCCGCGTGCAAGTGTAGCCATGTCTTCCAAGCGAAGTTCATTTAACAAATTCAAACTGGGACTGTGGCTCGATGTGTCTCCGTGGTTAAATTTGGAGATCCATGCGTCGCAGCTCCCAGCATGCACCGCTCTGATTGGCTGGCGAAGCGCACCGTGCTCTTTCATATCTTGCCAGAGAGCATTCTCATGTGCAAACGCTAGCAGCCGTGTGGAGGGAACACACACTCCTTCCCCTTTGAAAAGCCTCTCAAGGACAAAGAAGAAACAATTAGCATGGCGCGAACGAATTCATCTTTTCTGGCTGACACGTTGTTCCTTTATTAGTTTGCCATTAAGGACATCTCGCTATCAATCACACACGTTGCTTCATTATCTCGCCGCCCTCATCATTGTTTGGGATAAATGAAGGTCAGCGGGGGCACCGAGATGGTGGATGTAACGTAACATTAGCAGCACACAAACATTCAAACATAAATATAGTAATATGACAGGATATTACCATTTTTTCATCCTGGGATGAAACGGCAAAAATGACTAAATAAACATATGAAATGAGTACAAACTTCTTCCTGGTTCACAGTGGATGGCCTAACTGGATCGTACCATTTTCATTCTGGGAGATGGGGAGCAATTTTGTGTCATCTTTTGTAAAGCAGACGCCCCAGCAGACATCACACATGGGACGGTTCAGTAAGTATAAATTGTTGTAGTTATATTGTAAAACGTACAAATGTCGCTCGGGGTGATGAATGAAGAAACAGGAAGCGGAGTTTCAACCCGCACCTGCAGTGAGCTAACTCGTCCGAAAGATGGCGCCATAGCACAAACAATAACACACCTTTTCAGTGTCTCTGTCTGTGTTGAAAACTATTTGTTGAATACAAAACATTATGGCTAGAGATGTTATTATCGGCCGATAAATGCTTTAAAATGTAATATTGGAAATTATCGGTATCGGTTTCAACCTCCCGAATTTCAGTGCCCCTCCCGAAAATCTCCCGGGGCAACCATTCTCCTGATTTCCACCCGGACAACAATATTGGATGCGTGCCTTAAAGGCACTGCCTTTAGCGTCCTCTAAAATCTGTCATCACGTCCGCTTTTCCTCCATACAAACAGCGTGTCGGCCCAGTAACATAATACATGCGGCTTCTACAAACACCTAAGTGAATGCAATGCATACTTGGTCAAATGCCAACCAGGTCACACTGAGGGTGGCCGTATAAACAACTTTAACACTGTTACAAATATGCGCCACACTGTGAACCCACACCAAACAAGAATGACAAACACATTTCGGGAGAACATCCGCACCGTAACACAACATAAACACAACAGAACAAATACCCAGAACCCCTTGCAGCACTAACTCTTCCGGGACGCTTCAATATACACACCCCACTACCACCAAACCCCGCCCCCACCAACCTCGCCCAACTCAACCCCCCCATCTCTCGAATTCGGAGGTCTCAAGGTTGGCAAGCAGGGCCGGCCCGTGGCATAGGCCGTATAGGCAAATGCTAAGGGCGCCGTCCATCAGGGGGCGCCACGCCAGTGCCACAAATGTTGGAGAAAAAAAAAAAAAAAAAAAGAAAGTTGGTACTATTATTTTAAATACAAAAAATAATCCCACGTTAATTAAAATGCAAAGTAAAGCCTATTTAATAGAAATATTATTTGTTACAACATTACGGCCCCCCCCCCCACCCCCCCCCCCCCCCCTTCCTGTATCATGACTCTTTTTGGACGTCACCACATCAAAAAATCAACACAAGATGTCAAAACGGCCAAAACTGTCAGGTGCCCAAGGAAGAAAAAAGAGAAAAAAAGAGGAGTAGAAACGAGAAAAGACAGAGGTAGCAGGTAGGTAACGTTAGCCTACATTAAATTATTTGTGTGTTACAGAATGTGATAGTAACCTGGCTTGTTAGCATTAAGCTAATGTTACATGATTCGGCAATTGCTAATCAATAAATAGCTAGTTCTGTTTTAACGTCGGGTTAATATTGTGGAGGGGGCTAAATTGTTATGGAAAATAATAATGTAACGTTAGGTAATTACTGTACTCCCACCTTACATTCCTCAGGTATTAGATCTTTTAAGCAGGTGTTTTTTGTTTACATTGTTATTGCCTTCTGGTTAGCTAATGTTTGCCCTGCAGGTAATAGTCACTTGTCCACCCCTTTATATATTAGGTATAGTTGTAAGTAAAAAAAAAAGGTCAAAGATAAAGCTATTCGGTTTCTTGGGGGGGGGGGGGGGGGGGGGTCGGGGGGGCGCCACCTAAAATCTTGCCTAGGGGCGCCAGATTGGTTAGGGCCGGGCCTGTTGGCAAGTATGCTCTAGTATACTCTGGACTGAAGCTGTGTGCCTTCATTGTTTTTGTAGCTGTTTTTTTGAGGCATGTTTAAAACAAATAAAAAATAATGCACTTTGTGAAAGTCAAAGTATAGTATTTCCCATAGTTGTAGTGGGTATTAGGATTATCTCAGGGAGAGCATGTCCCAAATTCCAAGCTGCTGTTTTGAGGCATGTTAAAAAAAAATAATGCACTTTGTGACTTCAATAATACAAACTGTAAATATGACATATTTTTTCCATAGCTGGAGTTGAAGTTGTTCTCTTATTTTGGAAAACCTTGTTTTTGATTGATTGATTGAAACTTGTATTAGTAGATTGCACAGTACAGTACATATTCCGTACAATTGACCACTAAATGGTAACACCCGGAAAAGTTTTTAAACTTGTTTAAGTCGGGGTCCACGTTAATCAATTCATGGTAAAGTTACATTGTTTAATGCATCCAGCGGGGCATCACAACAAAATTAGGCATAATAATGTGTTGATTCCACTACTGTATATATTGGTATCGATTGATATCGGAATCGGTAATTAAGAATTGGACAATATCGGAATATCGGATATCGGCAAAAAAGCCATTATTGGACATATAATTATGGCCCTTGGCGAAGAAAAATCCATAAATTAGCCACACCGTTTTATAAACCACAGCATTCAAAGCGTAGGAAAAAAGTAGCAGCTTATGGTCTGAAAAATACTGTATATGCCGTTTTGTGTGTTTGTAGGAAGAGCTATTGTGCACATACTTACATATACAATGTAACTCTTGTCCAATGTCAATCACAACAATGTAACATTAAGGAGCTGGATAGAAGGGCGCTAATGTTAGCATAACTGTGTTAGCCTCATGCTAACAGTACACTCAGATTTTAACATCATGCGAGGTTAACCTGTGACAAGAAACAAACAATGACAGTTCGTTGGCACTTATATTTTTATTATATATTTTTTATTATCATTTACTATCTGTTTATATTATTTTATTTTATTTTTGTTGTAGCGGTGTAGTGTGCAAGGACGGGAGTGAAATAATTAAAAAGATGGAGCTAACTGTTTTAATGACATTCAGATTTTACATAAACCAATAACGGAGCAGCATCTCCTCATCCGTGGCTCACTAGTGCAACAACAACGCCGGAAATGTGTCCCGTGAAAAACCGTCCTACCGGAACTCTCTAATAACTGAAGTTCCTTGGGTGAATAATGTGAACTCACTACACCGGTATGTTTTAGCGCTTTCATGGCGAGTTTATCGACAGATATAAGTAAGAACTTTACACTACTTTATAATAGAAATGGCAACAGCGGAGGATGCATGTCCCATAACCAGCGTTGGGACTAACCCGGCGGTTTTTTATCTCAAGGAATTCTGAAATAAAATCATGTCTGAATCCCAGAACACTCTACACATTTCCCCAGTTTTAGTTTAGAGATAAGGAAAGATTGGCCTGGCCCACTAGCATCCGAACTGTCATTGTTTGTTTCTCGTCACAGGTTAACCTCGAATGATGTTACTTTCAGCGGTAAATAGTAATCTATCGCGTTATTTTTTATATTCAATAACTCAGTTACCGTTACTACATGATGCGTTACTGCATTATTTTACGTTATTTTTTATGTAGTATCGTCTAGAAACTAAGAAGATCTGAGTGTGTTTTATTGCAGCGCTGCGGAAGAGGCGACAAGAAAGAGGCGCGCCGCGCACTGTCTGTGTGTATGTGTGTGTGTGGGAAGGGGCGTGTCTGTGTTTACTAACAAGACATCATGGCGAAGCCCGAAGCCGAGTTTCTTAACATGGAGATATTCTCAATACTTTTCTTTTGTCGACCACAAAGAAACGAACATTTTAGTTGAATGTAAGTTGTGTCTTGGATTAAAGATCCTATCTACTGCCCAAAACAGCAATTCAAATCTGCTGAAACAGCTACAAAAGCAACATGCTTCGACAAAGCTAGTAAAGAGAGACACACTTCAACAAGGCACTGCGCACTGAAGGTACACGCACTCTGTCAATTCTCTTATATACTGTTGCTCTTTCATTCTAGACTTCCAGAGTGTTTGATTATCACATCACTCTAAATGTATAGACTATAAAGTTCACAAACATAAAGAGGGATGCTAGTGGACCAGGCCAATCTTTATTTTTCTCTAAACTAAAACTGGGGAAATGTGTAGAGTGTTCTGGGCTTCAGACATGAGTTTGTTTCAGAATTCCTTGAGATAAAAAAAATGCCTGGTTAGGCTTTGTGTATGTAGTGTGTGCCTTCTTTGGTGTACAGCTATGTTGTTATTATGCGGTTTGTTACTTACGTATGTTATGTTGCAGCTATTTAAAATAGTTTTGTCAATTTGTTCTGGCCTGAAACAAATCGGCCCTTTGAAACATATCTTTGTCTTTGTGTGTTGTATGTAGACCACATTGCTTGGCAGAGTTCAGTGATGCAAATGCATGTCAAGTTGATCAACAGATTGTATTATTCTCCAGTGCAAAAACAGTACTGAACTGAAGGCTAAAAGGGCATTAATTGGAGCCTTAGAAAAAAAAAAATATATATAAGTAACTAAATTGTTACTTTTCACAGTAACGCATTACTTTTTGGTGTAAGTAACTGAGTTAGTAACTGAGTTACTTTTGAAATAAAGTAACTAGTAACTGTAACTAGTTACTGGTTTTCAGTAACTAACCCAACACTGCCCATAACAAGAAGATAGAGAAAAAGAAGAAGCGTATCGACTCCAGTGTCGGACTACAAAGGTGGACGCGCGCAAATTTTCAGGACTTATACAGATCAGCAGGTACCAGAAGGTAAGAACAGTTGCTTTTGTACAATATTGCGAAACAAAACACCAGATAATATGTCTTTCCTTATACACACACCATAATAATACTCGTATGTTGGAGCACAGTGAAATCCATCAAGTGGTGCAGCTTCATAGTTTACCAAAGTCGCACTAAAACATTTTGATGGAATTTCAATGGAACATATAAAATGCTGGTGTTGTTTACTTGAGTCATATTGCAGTCTACATGTATCTCTTATGTGTGACTGCCATCTACTGGTCACACTTATCATTTCACCAGGTACCAAATAAAATAGCTTCGAGGTCGGTAAGCACAACCAAAATTATTCCATACATTAGGCGCACCGGGTTATAAGGTGCACTGTCCAGTTTTGAGTAAATTAAAGGATTTTAAGTGCGCCTTATAGTCGGAAAAATACGGTAAATGAATAAGGACAAGCCTACTTGCTGGTTTACAGAGGATGACGTAATACGACTGGATTGTACCATATTCGATTCTGCTACTTAAAAATGAAGTAAATAAATAAAAGACTAATTCCTGGTTCACAAAGAATGACGTAATATGACAGGCAAGGGGATGGTCCATTGTTTCTTAGTTTTTGAAAAAAATCAGGAAGTGATGCGTTCAACTAGTAATTTGTGATATTTGGACTTTGGGAATGTTTCCCGCGCCGCCAAAGGTAATAATAATAATAATAATAATCGCGCTCTCTGCATTTCTTCCCACAACGCATCATTTCTTCCTCAGTGCAACCCGATTAAGTGCAATCTCCCGCAGCTTAAATACTGTTTATTGGATGTACTCCTTAATCCTGCTCATATCATATACACACTATTTTATATATACTGTGTGTATATAGACATGCCTTTTGAATGACTGCACATAAAAAGCAATCAAACGTATTCTCTGGCAAGCATCCTGCACTCATTAAAGCTCCATTGACGATATCATAATAACATTTTTTGGCTTCCTCCTTGCAGGAATGCGTGCAGAGGATGGCGGCCAAACAAAATTAGAAGCTTTTTATGCGAGGAAACCTAATTAACATCCACCCACTCTGACAGCACACCTGTTCTTTGCTCCCAAAAAACCTCCTCCCGCCTCGGGAGGAAATCTGCTCCTCTCTCTATTTGCGTCCTAACGACACCACTCACAACTTTTATGTGCCATAGTCTTAAACACGACAAGTTTTAATGCGCCTAACATTTTTTTTGTCAGGCTCTGGTGAATGCTGCCCTCACAAAGCATGGACCTGCATCTTAAGTGGCGTGTGTGTGTGAGTGTGTGTGTGTGTGTGTGTGTGTGTCCACTATAATGAGCTTGTGGAATCTTCCGGCCCGCTCCAGCGGCTGCCTTCTAAGCCGTTACCCCTGGGCTAGCCCGGGCTATGCTAGCCTCTCGCACGACGCATGTTTGGCATCATTATCCGTCATTCTGAGGCTGAAAGAGCGGGAATAGGAACGACCTGGACCAGCAAAGGCGGCTTTGGGATAACACTAGTTTCCTGGCAGGCATCTTGTTAGGCACCAATTATTTGTCGCTAAGAGGGAGAAGAAAACACATGCCCTCTAGTGGCTGACGTGATTATTACAATAATGAAATAGGGCGATTTATTTAACTACCGTATCTTCTGGACCATAGGGCGCACCGGACTATAAGGCGCACTGGTCTATTCAGGTCTTTTTTCATACAAAAAGCGCATTAAAGGGGTCATATTATGATTTTTTTTTTAAACAAACCAACCTGACAGCTCTGTTGCTTGAATTTTACCGCTAAAAACAGTGGTATTCAACGTTCCCTCTAAGGTGCGCGACTGCGCAATTGCGCACTGCTCGCGCGTCTTCTGCGCACAGCAAATCTATGCCGCGCAAAAAATCCAATCCCACTCTAAACAAAATAAACAAAATTGTTTGTTTTGTATGATTTTGCAATACAACTGTGAGTAACAGGTGACGAAAGGAGGCCACAACAGATAAAACAATGTTTGTCAACACTTAAATTATTGTAGCGTCTGTGGAGACACTTAAAGGAGGACAGGAATTCCATCGGTCCCTTTATTTAGCGAAATTGTTTGTCGGCCATAACCACACCAAAACAATGTGTAAAATACTTTTATCTAGCAAAACTGGTCACTGTCTACTGTACAAAGCAAGCCAAAAGCAACTCTTTGTCATCTGTTATATCAACAGCAGCCGCTTGCTCTCTCTCACTTGCACCAACACATACACTATGGCAGTTAGCCACTGGTGCATTTATGGCCACACAAAAAGTTGGACAACTCCAACACTACACGTGAAGTGTAAATTTCAGTTTGTTTTACTATGACTCCTCAATCAGTGTGTTTATTCTACTGTCATTTGTTAAGAATGTTATTTTTTGGATATTAATCATGAAATGATGTTACAGGACTACATAATTGCTAATAAAAATATTTATTTTATGGACAGAAAGTTAATAAACACTTCATCTCATGCAACATGTGAATGTTTTAGGGCAGTGGTTCTCAACCTTTTTTCAGTGATGTACCCCCTGTGAACATTTTTTTTAATTCAAGTACCCCCTAATCAGAGCAAAGCATTTTTGGTTGAAAAAAAGAGATAAAGAAGTAAAATACAGCACTATGTCATCAGTTTCTGATTCATTAAATTGTATAACAGTGCAAAAATATTGCTCATTTGTAGTGGTCTTTCTTGAACTATTTGGAAAAAAAGATATAAAAATAACTAAAAACTTGTTGAAAAATAAACAAGTGATTCAATTATAAATAAAGATTTCTACACATAGAAGTAATCATCAACTTAAAGGGGAACATTATCACCAGACCTATGTAAGCGTCAATATATACCTTGATGTTGCAGAAAAAAGACCATATATTTTTTTAACCGATTTCCGAACTCTAAATGGGTGAATTTTGGCGAATTAAACGCCTTTCTATTATTCGCCCTTGGGAAGCAATCCGCCATTTTCTCACTTTCGTCGGTGTGTTGTCGGAGGGTGTAACATCACGAACAGGGACGGATTCAAGTTGCACCAGTGGCCCAAAGATGCGAAAGTGGCAAGAAATTGGACGAAATTTGTTCAAAAGGCTGTGGGGAAAGCCGACGAAATGGTCAGTCGTTTGTTCCGCACACTTTACCGACGAAAGCTATGCTACGACAGAGATGGCCAGAATGTGTGGATATCGTGCGACACTCAAAGCAGATGCTGACATCAACTCCAAAACTGGACAGATCAGCTTTCAGGAAAAGAGAGCGGATGAGGGTATGTCTACAGAATATATTAATTGATGAAAATTGGGCTGTCTGCACTCTCAAAGTGCATGTTGTTGCCAAATGTATTTCATATGCTGTAAACCTAGTTCATAGTTGTTAGTTTCTTTTAATGCCAAACAAACACATACTAATCGTTGGTTGGAAGGCGATCGCCGAATTCGTCCTCGCTTTCTCTCGTGTCGCTGGCTGTCGGGTCGTTTTCGTCGGTTTCGCTTGCATACGGTTCAAACCGATATGGCTCAATAGCTTCAGTTTCTTTTTCAATTTTGTTTTCGCTACCTGCCTCCACACTACAACCATCCGTTTCAATACATGCGTAATCTGTTGAATCATTTAAGCCACTGAAATCCGAGTCTGAATCCGAGCTAATTTCGCTATAGCTTGCTGTTCTATACGCCATGTTTGTTTGTGTTGGCTTCACTATGTAACGTCACAGGAAAATGGACGGGTGTTTATAACGGTGGTTAAAATCAGGCACTTTGAAGCTTTTTTTAGGGATATTGCGTGATGGGTAAAATTTTGAAAAAAACTTCAAAAAATAAAATAAGCCACTGGGAACTGATTTTTAATGGTTTTAACCCTTCTGAAATTATGATAATGTTCCCCTTTAAAGTGCCCTCTTTGGGGATTGTAATAGACATCCATCTGGATTCATGAACTTAATTCTAAACATTTCTTCACAAAAAAAGAAATCTTTAACATCAATATTTATGGAACATATCCACAAAAAAATCTAGCTGTCAACACTGAATATTGCATTTCTTTTCACAGTTCTTTTTGACAGACATTTTAGTGAGAAACCTGAGCTTGTGCTTCACTGAGTTTATGAACTTACATTCTTATTTTGTTGAAGTATTATTCAATAAATATATTTATAAAGGATTTTTGAATTGTTGCTCTTTTTAGAATATTTAAAAAAAATCTCACGTACCCCTTGGCATACCTTCAAGTACCCCCAGGGGTACGCGTACCCCCATTTGAGAACCACTGTTTTAGGGGAACTAAATGTGATCTCTGAAAGGGGTACACAATTTTTCCAAAGCAGGACCCCCACCCAGGCATAAAATACTATAGTGCTTAGCCGATTAAAAAAAAAAACAATATCCAAGTGGGCCAAATCACATCTATTAGAAAATAATCTGTTGAAATTGACTACTGTCACTTGATTATAATAATAAGACATTTAAATTGTTATGTCAGGTTTGAGACAAATGTGCAGCTGGTATGACCACAGTGTGCACGTCTGTATTCCACTGAATGCTCAGGGTGTTTGTGTGTTTGCTCACACACGAACAATTAGAGGGAACATTGGTGGTATTGTTTCTCCATTCCATTCATTTATTCCATGTTTTTTATATGCTGTAAAAACCCCACTGCTTTTACTGTAAAATTCTGGTGACTGAGCTGCCAGTTTTTGAAGTAAAATTTAAATTTTTTTTTTGCAAGATTATTTAAAAATATATATTGTTAATGTATTATATATATGCATGTATATTCATATATTACTCATTGTTAAAATCAGCCCTCTGAGGACAACCATAACTGCTATGTGGCCCCTTAATGAAAACCAGTTTGCTTTTAGACTTTCCTGTGGATATCTGCGCCCACGACGAGGCAGATCAGGAAAATACGCCGAGCTCATTAGCATCAACCGTCCGCCTCGATGCAAAATATAAGCCCTGATTTTTTTGGGGGTGTTGGGATTAGTAGCCTGTCAGCACGCAGGAGGAGTCGCTGTCTGTGGCGTCAGTGTTGGTGCTTTATTAAAGAGGATTTGCAGCGACACCGTCTAATGAACGGCATATGATCAACGGCCCAGATAGAAAGATGGAGGAAGATTCATTCGCTCACGTTAGCAAGCGCTGAATGCAATTTTCCATCAGTCTTCATCTATAAAACCGTCAACTGGGTGTCATACAGTAATTCAGTGTAATAGTTGTATATGGCTGTCACCACCAGATGTAATTAAAGTGACTTTCTTAATGACAGTAATGTGCGTCCCAGATGAGCACCAAATCATCTGCCTCGCGCGTTTGCTCGAATTTAAGACCACCTTCAGGCTTCGCTACATGTCTTAAAATAAAGCCTAGCGCTCTGTCAACTACTGGACTAGTTTTTGACGTGTATGGACGTGATTTATATATTTTACGTCCTGTCCTAAATGTATACTAACATGAGAGCATGTTATGCTTTTGATATTGTTGGTTAGAAATTAGGAAAATTGGCATGAAATCCATTAAAAATTGGCAGATTTAAAAAAGCAGACTATAGTGTTAAACATGTTAGTTTTTTTTTTTTTTTTTTTACTTTTGACAAAGATTGCGGGGTTTTTGGCAGTGATGGGGAAGATGCTTGATGAGGTAAAGTCCAGGGAACATGCAATCATTCATTGTGGGAAATACAGAAGAGAAAAGAGGAAACTAAGAGAGGACGTTAGATGACATGGAGGGAAGGAGGTTATTCTCAAAGGGGTACCAAGCAGCAATCCAAAACATTTTAGTTAATTTTCTAGAAGAGACAGGCTTATGTAATAGAATTTAGTATGGTAAGGTATATACACTATATTGCCAAAAGTGTTTTGCCATCCATCCAAATGATCAGAATCAGGTGTCCTAATCACTTGGCCCGGCCACAGGTGTATAAAATCAAGCACTTGGCTCAGTGATTTCCAGCGTGGGACTGTCATAGGATGCCACTTGTGCAACAAATCCAGTCGTGGTATTTCATCGCTCCTAAATATTCCAAAGTCAACTGTCGGGTTTATTATAATAAAATGGAAGAGTTTGGGAACAACAGCAACTCAGCCACGAAGTGGTAGGCCACGTAAACTGACAGAGAGGGGTCAGCGTATGCTGAAGCACATAGTGCAAAAACTTTCTGCACAGTCAGTTGCTACAGAGCTCCAAACTTCATGTGACTTTCCAATTAGCCCACGCACAGTACGCAGAGAGCATCATGGAATGGGTTTCCATGGCCGAGCAGCTGAATCTAAGCCATACATCACCAAGTCCAATGCAAAGCGTCGGATGCAGTGGTGTAAAGCACGTCGCCACTGGACTCTAGAGCAGTGGAGACGCCTTCTCTGGAGTGATGAATCACACTTTTCCATCTGGCAATCTGATGGAAGTTGTAAGGAGAACGGTACATTTTGGACTGCATTGTGCTGAGTGTGAAATTTAGTGGAGGAAGGAATTATGGTGCGGGGTTATTTTTCAAGAGTTGGGCTTGGCCCCTTCGTTCCAGTGAAAGGAACTTTGAATGTTTCAGGATACCAAAACATTTTGGACAATTCTATGCTCCCAACCTTGTGGGAACAGTTTGGAGCGGGCCCCTTCCTCTTCCAACATGACTGTGCACCAGTGCACAGAGTAAGGTCCATAAAGACATCGATGATAGAGTCTGGTGTAGATGAACTAGACTGGCCTGCACAGAGTCCTGACCTGAACCCGATAGAACACCTTTGGGATGAACTAGAACGGAGACTGAGAGCCAGGCCTTCTCGACCAACATCAGTGTGTGACCTCACCAATGCACATTTGGAAGAACGGTGGCAAATTCCTATAAACACACTCCGCAACCTTGTGGACAGCCTTCCCAGAAGAGTTGAAGCTGTAATAGCTGCAATATGTGAGTCAAGGCAGGTGGCCAAATACTTTTGGCAATATAGTGCATGTATGTATATGAGGGAGGGAGATGGTAGGGAACTCTGGTTCACACTCCAATACAGTAGGTGGCGGTAATGCACCTTTAACGTTGAGTGCCCGTCATAAAACAAGAAGAAGGAGAAGAAACGCACAGTTACATAGTTTATATATATATATATATATATATATATATATATATATATATATATATATATATATATATATATATATATATACACACACGTATATATATACACAGGTAAAAGCCAGTAAATTAGAATATTTTGAAAAACTTGATTTATTTCAGTAATTGCATTCAAAAGGTGTAACTTGTACATTATATTTATTCATTGCACACAGACTGATGCATTCAAATGTTTATTTCATTTAATTTTGATGATTTGAAGTGGCAACAAATGAAAATCCAAAATTCCGTGTGTCACAAAATTAGAATATTGTGTAAGGGTTAAATTTTGAAGACACCTGGTGCCACAAACTAATCAGCTGATTAACTCAAAACACCTGCAAAGGGCTTTAAATGGTCCCTCAGTCCAGTTCTGAAGCCTACACAAACATGGGGAAGACTTCAGATTTGACAGCTGTCCAAATGGCAACCATCGACACATTGCACAAGGAGGGAAAGACACAAAAGGTTATTGCTGAAGAGGCTGGCTGTTCTCAGAGCTCTGTGTCCAAACACATTAATGGAGAGGCAAAGGGAAGGAAAAACTGTGGTCAGAAAAAAAGTGTACAAGCGATAGGGATCACCGCGCCCTGGTCAAGATTGTGAAAACAAACCCATTCAAAAATGTGGGGGAGATTCAGAAGGAGTGGACAGCTGCTGGAGTCAGTGCTTCAAGATCCACCACCAAGAGACGCTTGAAAGACATGGGTTTCAACTGCCTCATACCTCGTGTCAAGCCACTGTTGACCAAGAAACAGCGCGAAAAGCGTCTCACCTGGGCTAAGGAAAAAAAGAGCTGGACTGCTGCTGAGTGGTCCAAAGTCATGTTTTCTGACGAAAGCAAATTTTGCATTTCCTTTGGAAATCGAGGTCCCAGAGTCTGGAGGAAGACAGGAGAGGCACAGGATCCACGTTGCCTGAAGTCTAGTGTAAAGTTTCCACCATCAGTGATGGTTTGGGGTGCCATGTCATCTGCTGGTGTCGGTCCACTCTGTTTCCTGAGATCCAGGGTCAACGCAGCCGTCTACCAGCAAGTTTTAGAGCACTTCATGCTTCCTGCTGCTGACCTGCTCTATGGAGATGGAGATTTCAAGTTCCAACAGGACTTGGCGCCTGCACACAGCGCAAAATCTACCCGTGCCTGGTTTACGGACCATGGTATTTCTGTTCTAAATTGGCCCGCCAACTCCCCTGACCTTAGCCCCATAGAAAATCTGTGGGGTATTGTGAAAAGGAAGATGCAGAATGCCAGACCCAAAAACGCAGAAGAGTTGAAGGCCACTATCAGAGCAACCTGGGCTCTCATAACACCTGAGCAGTGCCAGAAACTCATCGACTCCATGCCACGCCGCATTAACGCAGTAATTGAGGCAAAAGGAGCTCCAACCAAGTATTGAGTATTGTACATGCTCATATTTTTCATTTTCATACTTTTCAGTTGGCCAACATTTCTAAAAATCCCTTTTTTGTATTAGCCTTAAGTAATATTCTAATTTTGTGACACACGGAATTTTGGATTTTCATTTGTTGCCACTTCAAATCATCAAAATTAAATGAAATAAACATTTGAATGCATCAATCTGTGTGCAATGAATAAATATAATGTACAAGTTACACCTTTTGAATGCAATTACTGAAATAAATCAAGTTTTTCAAAATATTCTAATTTACTGGCTTTTACCTGTATATATATACACGTATATATATATACGTATATATATATATATGTATATATATGTGTATAAAGATAAATTACACAATAGTCTTTCTTATTGGTGACAACACAACTCATCATAGCTTTAAAGCTACAGATGCACAAAACATTGTGTTCCCAGTCGGGTTTACACAAAGCACGTTTAGACTGTTTGAAATCCATCACCTAGACTGGATTTTGGACAATAGAGCAATAAATGACCTTTAAAATAAATGTAATAAATAAACAGTAATACAAATAGAATACAATAATGTGTCTTCACCCTTCAGAAAAAATCTGCAAAATCTTGCCTTGAAATAATTCATCTCCTCCTCGCTTCACGCCGGGCCATCGATGGCGGCCGCGTTTGTGTGTGCGAGAACCGGCCGCGCGCAATTACATCGATTCGACGAATCTCTGATGGAGCGACGGCGCACGGCAACAAAAGGAGGTAAGGACCGGGCGGCGTGAAATAATTCATGGCGGACGGACGTCGCACCTGTAATTTGCTTTGACAAGAACGAGGCCGCGCTGCATGCTGATGAGCGTCTCATAGACGGCAAGGGAGAGATGCTAACAGTGCATCCAAACGCCAACATCGGTTACAACTTAGGGGGAATCACAATGCAAAAAGGCAACTTTTTAACACCTGTGCCTCAACTTTCTTGACAAGAAATCAAGAAATCATCGTTTACGAACGCGGCTCTCTTTAACCCTTTGACCTTTTGCCGAGTGCTCACTGCGGCACGCATAGGCGCCGATCTTGTGGGTGCTTCGGGGGCCCACGTGGGATTGATGGCAACTTTCATTCTGTAACATAATTTTTGAAAAATTAATTAATCAGTTTCACGTAACTAAAAAGTCATATAATTAACAAAGTCTAGTCAAGGCTTCATTGTGCCCAATAATGATGTAATGACATAGTCATCATGACATTGAACACTCTGCACACAAATGAATGAAGTGCATACTTGCTCAACAGCCATACATGTCACACTAAGGGTGGCAGTATGAACAATGCCAACACTGTCATAAACATGTGCCATGTAGTGAAACCACACTAAACAACAACGACACACACATTTTGGAAGAATATTTGCACCGCAACACAACATAAACACTACAGAACAAATTCCCAGAATTCCCTGCAGCACCAACTCTTCCGGGACGCTATAATATAAACAAACCCCATTGGTGGATCGACACCTAACATCCACTGTAATGATACCACGTACAATAGCGTACCTAGTCGATACTACTATGATTACATCGATACATTTTAACACCACAAAATCTTCTTTCGTTTTTTAAAATTTACATTATGTTTATAAACTCAGGAAATATGTCCCTGGACACATGAGGACTTTGAATATGACCAATGTATGATCCTGTAACTACCGTATTTTTTGGACTATAAGTCGCAGTTTTTTTTCATAGTTTGGCCGGGCTCCAGTGCGACTTATATATGTTTTTTTCCTTTTTTATCATGCATTTTCGGCAGGTGCGACTTATACTCCGGTGCGACTTATACCCCGAAAAATACGGTACTTGGTATCGGATTGATACCCAAATTTTTGGTATCTTCCAAAACTAATGTAAAGTATCAAAGAAGAGAAGAATAAGTGATTATTACATTTTAACAGAAGTGTAGATAGAACATGTTGGAACAGAAAGTAAGCAGATATTAACAGTAAATGAACAAGTAGATTAATAATTAATTTTCTACCACTTGTCCTTAATAATGTTGACTAAATAATAGAATGAGCAATGACACAATATGTTACTGCATATGTCAGCAGAAAAATTAGGAGCCTTTGTTTGTTTACTTACGACTAAAAGACAAGTTGTCTAATATGTGCACTATTTTATTTAAGGACAAAATTGCAATAAGAAACATATGTTTAGTGTACCCTAAGATTTTTTGTTAAAATAAAGCCAATAATGACATTTTTTCTGGTCCCCGTTATTTAGAAAAGTACCGAAAAGTACCAAAATACTTTTGGTACAGGTACCAAAATATTGGTATCGGGACCACACTAAAACACACACACCGAGCACCCACTGGCAGAAATGTAGATCGGCACCTACGTCGGCCCGCATAAGAAAGCTTCATTGTATTGACATTAAAGCCAGAATGTAATCTAAACATGTGTAAAGAGTAGGGATGATGTTTGATAAGAAATGATCGAGTTCGAGCCTATTATCGAATCCTCTTATCGAACCGATTACTTATCGATTCTCTTGTCGAATTCAGATAGGTTGTTGTATATGGAAAAAAACACAATATTTGGTTTAACAAAAGCTCACTTTTATTTTATAAGAAAAAAATGAAATGAAATAAATAAATAAATATTGACTGTTACCCCCCCTAAAAAAAATTAAATAAATAAATATTGACTGTTACCCAAATTATATTAAGTGGGATTTTTCAGAAAAACAAATACATACAGTAACACAAAAACAACCTGTCTCTGTGATCACTATAGGTCATACTTGCCAACCCTCCCGGATTTTCCGGGAGACTCCCGAAATTCAGCGCCTCTCCCGAAAATCTCCCGAAATTCAGGCGGAATCAGGTCCATGCGGACCTGAGTCCGCTTTCCCACAATATAAACAGCGTACCTGCCCAATCACGTTGTAACTGTAGAATGATGGAGGGCGAGTTCTTGGTTTCTTATGTGGGTTTATTGTTAGGCAGTTTCATTAACGTCCACCCAGCACGGTAACAACACACAACATCAGCAGTCATGTTTTCGTCCAGCGTAAAGCAGTTCGTCTGCCGTAAACAGCAATGTTGTGACACTATTAAACAGGACAATACTGCCATCTAGTGCATTTGATGAAAGCACTTTTGTGCGTGCCACACAGCAATGCATCATCAGAGAGGGTGTTCAGCATTGTTAGAAAAATAGTGACAGAGAATAGAACAAGGATGGACAATTCAACCCTTAACTCAACAATGAGTAGATGAGTGTTGTGTGTATATGTGTAAATAAATGAACACTGAAAATCAAGTATTTATTTTATATATATATATATATATATATATATATATATATATATATATATATATATATATATATATATATATACAGTATATATATACACATACATACATACATACATATATATATGAAATACTTGACTTGGTGAATTCTAGCTGTAAATATACTCCTCCACTCTTAACCACGCCCCCAACCACGCCCCCCCACCTCCCGAAATCGGAGGTCCCAAGGTTGGCAAGTATGCTATAGGTGAATAGCCATGCCTTGAGGCGTTTTTTCCGGTCCATTATTTTTGCTGCTTGTGTGACATCACAGGGCCCACAGGGCATTTCTTGTGGGACGGGATTCGTTCCCAGGGATTCGAATAAAAGAACCAACTATTTTTCTTTACTATAGTGGCCTCGATAACGGGAACCGGTTCTCATAAAAGGGATTCGAGTCCATGGAATCGGTTCTTTTCTTATCGAACGGTTCTTTTCTTATCGAACAACCAGGAGAACCGGTTTCGAACATCATCCCTAGTAAAGAGTGCTGCACATCTGGATGGAAATGAGCACATAATCCAGTTTGTGTGCTTGCTGCCTTGCACCTGCTCGTCAATCAATGCCAGCTAAACCTCCAGGAATTAGACCAAGCCATTCTCCTCCAACACCAACTGGAACCATCTTTTTTGTGTCATTTTAATCCATCCAGCTGGATGCAGAGCTGCTGTGTTTGGCCAGTTGTGCACCAGCACAAATGAAACACATTTGTGGAACAGGATATCATCTTTTTTTTTTATAATACTTTGTCACAGTCCTGAGACGGCAGGAAAATTAGTACCCGAGCTTCAAAATGTGAATAGGATTAGGTTATATATAAAAATATAGAAGTTATTGTGATCCTGTGCAAACAAAATGTAAAAACAATGACTGCAAAGCAAACGGACACTTGTTATTCTTTGAAATAATATTTTTAAAGACATGAAAAAATGTGTTGAAGAAATGTTGGAACAGCATTTTTGTGTTGATTTTCCAAAGGAAAATTAAACCACTATTTTTATGTGTTTTTGTTGTGGTTGTGGTTTTATTATATATATATTTATTCATTATTGATTACATATACTTACTTATATTTTTACAATTTTGGAGTAATATGTTTCTGTTTAAATCTTTATTTTTAATTCACACTTTTACAGTTTGAGCCAGATCATAATGTTGCATTGAATTAGTATTTTTTATATTGTAATTATTCTTAAAATGTAAAAAAAAATTAAATCATTATTTATGATTTTTTTTTCTAGATTACCTTAGACCTGCTCAGTGGCCTTGTGGTTAGAGTGTCCGCCCTGAGATCGGTAGGTTGTGAGTTTAAACCCCGGCCGAGTCATACCAAAGACTATAAAAATGGGACCCATTAGCTCCCTGCTTGGCACTCAGCATCAAGGGTTGGAATTGGGAGTTAAATCACCAAAATGAATCCCGAGTGCGGCGCATGCTGCTGCTCACTGCTCCCCTCACCTCCCAGGGGGTGAACAAGGGGATGGGTCGAATGCAGAGGGTAATTTCACCACACCTAGTGTGTGACTATCGTTAGGACTTTAATTCTAACTTTTTGACCTAAAATTTGTTTTTATACAATTTTTTTTTTCCTAATACATCTTTAAAATGAGAGTGATCACTATCTTTGTGTTGAATCGTTTCTATTTAATTAATAGTTCATATTTATTTCAAACTTTTAAAAAATATGTTGGTCAGTACTTTTTGCAGGTAATTTTATTTTCCTAATGTATATAAAGTATATATTTACAAATAAGTTGGAGCAATATTTTATGTTAGATTATTTATTTTCTTATTTTATTTATATTTGCAATATGTTTTTGGAAAACTTATTTTTAATACAGTTTTTAAAATGTTTTTTTCTGCTTTGATTTTTTTTTCTCAATACGTACATTAAAACAATATTAATAACTGTTAAATTGTTTGATTTGGAAAATGATTTCAGATCAGTACTTTTGCAGATTTCCCCCCCTAATGAACACATTACTACTTAAAAAATTAGGTTGCGTTATTTGTTACTCAATTTTAGTTTTCCATTATGTTTGACTTCTGTTACTGTGTAAAAACCTGCATCTGCAACCACATCATTCCCCCATAGTGGGATGAATAAAAGTCGATCCATCCATCTCTTTATTTACTTATTTTATTTATATTTGTAATAGATGTTTTTGAAATTGATTTGTAATACTTTTTTTTTTGCAATGAATTGCTTATTTTTTCTTAATTTGTACCTTTTAGAAACATATTTAAACATTATATTAATCACTATCCCTGTCTAATCATTACATTTTAATTCATAGTTTATATTTATTTAGTACTTTTAAAAACTGTCAAATCACTATTTCCATTTTTTTTTCTACAAATGTTTACAAATCACTTTTATTTTATACATTCATACTTTTGAAAACAGATTGCATCATTAATTTGTGTTGGATTATTTATTCTCTGACTTTATATTTTCAATACATATTTCAGCGTGTATTTAATAATTGTTTGTAAATATTGTTTTTTCCCATTTATGTTTACATTTTACAAACATTTTCGAAAATGATTTAGATCACTATTTAATTTTTTCAAATTAGATTTTTATTTTTTATTTTTATTTTTACATGTATTAATTTTTTTAAATAATATTTTATGCTTTTTACCCGTATACATACATTCAGACTTTAATTAATCATATAAATATTTTCTATATATATATATACATTGTCATTGTTTAAGTGTAATATATCTCTGAATAACTACAGTAACAAGAGGATGTCTGGTGGGATACGTTGTGGTTGTCTTTCTAGAATTCAAGCATCAAAAGGCTTCGGCAGCACCAGCAGCAAACTTTTTCTCTTGCAGCGTCTTCTTTCCATTAGCCGAGTGCAAAAACATTTGGCGTGACAAACGTAGCCGCCAGCACTTAGCTAAAGGTTAATCAAGCCTGATTGGCTAATTCGGAGAGAGCAAAGGTCAAACTGGAGGACGGACCCTCGCTTTTCCTCCGAGACACTCGGCTTACTGGTGCACACAAGCAGGAGATACGCTAATGCAATCCCCCTCTACACTTAGCAGATAAATATATATGATATATAGAAAGATTGGAGGCACGCCTTAGAAAACCTTTTAGTCCTCGTCTTCGCACTCCAGAAGCTTTTTGTTCATAAAAATAAATATGTCACACTTTTCACCGACGCGCTTTGAGTACTTTGAAAATCAACAGGAGACATTTTCATGATCATCTTCATGCCGGTGTTTAGGTGAGACGTGAACTCATTTCTGTCCACTGGTGACATTTGACGTTTTTCAATTAAATATCTTTCATTGAAATATTACAAAGACATGCACCTGGGGATAGGTTGATTGGCAACACTAAATGGTCCCTAGTGTGTGAATGTGAGTGTGAATGTTGTCTGTCTATCTGTGTTGGCCTTGTGATGAGGTGGCGACTTGTCCAGGGTGTACCCCGCCTTCCGCCCGAATGCAGCTGGCATAGGCTCCAGCACCCCCCGCGACCCCGAGAGGGACAAGCGGTAGAAATAATGGATGGATGGATAAAATATTACATTCTTGTCAAGCACATACAAGAATATTGATTAAGTATTGATAGGAGATTGTAATAATTCCAGTGATGACTGCATGATCAAGAGTAGTAAATATTGAATATAAGTATGGAATCTGTTTGACAAATCTATAACCTGGTGTTAAATCTATAATCTGAATATACAGTATAATCTGATATACTGTTTATATAAATATATAAACACACACATATATATATATATATATATATATATATATAAACAGTACTTAATCTGTGATATGTCCATTCTGCACGGGATATTTGGGTTTTCCATAACAGAAATAACATTTTTAAAAATGTATAACTGATGAAAGAAACACTAAAAAAAACATGAAAAAAATAAAAATAAAACGTAGAGTTAAAAAATACATGTCCACTGTCGAAGACGCCATTTCGAATACACATGCCCACTGCAGGGCACGTTGGTCAAAAAACGCACGTCCACTACAGATTTGGACGCTGGTTCAAAAGCCCATGTCCACTGCAGAGGACGCCGGTCAAAAAAACCCATGTCCACTGCAGAGGACGTTGGTAAAAAAAACACATGTCCACTACAGAGGACGCTTGTTCAAAATGCACATGTCCACTGCAGAGGACGTTGGTCAAAACACACATGTCCACTGCAGAGGACGCTGGTTCAAAAAACCCACTTGTCCACTACAGAGGACGTTGGTCAAAAAAAACAAAAACAAAAAAACACATGTCCACTAGAAAATAGGCTGCAGGTTCAAACATACATGTTTACTGCAGACGACGCTGGTCAAAAAACACATGTCCATTACAGAGGACGTATGTCAAAAAAAAAGATGTCAACTGCAGAGGATACACATGTACATCGTAGAAGACGTTGGTCCAAACACACATGTCCACTGCAGAGGACGCTGGTTCAAAAACACATGTCCAATACAGAGGATGCTGGTCAAAAACACATGTCCACTACGAAGAACGCTGGTCAAAAAACCCACATGTCCACTACAGAGGACATTGGTCAAAAAAAGCATGTCCACTGCAGAGGACGTTGGTCAAAAAAACCATGTCCACTGCAGAGGACGTTGATCAAAAAACCCATGTCCATTAGAAAGGATGTTGATTAAAAAAAAAAAAACATGTCCACTAGAAAAGACATTGGTCAAAAAAACATGTCCACTGGAAAATAGGCTGCAGGTTCAAACATACATGTTTACTGCAGAGGACGCTGGTCAAAAAACAAATGTCCATTACAGAGGGCGCATGTCCAAAAAAAATGTCTACTGCAAAGTATGCACATGTACGCCATAGAGGACGTTAGTTTAAACACACATTTTCACTGCAGAGGACGTTGGTCAAAAAACCTATGTCCACTGCAGAGGACCTTGGTCAAAACCCACATGTTCACTGCAGAGGACGCTGGTTCAAAAACACATGTTCACTACAGAGGACGCTGGTCAAAAACACATGTCCACTACAGAGGACGCTGGTCAAAAACACATGTCCACTACAGAGGATGCTGGTTGTCAAGTTATGTTTTGTTTGTTTGTTTTCTCCCCTAACTTGAAAAGGGTTTGACTTTTTGACCAGGGGTTTCACTGGGACTTCACTCTTTGTTTTAATCCAATGATGAGACAAATCTCTGTTTATCCGTTTATTTTGGACTTGATTGTCTCTTTTTTTCCATGGAATAGTTGTAAGGTGAAAAACCTTTGGAAAAAGGTGGACAAATACAAAAGCAATTAGGGACCAATATAAACAAATTACAATAACCCATTTTTTAAAGTAAAAGTGTTTCCAAAAGTACATATAGTGACCTTTAACAGCTTGGATTTGGCATTTAAACATTTAACAACCACTTGGCAATTAAAATAAATTCAACACATCATATCAAAAACATCAAAATAATATAAGTCATCTCACCGTCAACCACCCTGGTCTCTTTAAACAGTTGTCTCTATTGTATTTGGCAAAATCTCCTCGAGCAGTGTTTGTTGGCCTGAAGGCTGAGCTGGAGCTGCAGACTTAAAAAGAGTGGATTTGATTGCTTCAGGTGAGAGCCTTCCTGACTACTGATGGTCTTCAGCTGTTGGGAAATGTTGTCAGTAATTCCAGTTCTGTCCTCTGGGGGGAAATGGGAGCCAAACTGACATTTGGACATGAGGCCCTTCTGCTTGGGTGAAGGCTTTGGCCTTATGTAGAGTTTGCCAAAACACTGGTCAAAAACACATGTCCACTACAGAGGACGCTGGTCAAAAAACCCACATGTCCACTACAGAGGACGCTGGTAAAAAACAAAAACAAAACACATGTCCACTAGAAAATAGGCTGCAGGTTCAAACATACATGTTTACTGCAGACGAGGCTGGTCAAAAACACATGTCCATTACAGAGGACGCATGTCAAAAAAAAGATGTCTACTGCAAAGGATGCACATGTACATCGTAGAAGACGTGGGTCCAAACACACATGTCCACTGCAGAGGACGCTGGTTCAAAAACACATGTCCACTACAGAGGATGCTGGTCAAAAACACATGTCCACTACAGAGGACGGTGGCCAAAAACACATGTCCACTACGGAGGACGCTGTTCAAAAACCCCACATGTCCACTACAGAGGACATTGGTCAAAAAAAAGCATGTCCACTGCAGAGGACGTTGGTCAAAAAACCCACATCCATTAGAAAGGATGTTGATTAAAAAAAAAAATGTCCACTAGAAAGGACGTTGGTCAAAAAAACATGTCCACTGGAAAATAGGCTGCAGGTGCAAACATACATGTTTACTGCAGAGGACGCTGGTCAAAAAAACACATGTCCATTACAGAGGACGCATGTCAAAAAAAAAATGTCTACTGCAAAGGATGCACATGTACGCCATAGAGGACGTTAGTTTAAACACACATTTTCACTACAGAGGACGTTGGTCAAAAAAAACATGTCCACTGCAGAGGACGTTGGTCAAAAAACCTATGTCCACTGCAGAGGACCTTGGTCAAAACCCACATGTCCACTGCAGAAGACGCGTGTTCAAAAACACATGTCCCCTACAGAGGATGCTGGTCAAAAACACATGTCCACTAGAGAGGACGCTGGTAAAAAAAACAAAAAAAAACATATCCACTAGAAAATAGGCTGCAGGTGCAAACATACATGTTTACTGCAGAGGACGCTGGTCAAAACCCACATGTCCACTGCAGAAGACGCGGGTTCAAAAACACATGTCCCCTACAGAGGATGCTGGTCAAAAACACATGTCCACTACAGAGGACGCTGGTCAAAAACACATGTCCACTACAGAGGACGTTGGTCAAAAAACCCACATGTCCACTACAGAGGACGCTGGTAAAAAAAACAACCAAACAACACATGTCCACTACAGAGGACGCTGGTAAAAAAAACAACCAAAAAAACACATGTCCACTACAGAGGACGCTGGTAAAAAAACCCCCCCAAAAACATGTCCACTAGAAAATAGGCTGCAGGTTCAAACATACATGTTTACTGCAGACGACGCTGGTCAAAAAACACATGTCCATTACAGAGGACGCATGTCAAAAAAAGATGTCTACTGTAAAGGATGCACATATGTACCGTAGAGGACGTTGGTTCAAACACACATTTTCACTGCAGAGGACGTTGGTCAAAAAAACCCATGTCCACTGCAGAGGACGCTGGTTCAAAAACACATGTCCACTACAGAGGATGCTGGTCAAAAACACATGTCCACTATAAAGGACGCTGGTAAAAAAAAACCCCAAAAAACATGTCCACTAGAAAATAGGCTGCAGGTTCAAACATACTGTACATGTTTACTGCAGAGGACGCTGGTCCAAAAACAAATGTCCATTACAGAGGGCGCATGTAAAAAAAAAATGTCTACTGCAAAGTATGCACATGTACGCCATAGAGGACGTTAGTTTAAACACACATTTTCACTACAGAGGACGTTGGTCAAAAAAAACATGTCCACTGCAGAGGACGTTGGTCAAAAAACCTATGTCCACTGCAGAGGACCTTGGTCAAAACCCACATGTCCACTGCAGAAGACGCGGGTTCAAAAACACATGTCCCCTACAGAGGATGCTGGTCAAAAACACATGTCCACTACAGAGGACGCTGGTCAAAAACACATGTCCACTACAGAGGACGTTGGTCAAAAAACCCACATGTCCACTACAGAGGACGCTGGTAAAAAAAAACAACCAAACAACACATGTCCACTACAGAGGACGCTGGTAAAAAAAACAACCAAAAAAACACATGTCCACTACAGAGGACGCTGGTAAAAAAAAAACCCCAAAAACATGTCCACTAGAAAATAGGCTGCAGGTTCAAACATACATGTTTACTGCAGACGACGCTGGTCAAAAAACACATGTCCATTACAGAGGACGCATGTCAAAAAAAGATGTCTACTGTAAAGGATGCACATATGTACCGTAGAGGACGTTGGTTCAAACACACATTTTCACTGCAGAGGACGTTGGTCAAAAAAACCCATGTCCACTGCAGAGGACGCTGGTTCAAAAACACATGTCCACTACAGAGGATGCTGGTCAAAAACACATGTCCACTATAAAGGACGCTGGTAAAAAAACCCCCCAAAAAACATGTCCACTAGAAAATAGGCTGCAGGTTCAAACATACTGTACATGTTTACTGCAGAGGACGCTGGTCCAAAAACAAATGTCCATTACAGAGGGCGCATGTAAAAAAAAAATGTCTACTGCAAAGTATGCACATGTACGCCATAGAGGACGTTAGTTTAAACACACATTTTCACTACAGAGGACGTTGGGCAAAAAAAACATGTCCACTGCAGAGGACGTTGGGCAAAAACACATGTCCACTACAGAGGACGCTGGTCAAAAAACCCACATGTCCACGACAGAGGACACTGGTCAAAAACACATGTCCACTACAGATGACACTGGTCAAAAAACCCACATGTCCACTACAGAGGACGCTGGTAAAAAAAACAACCCAAAAAACACATGTCCACTACAGAGGACGCTGGTCAAAAACACATGTCCACTACAGAGGACGCTGGTCAAAAAACCCACATGTCCACTACAGAGGACGCTGGTCAAAAACACATGTCCACTACAGAGGACGCTGGTCAAAAAAACCCACATGTCCACTACAGAGGACGCTGGTAAAAAAAACAACCCAAAAAACACATGTCCACTACAGAGGACGCTGGTAAAAACAACAACCAAAAAACACATGTCCACTACAGAGGACGCTGGTAAAAAAACAACAAAAAAAACATGTCCACTAGAAAATAGGCTGCAGGTTCAAACATACATGTTTACTGCAGACGACGCTAGTCAAAAAAAACATGTCCATTACAGAGGACGCATGTCAAAAAAATATGTCTACTGCAAAGGATGCACATATGTACCGTAGAGGATGTTCGTTCAAACACACATTTTCACTGTCAAAACACACGTCCACTGCAGAGGACGCTGGTTCAAAAACACATGTCCACTACAGAGGACGCTGGTAAAAAAAACCCCCCAAAAAACCATATCCACTAGAAAATAGGCTGCAGGTTCAAACATACTGTACATGTTTACTGCAGAGGACGCTGGTCAAAACCCACATGTCCACTGCAGAAGACGCGGGTTCAAAAACACATGTCCCCTACAGAGGATGCTGGTCAAAAACACATGTCCACTACAGAGGACGCTGGTCAAAAACACATGTCCACTACAGAGGACGTTGGTCAAAAAACCCACATGTCCACTACAGAGGACGCTGGTAAAAAAAACAACCAAACAACACATGTCCACTACAGAGGACGCTGGTAAAAAAAACAACCAAAAAAACACATGTCCACTACAGAGGACGCTGGTAAAAAAACCCCCCCAAAAACATGTCCACTAGAAAATAGGCTGCAGGTTCAAACATACATGTTTACTGCAGACGACGCTGGTCAAAAAACACATGTCCATTACAGAGGACGCATGTCAAAAAAAGATGTCTACTGTAAAGGATGCACATATGTACCGTAGAGGACGTTGGTTCAAACACACATTTTCACTGCAGAGGACGTTGGTCAAAAAAACCCATGTCCACTGCAGAGGACGCTGGTTCAAAAACACATGTCCACTACAGAGGATGCTGGTCAAAAACACATGTCCACTATAAAGGACGCTGGTAAAAAAAAACCCCAAAAAACATGTCCACTAGAAAATAGGCTGCAGGTTCAAACATACTGTACATGTTTACTGCAGAGGACGCTGGTCCAAAAACAAATGTCCATTACAGAGGGCGCATGTAAAAAAAAAATGTCTACTGCAAAGTATGCACATGTACGCCATAGAGGACGTTAGTTTAAACACACATTTTCACTACAGAGGACGTTGGTCAAAAAAAACATGTCCACTGCAGAGGACGTTGGTCAAAAAACCTATGTCCACTGCAGAGGACCTTGGTCAAAACCCACATGTCCACTGCAGAAGACGCGGGTTCAAAAACACATGTCCCCTACAGAGGATGCTGGTCAAAAACACATGTCCACTACAGAGGACGCTGGTCAAAAACACATGTCCACTACAGAGGACGTTGGTCAAAAAACCCACATGTCCACTACAGAGGACGCTGGTAAAAAAAAACAACCAAACAACACATGTCCACTACAGAGGACGCTGGTAAAAAAAACAACCAAAAAAACACATGTCCACTACAGAGGACGCTGGTAAAAAAAAAACCCCAAAAACATGTCCACTAGAAAATAGGCTGCAGGTTCAAACATACATGTTTACTGCAGACGACGCTGGTCAAAAAACACATGTCCATTACAGAGGACGCATGTCAAAAAAAGATGTCTACTGTAAAGGATGCACATATGTACCGTAGAGGACGTTGGTTCAAACACACATTTTCACTGCAGAGGACGTTGGTCAAAAAAACCCATGTCCACTGCAGAGGACGCTGGTTCAAAAACACATGTCCACTACAGAGGATGCTGGTCAAAAACACATGTCCACTATAAAGGACGCTGGTAAAAAAACCCCCCAAAAAACATGTCCACTAGAAAATAGGCTGCAGGTTCAAACATACTGTACATGTTTACTGCAGAGGACGCTGGTCCAAAAACAAATGTCCATTACAGAGGGCGCATGTAAAAAAAAAATGTCTACTGCAAAGTATGCACATGTACGCCATAGAGGACGTTAGTTTAAACACACATTTTCACTACAGAGGACGTTGGGCAAAAAAAACATGTCCACTGCAGAGGACGTTGGGCAAAAACACATGTCCACTACAGAGGACGCTGGTCAAAAAACCCACATGTCCACGACAGAGGACACTGGTCAAAAACACATGTCCACTACAGATGACACTGGTCAAAAAACCCACATGTCCACTACAGAGGACGCTGGTAAAAAAAACAACCCAAAAAACACATGTCCACTACAGAGGACGCTGGTCAAAAACACATGTCCACTACAGAGGACGCTGGTCAAAAAACCCACATGTCCACTACAGAGGACGCTGGTCAAAAACACATGTCCACTACAGAGGACGCTGGTCAAAAAAACCCACATGTCCACTACAGAGGACGCTGGTAAAAAAAACAACCCAAAAAACACATGTCCACTACAGAGGACGCTGGTAAAAACAACAACCAAAAAACACATGTCCACTACAGAGGACGCTGGTAAAAAAACAACAAAAAAAACATGTCCACTAGAAAATAGGCTGCAGGTTCAAACATACATGTTTACTGCAGACGACGCTAGTCAAAAAAAACATGTCCATTACAGAGGACGCATGTCAAAAAAATATGTCTACTGCAAAGGATGCACATATGTACCGTAGAGGATGTTCGTTCAAACACACATTTTCACTGTCAAAACACACGTCCACTGCAGAGGACGCTGGTTCAAAAACACATGTCCACTACAGAGGACGCTGGTAAAAAAAACCCCCCAAAAAACCATATCCACTAGAAAATAGGCTGCAGGTTCAAACATACTGTACATGTTTACTGCAGAGGACGCTGGTCAAAACCCACATGTCCACTGCAGAAGACGCGGGTTCAAAAACACATGTCCCCTACAGAGGATGCTGGTCAAAAACACATGTCCACTACAGAGGACGCTGGTCAAAAACACATGTCCACTACAGAGGACGTTGGTCAAAAAACCCACATGTCCACTACAGAGGACGCTGGTAAAAAAAACAACCAAACAACACATGTCCACTACAGAGGACGCTGGTAAAAAAAACAACCAAAAAAACACATGTCCACTACAGAGGACGCTGGTAAAAAAAACCCCCCAAAAACATGTCCACTAGAAAATAGGCTGCAGGTTCAAACATACATGTTTACTGCAGACGACGCTGGTCAAAAAACACATGTCCATTACAGAGGACGCATGTCAAAAAAAGATGTCTACTGTAAAGGATGCACATATGTACCGTAGAGGACGTTGGTTCAAACACACATTTTCACTGCAGAGGACGTTGGTCAAAAAAACCCATGTCCACTGCAGAGGACGCTGGTTCAAAAACACATGTCCACTACAGAGGATGCTGGTCAAAAACACATGTCCACTATAAAGGACGCTGGTAAAAAAAAACCCCAAAAAACATGTCCACTAGAAAATAGGCTGCAGGTTCAAACATACTGTACATGTTTACTGCAGAGGACGCTGGTCCAAAAACAAATGTCCATTACAGAGGGCGCATGTAAAAAAAAAATGTCTACTGCAAAGTATGCACATGTACGCCATAGAGGACGTTAGTTTAAACACACATTTTCACTACAGAGGACGTTGGTCAAAAAAAACATGTCCACTGCAGAGGACGTTGGTCAAAAAACCTATGTCCACTGCAGAGGACCTTGGTCAAAACCCACATGTCCACTGCAGAAGACGCGTGTTCAAAAACACATGTCCCCTACAGAGGATGCTGGTCAAAAACACATGTCCACTACAGAGGACGCTGGTAAAAAAAAACAAAAAAAAACATATCCACTAGAAAATAGGCTGCAGGTGCAAACATACATGTTTACTGCAGAGGACGCTGGTCAAAACCCACATGTCCACTGCAGAAGACGCGGGTTCAAAAACACATGTCCCCTACAGAGGATGCTGGTCAAAAACACATGTCCACTACAGAGGACGCTGGTCAAAAACACATGTCCACTACAGAGGACGTTGGTCAAAAAACCCACATGTCCACTACAGAGGACGCTGGTAAAAAAAACAACCAAACAACACATGTCCACTACAGAGGACGCTGGTAAAAAAAACAACCAAAAAAACACATGTCCACTACAGAGGACGCTGGTAAAAAAACCCCCCCAAAAACATGTCCACTAGAAAATAGGCTGCAGGTTCAAACATACATGTTTACTGCAGACGACGCTGGTCAAAAAACACATGTCCATTACAGAGGACGCATGTCAAAAAAAGATGTCTACTGTAAAGGATGCACATATGTACCGTAGAGGACGTTGGTTCAAACACACATTTTCACTGCAGAGGACGTTGGTCAAAAAAACCCATGTCCACTGCAGAGGACGCTGGTTCAAAAACACATGTCCACTACAGAGGATGCTGGTCAAAAACACATGTCCACTATAAAGGACGCTGGTAAAAAAAAAACCCAAAAAACATGTCCACTAGAAAATAGGCTGCAGGTTCAAACATACTGTACATGTTTACTGCAGAGGACGCTGGTCCAAAAACAAATGTCCATTACAGAGGGCGCATGTAAAAAAAAAATGTCTACTGCAAAGTATGCACATGTACGCCATAGAGGACGTTAGTTTAAACACACATTTTCACTACAGAGGACGTTGGGCAAAAAAAACATGTCCACTGCAGAGGACGTTGGGCAAAAACACATGTCCACTACAGAGGACGCTGGTCAAAAAACCCACATGTCCACGACAGAGGACACTGGTCAAAAACACATGTCCACTACAGATGACGCTGGTCAAAAAACCCACATGTCCACTACAGAGGACGCTGGTAAAAAAAACAACCCAAAAAACACATGTCCACTACAGAGGACGCTGGTCAAAAACACATGTCCACTACAGAGGACGCTGGTCAAAAAACCCACATGTCCACTACAGAGGACGCTGGTCAAAAACACATGTCCACTACAGAGGACGCTGGTCAAAAAAACCCACATGTCCACTACAGAGGACGCTGGTAAAAAAAACAACCCAAAAAACACATGTCCACTACAGAGGACGCTGGTAAAAACAACAACCAAAAAACACATGTCCACTACAGAGGACGCTGGTAAAAAAACAACAACAAAAACATGTCCACTAGAAAATAGGCTGCAGGTTCAAACATACATGTTTACTGCAGACGACGCTAGTCAAAAAAAACATGTCCATTACAGAGGACGCATGTCAAAAAAATATGTCTACTGCAAAGGATGCACATATGTACCGTAGAGGATGTTCGTTCAAACACACATTTTCACTGTCAAAACACACGTCCACTGCAGAGGACGCTGGTTCAAAAACACATGTCCACTACAGAGGACGCTGGTAAAAAAACCCCCCCAAAAAACCATATCCACTAGAAAATAGGCTGCAGGTTCAAACATACTGTACATGTTTACTGCAGAGGACGCTGGTCAAAACCCACATGTCCACTGCAGAAGACGCGGGTTCAAAAACACATGTCCCCTACAGAGGATGCTGGTCAAAAACACATGTCCACTACAGAGGACGCTGGTCAAAAACACATGTCCACTACAGAGGACGTTGGTCAAAAAACCCACATGTCCACTACAGAGGACGCTGGTAAAAAAAACAACCAAACAACACATGTCCACTACAGAGGACGCTGGTAAAAAAAACAACCAAAAAAACACATGTCCACTACAGAGGACGCTGGTAAAAAAACCCCCCCAAAAACATGTCCACTAGAAAATAGGCTGCAGGTTCAAACATACATGTTTACTGCAGACGACGCTGGTCAAAAAACACATGTCCATTACAGAGGACGCATGTCAAAAAAAGATGTCTACTGTAAAGGATGCACATATGTACCGTAGAGGACGTTGGTTCAAACACACATTTTCACTGCAGAGGACGTTGGTCAAAAAAACCCATGTCCACTGCAGAGGACGCTGGTTCAAAAACACATGTCCACTACAGAGGATGCTGGTCAAAAACACATGTCCACTATAAAGGACGCTGGTAAAAAAAAAACCCAAAAAACATGTCCACTAGAAAATAGGCTGCAGGTTCAAACATACTGTACATGTTTACTGCAGAGGACGCTGGTCCAAAAACAAATGTCCATTACAGAGGGCGCATGTAAAAAAAAAATGTCTACTGCAAAGTATGCACATGTACGCCATAGAGGACGTTAGTTTAAACACACATTTTCACTACAGAGGACGTTGGTCAAAAAAAACATGTCCACTGCAGAGGACGTTGGTCAAAAAACCTATGTCCACTGCAGAGGACCTTGGTCAAAACCCACATGTCCACTGCAGAAGACGCGTGTTCAAAAACACATGTCCCCTACAGAGGATGCTGGTCAAAAACACATGTCCACTACAGAGGACGCTGGTAAAAAAAACCAAAAAAAAACATATCCACTAGAAAATAGGCTGCAGGTGCAAACATACATGTTTACTGCAGAGGACGCTGGTCAAAACCCACATGTCCACTGCAGAAGACGCGGGTTCAAAAACACATGTCCCCTACAGAGGATGCTGGTCAAAAACACATGTCCACTACAGAGGACGCTGGTCAAAAACACATGTCCACTACAGAGGACGTTGGTCAAAAAACCCACATGTCCACTACAGAGGACGCTGGTAAAAAAAACAACCAAACAACACATGTCCACTACAGAGGACGCTGGTAAAAAAAAACAACCAAAAAAACACATGTCCACTACAGAGGACGCTGGTAAAAAAAACCCCCCAAAAACATGTCCACTAGAAAATAGGCTGCAGGTTCAAACATACATGTTTACTGCAGACGACGCTGGTCAAAAAACACATGTCCATTACAGAGGACGCATGTCAAAAAAAGATGTCTACTGTAAAGGATGCACATATGTACCGTAGAGGACGTTGGTTCAAACACACATTTTCACTGCAGAGGACGTTGGTCAAAAAAACCCATGTCCACTGCAGAGGACGCTGGTTCAAAAACACATGTCCACTACAGAGGATGCTGGTCAAAAACACATGTCCACTATAAAGGACGCTGGTAAAAAAACCCCCCAAAAAACATGTCCACTAGAAAATAGGCTGCAGGTTCAAACATACTGTACATGTTTACTGCAGAGGACGCTGGTCCAAAAACAAATGTCCATTACAGAGGGCGCATGTAAAAAAAAAATGTCTACTGCAAAGTATGCACATGTACGCCATAGAGGACGTTAGTTTAAACACACATTTTCACTACAGAGGACGTTGGGCAAAAAAAACATGTCCACTGCAGAGGACGTTGGGCAAAAACACATGTCCACTACAGAGGACGCTGGTCAAAAAACCCACATGTCCACGACAGAGGACACTGGTCAAAAACACATGTCCACTACAGATGACGCTGGTCAAAAAACCCACATGTCCACTACAGAGGACGCTGGTAAAAAAAACAACCCAAAAAACACATGTCCACTACAGAGGACGCTGGTCAAAAACACATGTCCACTACAGAGGACGCTGGTCAAAAAACCCACATGTCCACTACAGAGGACGCTGGTCAAAAACACATGTCCACTACAGAGGACGCTGGTCAAAAAAACCCACATGTCCACTACAGAGGACGCTGGTAAAAAAAACAACCCAAAAAACACATGTCCACTACAGAGGACGCTGGTAAAAACAACAACCAAAAAACACATGTCCACTACAGAGGACGCTGGTAAAAAAACAACAAAAAAAACATGTCCACTAGAAAATAGGCTGCAGGTTCAAACATACATGTTTACTGCAGACGACGCTAGTCAAAAAAAACATGTCCATTACAGAGGACGCATGTCAAAAAAATATGTCTACTGCAAAGGATGCACATATGTACCGTAGAGGATGTTCGTTCAAACACACATTTTCACTGTCAAAACACACGTCCACTGCAGAGGACGCTGGTTCAAAAACACATGTCCACTACAGAGGACGCTGGTAAAAAAAACCCCCCAAAAAACCATATCCACTAGAAAATAGGCTGCAGGTTCAAACATACTGTACATGTTTACTGCAGAGGACGCTGGTCAAAACCCACATGTCCACTGCAGAAGACGCGGGTTCAAAAACACATGTCCCCTACAGAGGATGCTGGTCAAAAACACATGTCCACTACAGAGGACGCTGGTCAAAAACACATGTCCACTACAGAGGACGTTGGTCAAAAAACCCACATGTCCACTACAGAGGACGCTGGTAAAAAAAACAACCAAACAACACATGTCCACTACAGAGGACGCTGGTAAAAAAAACAACCAAAAAAACACATGTCCACTACAGAGGACGCTGGTAAAAAAAACCCCCCAAAAACATGTCCACTAGAAAATAGGCTGCAGGTTCAAACATACATGTTTACTGCAGACGACGCTGGTCAAAAAACACATGTCCATTACAGAGGACGCATGTCAAAAAAAGATGTCTACTGTAAAGGATGCACATATGTACCGTAGAGGACGTTGGTTCAAACACACATTTTCACTGCAGAGGACGTTGGTCAAAAAAACCCATGTCCACTGCAGAGGACGCTGGTTCAAAAACACATGTCCACTACAGAGGATGCTGGTCAAAAACACATGTCCACTATAAAGGACGCTGGTAAAAAAAAACCCCAAAAAACATGTCCACTAGAAAATAGGCTGCAGGTTCAAACATACTGTACATGTTTACTGCAGAGGACGCTGGTCCAAAAACAAATGTCCATTACAGAGGGCGCATGTAAAAAAAAAATGTCTACTGCAAAGTATGCACATGTACGCCATAGAGGACGTTAGTTTAAACACACATTTTCACTACAGAGGACGTTGGTCAAAAAAAACATGTCCACTGCAGAGGACGTTGGTCAAAAAACCTATGTCCACTGCAGAGGACCTTGGTCAAAACCCACATGTCCACTGCAGAAGACGCGTGTTCAAAAACACATGTCCCCTACAGAGGATGCTGGTCAAAAACACATGTCCACTACAGAGGACGCTGGTAAAAAAAAACAAAAAAAAACATATCCACTAGAAAATAGGCTGCAGGTGCAAACATACATGTTTACTGCAGAGGACGCTGGTCAAAACCCACATGTCCACTGCAGAAGACGCGGGTTCAAAAACACATGTCCCCTACAGAGGATGCTGGTCAAAAACACATGTCCACTACAGAGGACGCTGGTCAAAAACACATGTCCACTACAGAGGACGTTGGTCAAAAAACCCACATGTCCACTACAGAGGACGCTGGTAAAAAAAACAACCAAACAACACATGTCCACTACAGAGGACGCTGGTAAAAAAAACAACCAAAAAAACACATGTCCACTACAGAGGACGCTGGTAAAAAAACCCCCCCAAAAACATGTCCACTAGAAAATAGGCTGCAGGTTCAAACATACATGTTTACTGCAGACGACGCTGGTCAAAAAACACATGTCCATTACAGAGGACGCATGTCAAAAAAAGATGTCTACTGTAAAGGATGCACATATGTACCGTAGAGGACGTTGGTTCAAACACACATTTTCACTGCAGAGGACGTTGGTCAAAAAAACCCATGTCCACTGCAGAGGACGCTGGTTCAAAAACACATGTCCACTACAGAGGATGCTGGTCAAAAACACATGTCCACTATAAAGGACGCTGGTAAAAAAAAAACCCAAAAAACATGTCCACTAGAAAATAGGCTGCAGGTTCAAACATACTGTACATGTTTACTGCAGAGGACGCTGGTCCAAAAACAAATGTCCATTACAGAGGGCGCATGTAAAAAAAAAATGTCTACTGCAAAGTATGCACATGTACGCCATAGAGGACGTTAGTTTAAACACACATTTTCACTACAGAGGACGTTGGGCAAAAAAAACATGTCCACTGCAGAGGACGTTGGGCAAAAACACATGTCCACTACAGAGGACGCTGGTCAAAAAACCCACATGTCCACGACAGAGGACACTGGTCAAAAACACATGTCCACTACAGATGACGCTGGTCAAAAAACCCACATGTCCACTACAGAGGACGCTGGTAAAAAAAACAACCCAAAAAACACATGTCCACTACAGAGGACGCTGGTCAAAAACACATGTCCACTACAGAGGACGCTGGTCAAAAAACCCACATGTCCACTACAGAGGACGCTGGTCAAAAACACATGTCCACTACAGAGGACGCTGGTCAAAAAAACCCACATGTCCACTACAGAGGACGCTGGTAAAAAAAACAACCCAAAAAACACATGTCCACTACAGAGGACGCTGGTAAAAACAACAACCAAAAAACACATGTCCACTACAGAGGACGCTGGTAAAAAAACAACAACAAAAACATGTCCACTAGAAAATAGGCTGCAGGTTCAAACATACATGTTTACTGCAGACGACACTAGTCAAAAAAAACATGTCCATTACAGAGGACGCATGTCAAAAAAATATGTCTACTGCAAAGGATGCACATATGTACCGTAGAGGATGTTCGTTCAAACACACATTTTCACTGTCAAAACACACGTCCACTGCAGAGGACGCTGGTTCAAAAACACATGTCCACTACAGAGGACGCTGGTAAAAAAACCCCCCCAAAAAACCATATCCACTAGAAAATAGGCTGCAGGTTCAAACATACTGTACATGTTTACTGCAGAGGACGCTGGTCAAAACCCACATGTCCACTGCAGAAGACGCGGGTTCAAAAACACATGTCCCCTACAGAGGATGCTGGTCAAAAACACATGTCCACTACAGAGGACGCTGGTCAAAAACACATGTCCACTACAGAGGACGTTGGTCAAAAAACCCACATGTCCACTACAGAGGACGCTGGTAAAAAAAACAACCAAACAACACATGTCCACTACAGAGGACGCTGGTAAAAAAAACAACCAAAAAAACACATGTCCACTACAGAGGACGCTGGTAAAAAAACCCCCCCAAAAACATGTCCACTAGAAAATAGGCTGCAGGTTCAAACATACATGTTTACTGCAGACGACGCTGGTCAAAAAACACATGTCCATTACAGAGGACGCATGTCAAAAAAAGATGTCTACTGTAAAGGATGCACATATGTACCGTAGAGGACGTTGGTTCAAACACACATTTTCACTGCAGAGGACGTTGGTCAAAAAAACCCATGTCCACTGCAGAGGACGCTGGTTCAAAAACACATGTCCACTACAGAGGATGCTGGTCAAAAACACATGTCCACTATAAAGGACGCTGGTAAAAAAAAAACCCAAAAAACATGTCCACTAGAAAATAGGCTGCAGGTTCAAACATACTGTACATGTTTACTGCAGAGGACGCTGGTCCAAAAACAAATGTCCATTACAGAGGGCGCATGTAAAAAAAAAATGTCTACTGCAAAGTATGCACATGTACGCCATAGAGGACGTTAGTTTAAACACACATTTTCACTACAGAGGACGTTGGTCAAAAAAAACATGTCCACTGCAGAGGACGTTGGTCAAAAAACCTATGTCCACTGCAGAGGACCTTGGTCAAAACCCACATGTCCACTGCAGAAGACGCGTGTTCAAAAACACATGTCCCCTACAGAGGATGCTGGTCAAAAACACATGTCCACTACAGAGGACGCTGGTAAAAAAAACCAAAAAAAAACATATCCACTAGAAAATAGGCTGCAGGTGCAAACATACATGTTTACTGCAGAGGACGCTGGTCAAAACCCACATGTCCACTGCAGAAGACGCGGGTTCAAAAACACATGTCCCCTACAGAGGATGCTGGTCAAAAACACATGTCCACTACAGAGGACGCTGGTCAAAAACACATGTCCACTACAGAGGACGTTGGTCAAAAAACCCACATGTCCACTACAGAGGACGCTGGTAAAAAAAACAACCAAACAACACATGTCCACTACAGAGGACGCTGGTAAAAAAAAACAACCAAAAAAACACATGTCCACTACAGAGGACGCTGGTAAAAAAAACCCCCCAAAAACATGTCCACTAGAAAATAGGCTGCAGGTTCAAACATACATGTTTACTGCAGACGACGCTGGTCAAAAAACACATGTCCATTACAGAGGACGCATGTCAAAAAAAGATGTCTACTGTAAAGGATGCACATATGTACCGTAGAGGACGTTGGTTCAAACACACATTTTCACTGCAGAGGACGTTGGTCAAAAAAACCCATGTCCACTGCAGAGGACGCTGGTTCAAAAACACATGTCCACTACAGAGGATGCTGGTCAAAAACACATGTCCACTATAAAGGACGCTGGTAAAAAAACCCCCCAAAAAACATGTCCACTAGAAAATAGGCTGCAGGTTCAAACATACTGTACATGTTTACTGCAGAGGACGCTGGTCCAAAAACAAATGTCCATTACAGAGGGCGCATGTAAAAAAAAAATGTCTACTGCAAAGTATGCACATGTACGCCATAGAGGACGTTAGTTTAAACACACATTTTCACTACAGAGGACGTTGGGCAAAAAAAACATGTCCACTGCAGAGGACGTTGGGCAAAAACACATGTCCACTACAGAGGACGCTGGTCAAAAAACCCACATGTCCACGACAGAGGACACTGGTCAAAAACACATGTCCACTACAGATGACGCTGGTCAAAAAACCCACATGTCCACTACAGAGGACGCTGGTAAAAAAAACAACCCAAAAAACACATGTCCACTACAGAGGACGCTGGTCAAAAACACATGTCCACTACAGAGGACGCTGGTCAAAAAACCCACATGTCCACTACAGAGGACGCTGGTCAAAAACACATGTCCACTACAGAGGACGCTGGTCAAAAAAACCCACATGTCCACTACAGAGGACGCTGGTAAAAAAAACAACCCAAAAAACACATGTCCACTACAGAGGACGCTGGTAAAAACAACAACCAAAAAACACATGTCCACTACAGAGGACGCTGGTAAAAAAACAACAAAAAAAACATGTCCACTAGAAAATAGGCTGCAGGTTCAAACATACATGTTTACTGCAGACGACGCTAGTCAAAAAAAACATGTCCATTACAGAGGACGCATGTCAAAAAAATATGTCTACTGCAAAGGATGCACATATGTACCGTAGAGGATGTTCGTTCAAACACACATTTTCACTGTCAAAACACACGTCCACTGCAGAGGACGCTGGTTCAAAAACACATGTCCACTACAGAGGACGCTGGTAAAAAAAAAACCCCAAAAAACCATATCCACTAGAAAATAGGCTGCAGGTTCAAACATACTGTACATGTTTACTGCAGAGGACGCTGGTCAAAAAACAAATGTCCATTACAGAGGACGCATGTCAAAAAAAACCGTCTACTGCAAAGGATGCTGGTCAAACAACACATGTCCACTGCAGTAGACGCTGGTTCTCCCGATGACACGAGTGTATAATCGGAGTGAAAAGATAAAAATAGATAGATGGATAGATAGATAGACAGATAGATAAATAGATAGATAGATGGATAGATAGATAGATAGATAGATAGATAGATAGATAGATAGATAGATAGATAGATAGATAGATAGATAGATGGATAGATTGTACTTTATTGATTCCTTCAGGAGAGTTCCCTCAGGAAAAACACACACAAAAACAAAGGTATAATATACATATAATCTGCGTGGTAAATTCATAGTCGGGGCATCATTTCAGAGTCAAACTGAGCGAGTGATAAATCTATAATCTGATTTTGACATTTTTGAGTTCAATCTGTAATCTGGAGTGTATGCAACAATTTGTGGGACTGCAAAGCGCTGATAGCCCAGACTAATTAGCGAGTATCGCTGTTCATTTTTTGACCCTACATGTGATCCTGTGGTTTTGACGTGTGACGGGAACAAGAAGGAGAACACGAGGTTCAGAGCTGTCACAGTAACAACCTCTCGTCTCTTCTTATCTGCAGCGAACACATGTCGTGTCCTGCCATTACACACTGACTGCTAATGGACATCAACACCCAGGGAGCGGCTGCTGCACACCACACAACACACTTGCACTTTTACCTCTGCCAAGTGTTTTTTGGACATTTTTTTTCTCAAACAAGCAGAAGAAAATGGTGCATTTTTTTTCCTTGTCCTCACGCTTCATCTCTCAGTGAATAAGTGATGAACGTTAACAGAAAAAGCAGCTAAATTAGGATGTGTGTCCTTGGTGGAGGTCTGTGCTCTGCGAGATGGTGGTTTTATAGTGGAAAAGATTGTACAAGAGGACGGCTGGAGGCAAACTAGCTGTAAGAGGAATGGAATCGTCCTCCCGCCATCTCGTCCGGTTTGTTTGGAGGCGCCTTCTGAGTGGCAATTTACTCCAGTTCCTGTGCCTCTAATGAAGGCACAAGTCTGCGTGCGTTTTTATTGACACGTCCTCAACTCTCTAACACACTTTAATCCTACCTGCTACCGTCTGACAGTTGGATCAATGTAAACTTTCAGAATATTTCAGGCAGTTAGCGTATTGTGTAACGTATTGTGTAACGTACGTTCCGGACCATAGGGCGCACCGGATTATAAGGCGCACTGCCGTGAATGATCAATTTTTTATCTTTTTTCATATATAAGGCGCACCGGATTATAAGGCGCACTGCTGTGAATGGTCTATTTTCGATCTTTTTTCATATATAAAGTGCACCGGATTATAAAGCGCATTAAAGGAGTCATATTATTATTATTTTTTTTCTAATGTAAAACACTTCCTTGTGGTCTACATCAGTGTTTTTCAACCTTTTTTGAGCCAAGGCACATTTTTTGCAATGAAAAATCCCGGAGGCACACCACCAGCAGAAATCATTAAAAAACTAAACTCAATTGACAGTAAAAAGTTGTTGTTGCAATTGTTGGATATGACTTTGAAGCATAACCAAGCATGCATCAATATAGCTCTTGTCTCAAAGTAGGTGTACTCTCACCACTTGTCACATCACACCTTGACTTATTTGGACTTTTTTGCTGTTTTCCTGTGTGTAGTGTTTTACTTCTTGTCTTGCGTCTTTTTTTTTTTGTATTTTCCTGTAGCAGTTTCATGTTCGTGTCAGCGACGATATTTCCCGCATCTACTTTGTTTTAGCAATCAAGAATATTTCAGTTGTTTTTAATCCTTCTTTGTGGGGACATTGTTGATTGTCATGTCATGTTCGGATGTACATTGTGGACGCCATCTTTGCTCCACAGTAAGTCTTTGCTGTCGTCCAGCATTGTTTTTGTTAACTTTGTAGCCAGCTCAGTTTTAGTTTCGTTCTGCATAGCCATCCCCAAGCTTCAATCAATCGATGTTTATTTATATAGCCCTAAATCACAAGTGTCTCAAAGGGCTGAACAAGCCACAACGACATCCTCGGTTCAGATCCCACATCACGGCAAGGAAAAACTCAACCCAATGGGACAATGAGAAACCTTGGAGAGAACCGCAGCTTCAATGCCTTTTGTTTATTTTTGGTTTAAGCATAAGATACCTTTTTACCTGCATGCTGTCTCCCGCTGTTTCCGACATCTACAAAGCAATTAGCTACCGGCTGCCACCTTCTGATATGGAAGAGTATTACACGGTTACTCTGCTGAGCTCTAGACAGTACATACACTCAACAACAACACATCATTTGCAGACTACAATTACTGGTTTGCAAAAAATATTTTTAACCCAAATAGATGAAATTACATAATCTCCCACAGCACACCAGACTGTATCTCACGGCACACTGGTGTGCCGCGGCACAGTGGTTGAAAAATACTGGTCTACATAACATGTAATGGTGGTTCTTTGGTCAAAATGTTGCATAGATTATGTTTTACAGATCATCTTCAAGCCGCTTGGTGGGCGGTCTTATTTACGTGGCTCATCTTCGGCAGCGTCTTCTCCCCGTCATCTTTGTTGTAGCGGTGTAGCGTGCAAGGACGGGAGTGGAAGAAGTGTCAAAAGATGGAGCTAACTGTTTTAATGACATTCAGACTTTACTTAAATCAATAACGGAGCAGCATCTCCTCATCCGCCGGAAATGTGTCCCGTGAAAAACCCTCCGACCGGAACTCTCTAATAACTAAAGTTCCTTGGGTGAATAATGTAAACTCACTACACCGGTATGTTTTAGCGCTTTCATGGCGAGTTTACTGACAGATATAAGGAAGAACTTCACACTACTTTAAATTAGAAATGGCAACAGTGGAGGATGAATGTTCCATAACAAGAAGATACAGAAAAAGAAGAAGCTTATCGACTACGGTGTCGGCAAGGATTACATTGGCGGACGCGAGCAATTTTTCAGGACTTATGCAGATCCCAAATACAGATCAGCAGGTACCAGAAGGTAATAAAAGTTGCGTTTGCATAATATTGTCTTACCTTATACACACACCATGATAATACTCGTATGTTGAAGCACAGTACAATCCATCAAGCGGTGTGGCTTCATAGCTTACCAAAATCATACTAAAACATTTTGATAGATTTTTGAGCGCTGTGTGTAATCTTCTATATTTTCAATGGAACATTTAAAATGTTGGTGTTGTTTACTTGAGTCATATTGCAGTCTACATTTATCTCTTATGTGTGACTGCCATCTACTGGTCACACTTATCATTACATCATGTACCAAATAATATAGCTTTGAGGTCGGTATGCAAACCAGAATTATTCCGTAGATTAGGCGCAGTCGAGTTTTGAGGGAAAAAAAAGATTTTAAATGCGCCTTACAGTGCGGAAAATACGGAAATGATTATAACTATTTTATGAGATAGGCAGGTATTATTTTCTGAATATTTTTGATTTCTAAAATGTAAAAAAAAGGTGCGTTGATTATCTTTTATTTCTATTGATGTTTATATTATGTTGGGGTATTTTTGATTTTTTAAATATTTGTGTTGATTACTTTTCCACGGAGCCCCTGAAGGGACATGGGGAAAATATTTTTTTAGAAATGTTTCTCGTGCGCAAAAGAAACATTTGCATGAGCACGAGATAGTTTCTCGGAAAAATATTTTTTCCATGTCCCTTCAGGGGCTCCATACAAAAATGAGTAATAACAGTAATAACTCGAAGATGATTTCCTGCTGGCCCGACTATGGACTGTACTCTCACACTATTAACTATATCCACTATGGACTGGACTCTCACACTATTAACTAGATCCATTGGGAGCAGGTGGGTGCCATGATTGGGTATAAAAGTAGATTCCATGAAATGCTCAGTCATTCACAAACAAGGATGGGGCGAGGGTCACCACTTTGTCAACAAATGCGTGAGCAAATTGTTGAACGGTTTAAGAAAAACCTTTCTCAACCAACTATTGCAAGGAATTTAGGGATTTCACCATCTACGGTCCGTAATATCATCAAAGGGTTCAGAGAATCTGGAGAAATCACTGCACATAAGCAGCTAAGCCTGTGACCTTTGATCCCTCAGGCTGTACTCCATCAACAAGCGACATCAGTGTGTAAAGGATATCACCACATGGGCTCAGGAACACTTCAGAAACCCACTGTCAGTAACTACAGTTGGTCGCTACATCTGTAAGTGCAAGTTAAAACTCTCCTATGCAAGGCGAAAACCGTTTATCAACAACACCCAGAAATGCCGTCGGCTTCGCTGGGCCTGAGCTCATCTAAGATGGACTGATGCAAAGTGGAAAAATGTTCTGTGGTCTGACGAGTCCACATTTCAAATTGTTTTTGGAAACTGTGGACGTTGTGTCCTCCGGACCAAAGAGGAAAATAACCATCTGGATTGTTATAGGCGCAAAGTTGAAAAGCCATCATCTGTGATGGTATGGGGGTGTATTAGTGCCCAAGACATGGGTAACTTACACATCTGTGAAGGCGCCATTAATGCTGAAAGGTACATACAGGTTTTGGAACAACATATGTTGCCATCCAAGCAACGTTACCATGGACGCCCCTGCTTATTTCAGCAAGACAATGCCAAGCCACGTGTTACATCAACGTGGCTTCATAGTAAAATAGTGCGGGTACTAGACTGGCCTGCCTGTAGTCCAGACCTGTCTCCCATTGAGAATGTGTGGCGCATTATGAAGCCTAAAATACCACAACGGAGACCCCCGGACTGTTGAACAACTTAAGCTGTACATCAAGCAATAATGGGAAAGAATTCCACCTGAGAAGCTTAAAAAATGTGTCTCCTCAGTTCCCAAACGTTTACTGAGTGTTGTTAAAAAGAAAGGCCATGTAACACAGTGGTGAACATGAAATTCTAAGTTAATTATTATTTGCACAAAAAAAATAAAGTTTATGAGTTTGAACATCAAATATCTTGTCTTTGTAGTGCATTCAATTGAATATGGGTTGAAAAGGATTTGCAAATCATTGTATTCCGTTTATATTTACATCTAACACAATTTCCCAACTCATATGGAAACGGGGTTTGTACATCTTTGACATGTTAGAACCATACAAACCACTCGAGCTCTCCGAACCTCAAGGAGTGGTCTGCTGCTGGTGTCAGGACCAGACTTGACAGAACTGCACTTCAGTTTTATGCTCCTAAAATCTGGAATAGTCTTCCTGAAGATGTGAGACAGGACTCAAAGTTTTCAATGTTCAAATTCAGGCGGAAAACACTTATTTAATTGTGCATATGACAACTGAAATTTTATCTACACTATTTGATTGATTTTAATTAAAATTGTTTTTATTATGACTTTATTTACTGATTATGACTTTTTATTTTTTTGTAAAGCACTTTGAATTGCCTTGTGCACGAATTGTGCTCTATAAATAAACTTGCCTTGCCTATTTTAAAAAAAAAAGAGTAATACTAGAAATAATTCAATAAGTGAGTGAATGTAAAGTCGCTAGTGAGCCATAACATTTCCGACAATTAGCTTACCATTTCCAATTATCGTAACTATAAAACTTTTACAAAAGCTCCTCTCGTACAGGTGCAGCGACTGAGCGTGAGAATGGCCTAAAAAATGTCTTTAAAATAGATCCTTTGTGTCCTTAGATTATTTATTTGCGAAAGATGCGGAAGGCAAAATAAGCGATGAGGATTGAGATGTTGTGGTTCAAATCCCATCCTCATATCAGCACATTTGAACAATATCGTGAGCAAACGAATGATTGAACGATATGAACGATTTATAGAGATTCAATTTAGTGAATGAACGATTCATTAGGATTCAATTTAATGTCGAGACGATTCATTAAGATTTAGTTAGTGTATTAGCGATTAATTAAGATTCGATTTTGTGTATGAACAATTCATTAAAATTCAATTTAGTGTGTGAACTATTAAAAAAAACAACTATTAGATTTAGTGTATAATCAATTAAATAAGATGCGATTCAGTGTATGAACGATTTATTATTATTCAATTTTGTGTATGAAAGATTAATTAAGTTTCAATTTAATGTATGAACGATTAAGATTCGGTTTAATGTATGAACGATTTATTAAAATTCGACCCAGTGACTGAACTATTCATTAAGATTCGATTTAGTGTATGAATTAACTAATTATTCATTTGCGAAAGATACGGAAGGCTAAATAAGTGATAAGGATTGAAATGTTGTGGGTCAAATCCCATCCTCATATCAACACATTTGAACAATATCGTGATCAAATGAATGATTGAACGATATGAACGATTCATAGAGATTCAATTTAGTGTATGAACAATTCATTAAGATTTCATTTAGTGTATAAACAATTCATTAAGATTGAATTTAGTCTATAAACAATTCATTAAGATTCGATTTAGTGTATGAACGATTACATTTAATGTCGGGAAAATTCATTAAGATTCAAGTTAGTGTATTAGCAATTAATTAAGATTCGATTGTGTGTATGAACAATTCATTAAAATTTCATTTAGTGTATAAACAATTCATTAAGATTGAATTTAGTCTATAAACAATTAATTAAGATTCGATTTAGCGTATGAACGATTACATTTAATGTCGGGACAATTCATTAAGATTCAAGTTAGTGTATTAGCAATTAATTAAGATTCGATTGTGTGTATGAACAATTCATTAAAATTCAATTTAGTGTGTGAACTATTAGATGTAGTCTATAATCGATTCAATAAGATTCTATTCAGTGTATGAACGATTTATTATTATTCCATTTAGTGTATGAACGATTAATTAAGTTTCAATTAGTGTATGAACGATTAATATTCGGTTTAGTGTATGAACAATTTATTAAAATTCGACTTGGTGTATGAACGATTCATTCAAATTCAAATTAGTGTTTGAACTATTCTATTTAGTGTATGAACGATTCATTCAAATTCAATTTAGTGTTTGAACTATTCTATTTAGTGTATGAACAATTCAGTAAGATTCGATTCAGTGTATGAACGATTCAGTAAGATTCGATTCAGTGTATGAACGATTCATTCAAATTCAATTTAGTGTTTGAACTATTCTATTTAGTGTATGAACGATTCAGTAAGATTCGATTCAGTGTATGAACGAGTCATTATTATTCAATTTAGTGTATGAACGATTAATTAAGTTTCAATTTAGTGTGTGAGCGATTAATTAAGATTATATTTAGTGTATGAACGATTCATTAAGACTCGATTTAGTGTGTAAAGGATTTATTAAGATTCAGTTTAGTGTATGAATGATTTACTAAGATTGGACATAGTGGGTGAATAATTCATTAAGATTTGATTTAGTGTATGAACGATTGAAATTCGATTCGGTGTATGAATGATTCATTATTATTCAATTTAGTGTATGAACGATCAATTAAGTTTCAATTTAGTGTATGAACGATTAAGATTCAGGACTTAGTGACTGAACAATCCATTAATGTTTGATTTAGTGTATGAACGATTCATTAAGATTCGATTTAGTGTATGATTGAATGAATTATTTATTTGCGAAAGATGCGGAAGGCAATAGAAGCGATGAGGATTGAGATGTTGTGGTTCAAATCCCATCCTCATACCAGCACATTTGAACAATATCGTGATCAAATGGTGACAAATTCCCAAAACAACAAAGCGCACATGTAGCATCACAGAGCAGAAAAACATTGGATTCTGTTGAGCTTTGTGCTTACATGGGCGTAAAATAAGATCAAAACCATTTTTGACTCTTCTTGGCAGTGTAAATTCAGCGTGTTGGAGCACTTTAAATATGTTGTATGCAAATGTGAACACAACTCAGCCCTATTAAAAATATATGACATTGAAGTCAGCTGCTTTATGCAGGACTAAACTGTCAAACTTTCTGTCTTTGGGGACGATTTATTTTGGTGAGAAAAAAATAAATAAAATGCCACAAATTATTTAGTGTGGCGGCGAGCTCTTCAATCATACGCACACCGAGCCAATAAAATCCTTGTTTGCGGCGTGATTACCATGAGGAGCACGTTCCGGCGGCGCTAATGAGGCAGATGCATATTAGCGCTCAAGTCTTCGCACGTGACCGCACGCATCAAAGCCCGTATTGCGGCGAGACGCCCATTCGTGTAAAATATGATCAGATGAGTTGTGTCAACAGCTGAGGAACGAGCTTGAACGCTGCCCCGATTGTGTCTTCTCGTCCTGCAACCGCTGCAGACAAAACATGCACCCCGGCTGCGTTGCCTGTGCTATTATGACGAATATACCACATGGTGGCGCTGCCATTTAACAAGAAGCTGCAACATGAGGGTGCTCGCTGAACAATCACCACATTTGGTACGCAACTTTAGGGCCCTTTGTACAAACACGCATCACTGTTGTGTTGCTGTACAGTAGGGAAGGGATTCGTTTGGCCCCATTCCTGGGTGAATCTCACGTGAGGGTAATCGTTTTGCAATGCAGTCTGCTGAAAATGATGGACAGCACCACTCTGCATAGCAACTGACGCTGTGGTCAAAGTTGGAATTGCCTCAAAGCAAATATTCAACACTCTAGAGCCATCTAAAGTGGATAGTGCAACCCCTCAATTTGTCATGTTTCATGTGTCAGGTAAACCACGACAAATGGGGCCGTATTCACAGTGTCTTGACTGAATGAGCAGGTATCGGACACCTCGGTCTCCTTAGGTGCATCCTCGCTCATCCATGCAGACTGGAAGCTAGTCGAGAGTTAGTGGGCGGCTCTCTTGGTTGCTTTGTTGGGTCTGCTCCTGTCTCTAGCCATGCTCCCCCACCCCCATAGACGATGGCGTGGAACACTGCAGAGGCCACCACAGTGTATGTTTTTTTTGTTGTTGTCTTTGTTTTACTTTTGTGGCTGTATGTAGAAATGGATGGTTGCATTTTAATGTCTTTAATGTCCTTTGTGTTTATTTGATGTTTCCCTCTTACACACATGTTTATGTGTGCTATGACTAGGAGGTTTTTTTTCTCCCTTGGCCTCAGTCTGGACCCCCTATCCAGGGCCCAGGCTTAGACTGAATTATTTTTTTCTCACGTGGGCGGGACTCAGCAACAAATTGCCCGCAAGTCATTAACCATTTGTCTAACGAGTATAAGTTGAGGGTAAAACATTTTCAACACAACCAATAGGGGGCACCACTAATGTCATAATATTGTCACATGGCCGGGTGAAGCTGTATCGTTTCTAAGGTTGTTTGTTCCTGATCGTTAAAGTGCGTGATTAAAAGAAAAAAACAACATAAATGTTCAAGCAGTAACACAAATGTTTACAAAAAAGGTTTACTCGAAGAGCAAGAATCAGCTAAGTGATGACCTTCCAATGAAAGTATGTTTTGTTAAGGCTCCTCATGAGCAACTTTTATGACAGAAACATTATTTTGGGTCTTTCTCGTGAAAGTCATTTCAAAAAAAGAAAAAACAGGGTGTATAAACTGTGCAGCTGCAGCATTATTAAAATGCAGCACTCCTAGTGAAGTGCATTAAATATTTACAGCATATACATTTCATAAAGTCGTCAACTCTGCACTTCTCTCGCACACTAACTCTCTGAGATTGTGCAACTTTCTACTCTATTATCAACCTCCTTTTCTCTATGAATATGTTTTAAGCCAAAGGAGTGTCTAAGGTTTTGCACCACGGAAGCAGAAAAACACTAAAGATTGTTGGAACTCGACACAAGGAAGCACGGGGGGAGCAAGGAGGGAGAGGCAAGGGGGCAAAGGACTAAACAAGGAGTATGGGGAGGAGACGAGGAGGTAAAGGAGGAAACAAGATGGATGGGAAAAAGCTAGGAGGCAGAGTAGGAAATAAGGAGGAGGAGGAGGAGGAAGCAAGGAGTGAGGGGAGGAGACTAGGAAGTAGAGGAGGAAACAAGGAGGAAGAGGAGGACACTAGGAATGTAAATTTCTTTGTGATGGACGACTCTGTTGGCAGCCCGATACATTAGTTACGATGCAATTAAAAACATATTAATTTATAAAACAGATCGATTTGATTTAGTGTATGAACGGTTCATTAAGATTCAATTTAGTGTATGAACGATTCATTAAGATTCAATTTAGTGTATGAACGATTCATTAAGATTCAATTTAGTGAATGAACGATTCATTAAGATTCAAATTAGTGAATGAACGATTCATTAAGATTCAAATTAGTGAATGATCGATTCATTAAGATTCAAATCAGTGAATGAACGATTCAAAAAGATTCGATTCAGTGTATGAACGATTCATTATTATTCAATTCAGTGTGTGAACGATTCATAGAGATTCAATTTAGTGTATGAACGATTCATTAAGATTCAATTTAATGTATGAACGATTCATTAAGATTCAATTTAGTGTATGAACGATTAATTAAGACTCAAACTAGTGAATGAACGATTCAAACAGATTCAAATCAGTGAATGAACGATTCAAACAGATTCGATTCAGTGTATGAACGATTCATTATTATTCAATTCAGTGCATGAACGATTCATAGAGATTCAATTTAGTGTATGAACGATTCATTAAGATTCAATTTAGTGTATGAACGATTCATTAAGATTAGATTTAGTGTATGAACGATTTATTAAGATTCAATTTAGTGTATGAACGATTCATAAAGATTCAATTTAGTGTATGAACAATTAGATTCAAATTAGTGAATGAACGATTCATTAAGATTCAAATTAGTGAATGAACGATTCAAAAAGATTCGATTCAGTGTATGAACGATTCATTGTTATTCAATGTAGTGTAGTACTGATTCAGAATTATTCAATTTAATGTATGAACGATTCATAGAGATTCAATTTAGTGTATGAACGATTCATTAAGATTCAATTTAGTGTATGAACGATTCATTAAGATTCGATTTAGTGTATGAACGATTAAAATTTAATGTATGGATGATTCATTAAGATTCAATTTAGTGTATAAACGATTCATTAAGATTAAATTTAGGGTATAAACGGTTATTTAAGATTCAATTTTGCGTATGAACGATTCATTAAAATTCAATTTAGTGTTTGAACTATTCGATTTATTGTATGAACGATTCAATAAGATTCAATTCAGTGTATGAACGATTCATTATTATTTAATTTAGTGTATAAACGTTTAATAAAGTTTCAATTTAGTCTATGAACGATGTGTATGGATGATTTATTAAGATTCGAATTAGTGGCTGAATAGTTCATCAAGATTTGATTTAGTGTATGAACGAATCATTAGAATTCGATTTAGTGTATAAACGATTCGATTTAGCCTACGGGTGATTATTTAAGGTTTGATTAGGTGTGATTAGATTCTATGGTTGACATTTGTTGATGGACAAATACTTTTTTTACAGCACAAAAGAAAAAAAAACATTCCTTCCTGTGCATACGTTCCTCCACATGTTAGAGGATGAATAGTTAGGACCTTGACACCAAGTGCTCAGACTAGATCTGTCCTAGTCTATCAGCATGAACTGATGAAAACTAGAAGCCAAACAACTTCTAAGACACCTGACCATGAGAATAACAACTACATGAATGAGAACACTCATAGCCACATTCATCTTCAAATATATTAAAAAACACATTCTATAAAAGTGACATGCTTCCAGTATTTTCACATTTTTAAAACACTACATGTATCCTCAAAGATGTTTTTAAAGTAAAAAGGAAAACACATTTTTCTTTCCACAAGTCAAGTCAGTGTTGTCACAGAATCCTTTAGTCAAGGGCTTGACAGGAGGGCAGGACTTCCAGGACAAGGATGGGAAAGGACATGTGTTGTTGAGGTGAAAAGCGAAAGGAATGTTGCCGGAAAAGAGGGCGAGACACGGAGATTGTGTCCATTGTATGAGAACGTTTGCAATTTGTCAAATAAAAAAAGACAAACTGGAAATCTGTCTGAGCTGGCATTACTAAGAATGTTACAATACTAGTTTACTAAAAATGTGACCAAATCTGCTGGGTCAAAAGTATGCATACAGCAATGGTAATATTTGGTTACATGTCCCTTGGCAAGTTTCACTGCCATCCACAAGCTTCTGGTCGAGTTTTTGACCACTCCTCTTCACAAAATTGGCGCAGTTCAGTTTAGGTTGTCCTCAAGAATTTGGAGGTTATGCTCCTTTTTCATTGTCCCATTTACTCTCTGTAAAGCACAAGTTCCATTTGCAGCCAAACAGGCCGAGAGCATAATACTACCACCACCATGCTTGATGGTAGGCATGGTGCTCCTGGAATTAAAGGCCTTACCTGTCAGGCTTGTCCCTGACAGTTTGACTGTTTTAGTTTTTTCTCTGTTTGTCTTAGTTTCCTGTCAGCGCTTTTATTTTGTCTTCATTTCCTGAGTGTCTCCCTGAGTGCTGCTTCCCCTCAGCTGTGGCTGATTGGCACCTGGCCACACCTGGTGTCAATCAGCCAGCTACTATTTAAACCTGCCCTACCCTCCAGTCACTGCTGGATCATTGTCAATGTCATTGTCGTTCCTACCTGTCGTGTCGTTGTTCTTAATACTTGTCGTTGTAGCTCTGTCTACTTTTGTTTCACTCTGCTCATGTCCTAGTTCCTTCGTGTCACAGTAAGTGTTTTTGGTTTCTTGTCCACAGTTAGCCTCTGTGCTATTTTAGTTCATAGCCAAGTTTGTTCTCCGCCTTGTGCGCGCCTTTTGTTACCCTTTCGTTTGTTGTTTTGCCTTAGTGTTTTATTAAATCATGTTTTCTCGTACAATGCCTTCCGCCTTCTCTGCATCTTGGGGTTCGTCACCTACAAACTCTGACATAATGATCCAGCCAAATTCGAACCTCGCAGACATGTCCATGGCGGAGAGGATGAACAAGGCTTTGGAATTAATGGATAAATTACAGAAAAGTTTGGCCTCATTCCAAGCCCTCTCCCACCCACCCCTGTTGTCTGTGGGCCTATCTGGTGATGTCTGGGATCCGTCCCTTGAGGGGGGGGCTATGAGTGGCTGTGCAGCTAGGGAGGCACAGCTACTTCTCGCCCCAGTGGGTCTGCAAAAGACAACGCCATCATCTCAGGTGGGTCTGCAACAAACGCCACCATCATTTCCGGTGGGCCGGCAGACGCCACCATCATCTCCGGTGGGTCTGCAACCTACGGCGCCACCATGCACTCCGGTGGGCCGGCAGACGCCACCATGCACTCCGGTGGGCCGGCAGACGCCACCATGCAGTCCGGTGGGCCGGCTGACGCCACCATGCAGTCCGGTGGGCCGGCAGACGCCACCATGCAGTCCGGTGGGCCGGCAGACGCCACCGTGTGGTCCGGTGGGCCGGCAGACGCCACCGTGCGGTCCGGTGGGCCGGCAGACGCCACCATGCAGTCCGGTGGGCCGGCAGACGCCACCATGCACTCCGGTGGGTCTACAACCAACGGCACCACCATCCTCCTCTCCGGTGGGCCAGCAGCAGACGGCGCCACCATCCTCCTCTCCGGTGGGCCAGCAGCAGACGGCGCCGCCATCCTCCTCTACGGTGGGCCAGCAGCAGACGGCGCCACCATCCTCCTCTCCGGTGGGCCAGCAGCAGACGGCGCCACCATCCTCCTCTCCGGTGGGCCAGCAGCAGACGGCGCCACCATCCTCCTCTCCGGTGGGCCAGCAGCAGACGGCGCCACCATCCTCCTCTCCGGTGGGCCAGCAGCAGACGGCGCCACCATCCTCTTCTCCGGTGGGCCAGCAGCAGACGGCGCCACCATCCTCTTCTCCGGTGGGCCAGCAGCAGAGGGCGCCACCATCCTCTTCTCCGGTGGGCCAGCAGCAGAGGGCGCCACCATCCTCTTCTCCGGTGGGCCAGCAGCAGAGGGCGCCACCATCCTCTTCTCCGGTGGGCCAGCAGCAGAGGGCGCCACCATCCTCTTCTCCGGTGGGCCAGCAGCAGAGGGCGCCACCATCCTCTTCTCCGGTGGGCCAGCAGCAGAGGACGCCACCATCCTCTTCTCCGGTGGGCCAGCAGCAGAGGGCGCCACCATCCTCCTCTCCGGTGGGCCAACAGACGCCGCCACCATGCACTCCGGTGGGCCAGCAGAGGGCGCCACCGCCATCTTCTCCGGTGGGCCAGCAGAGGGCGCCACCGCCATCTTCTCCGGTGGGCCAGCAGAGGGCGCCACAGCCATCTTCTCCGGTGGGCCAGCAGAGGGCGCCACCGCCATCTTCTCCGGTGGGCCAGCAGAGGGCGCCACCATCTTCTCCGGTGGGCCAGCAGAGGGCGCCACCATCGTCTCTGGTGGGTCCTCCCATGCCGGCGGTCGAGCCGCCTCGCCAATTGCGGCGGCGTTCAACTCGCCGTCGCCACCTAACTCTTCCCCGCTGGTTGCGGGGACACTTGGCCTGGTGGCCCACCTCCTTGTCCTCCCTCCACCCTCCCGTGACTTTGGACTTTTTTTGGGGGGGGTTCTAGAACGTCTGGTATCCGTTATAGGAAGGGGGGCTACTGTCAGGCTTGTCCCTGACAGTTTGACTGTTTTAGTTTTTTCTCTGTTTGTCTTAGTTTCCTGTCAGCGCTTTTATTTTGTCTTCATTTCCTGAGTGTCTCCCTGAGTGCTGCTTCCCCTCAGCTGTGGCTGATTGGCACCTGGCCACACCTGGTGTCAATCAGCCAGCTACTATTTAAACCTGCCCTACCCTCCAGTCACTGCTGGATCATTGTCAATGTCATTGTCGTTCCTACCTGTCGTGTCGTTGTTCTTAATACTTGTCATTGTAGTTCTGTCTACTTTTGTTTCACTCTGCTCATGTCCTAGTTCCTTCGTGTCACAGTAAGTGTTTTTGGTTTCTTGTCCACAGTTAGCCTCTGTGCTATTTTAGTTCATAGCCAAGTTTGTTCTCTGCCTTGTGCGCGCCTTTTGTTACCCTTTCGTTTGTTGTTTTGCCTTAGTGTTTTATTAAATCATGTTTTCTCGTACAATGCCTTCCGCCTTCTCTGCATCTTGGGGTTCGTCACCTACAAACTCTGACATTACCGTTTCTACTTCAAACATATTGCTGGGTATTGTAGCCAATAGGGCTGCGAATCTTTGGGTGTCACACGATTTCAGTCAATATCAATTCTTGGGGTCACGATTCGATTATAAATCGATTTTTCCGATTCAACGCGATTCTCGATTCAAAAACTATATTTTTCCGATTTAAAACGATTCTCTATTCATTCAATACATAGGATTTCAGCAGGATCTACCCCAGTCTGCTGACATGCAAGCAGAGTAGTAGATTTTTGTAAAAAGCTTTTATAATTGTAAAGGACAATGTTTTATCAACTGATTGCAATAATTTAAATTAGTTTTAACTATTAAATGAACCAAAAATATGACTTATTTTATCTTTGTGAAAATATTGGACACAGTGTGTTGTCAAGCTTGTGAGATGCGATGCAAGTGTAAGCCATTGTTCTTTTTATTTTTTTAATCTAATGATAATGTCAATTAGGGATTTTTAATCACTGCTATGTTGAAATTGTAACTAATATTGATACTGTTGTTGATAATATTCATTTTTGTTTCACTACTTTTGGATTGTTCTGTGTCGTGTTTGTGTCTCTTCTCAATTGCTCTGTTTATTGCTGTTCTGAGTGTTGCTGTGTCGGGTTCGGTTTTGGAATTGGATTGCATTGTTATGGTATTGCTGTGTATTGTTTTGTTAGATTGATTAATAAAAATGAAAATAAAAAAAATAATTAAAAAAATTGATTTTTGAAAAATGAGAATCGTAACGGAATCGTACAACGTGAGAATGGCGATTTGAATTCAAATCGATTTTTTCCCACACCCCTAGTAGCCAAAAAGCAACATTTTTGTTTCATCTGACCACAGAACTTTCCTCCAGAAGGTCTTATCTTTGTCCATGTGATGTCAGACCCCAAACATGTCAAAAGTGGTAAAGGAATGGCTAAATCAGGCTAGAATTAAGGTTTTAGAATAGCCTTCCCAAAGTCCTGACTTAAACGTGACTTAAACAATGCTGAAAAAACAAGTCCATGTCAGAAAACCAACAAATTTAGCTGAACTGCACCAATTTTGTCAAGAGGAGTGGTAAAAAATTCTACCAGAAGCTTGTGGATGGCTACCAAAAGCGCCTTATTGCAGTGAAACTTGCCAAGGGACATGTAACCAAATATTAACATTGCTGTATGTCAGTGACGTGCGGTGAGGTTGATGGCTGGTGAGGCACTGACTTCATCACAGTCAGATTTACAAACATATGAACCCTAAAGAGTATCTTATTCACCATTTGATTGGCAGCAGTTAACGGGTTATGTTTAAAAGCTCATACCAGCATTCTTCCCTGCTTGGCACTCAGCATCAAGGGTTGGAATTGGGGGTTAAATCACCAAAAATGATTCCCAGGCGCGGCGCCGCTGCTACCCACTGCTCCCCTCACCTCCCAGGGGGTGATCAAGGGGATGGGTCAAATGCAGAGGACAAATGTCATTACACCTAGTGTGTGTGTGACAATCATTGGTACTTTAACTTAACTTTAACTTTACACATACAAACTGTAGCACACAAAAAAGCACATTTAATAAAAAAAAACGTTATTATGGTCTTACCTTTACTTAGAAATGAAGTCCATGCGCCGCAACTAAAGCCCTCCCTTAAACATTCCACGTGCAAGATTGAATCTATTTAAAAAAAGTGTAACCGAGGGTTTATAAATGTCGCCTATACTGTATGAAACTACAAAATAACAAACACGGAGGCTCCAGTTTACACGAGGACCACTTTATTTACCTTCTTTCAAAAACCTCCGCAACGTGACATCACTTCCGCTCTTAGCGCCTTCAAAATAAGAGCTCAAGGCATATACTGTATAACAGCGCATAACAGGAACTTAACATCACAAAGAGGAAAGCCCATGAAAATAGGTTACAAAAGTTATTTAATAAGAAGCCAAAAAGTGCAAAAACAATAATGTTCGTGTTGGAGGAGTTGTGAATTAGGTACACCTGCAGTCTGCAGGTGTATCTAATGTTGTGTCCCTGCAGTCATTCACAACTCCTCCAACACCAACATTATTGTTTTTGCACTTTTTGGCTTCTTATGAAATAATTTTTTTTAAATAGATTCAATCTTGCACGTGGAAAGTTTAAGTGTGGGCTTTAGTTGATATAACAATTCTACGGCGGGGGTGCAGGAGGCGAGCCTCAGCCAGTGCGTCTTTTGCAGCCGTTTTATGATCGCTCAGCACAAGAAATACTTTACACACATACAGTTGTTGACAAAATACGCTGTACATTATATACCTCAGCTAACTAAACTATGGAAATGTATAATATAGTTCATATAGCAATACAGTCTCACTGCACAGCAGGCCAGCAGTTAGCCGAGTCATTGCGCAATCCATGTTGCGGCACTGAGTGACGTGCCTCAACTGGCTGCTGTTCACCGCACCGTCTCTTCTCAGTATTTGAACGGCAAATGTGAAAATTCAGCGATTTTGAATAAAAATAATCTAAAACTGGTGAAGTTAAATGGAAAATAACTTTATAGTATAATCACTGGATACATATAACAATTTAAATTTTTTTTTTTCTTTTTACATTTTTTTTCTTTCCATGATGGCAGGTGAGGCCCCGCCTCACCTGCCTCTAGTGACTGCACGTCACTGCTGTATGTATACTTTTGACCCAGTAGATTTGGTCACATTTTCAGTGGACCCATAATAAATTCATAAAAGAACCAAATTTCATGAATGTTTTTTGTGACCAACAAGTATGTGCTCCAATCACTCTATCACAAAAAAATAAGAGTTGTAGAAATGATTGGAAATTCAAGACAGCCATGACATTATGTTCTTTACAAGTATATGTAACCTTTTGAACCACGACTGTATGTCTGTTCCCGTCTCCAGTTACGTAAGTAACGTAACAAGCGCGTGACTCTTTTCACAGACGACCTTGGCTCTTGTGTTATTTTAAAGGCAAAAACCGCCAACTGATTTCTCGTTCGGCGCGATAACCGGTTTACGTGTCTGCACTCGATTAACCTAAGGATTCACAGCTGAATCTTATCGATTGAGGGGGCTGTAACGGACGTAGTCGAACATGCCCACTTCTCGAAATGGAAATCCTGTCGCATAGGTTTATCTTTAACAACCCTAGAGGAGACTGGAGAAGGTAGAATAGGATGCAGGTTGGAAGAGGCAAGAGGTCAAAGAAGGAAACAATGAGACCAGGAGATAAATATGGAGACACAGAGAAAGAAGAGGAAACAAGGTAAAATGGGAAACAAGGATAATGAGGAGGAAATGTGGCAGCAAGTGGGAAACAAGGAAATGGAGAAGGAGACAAGGAGGTCGAGGAGGAGAAAAAGAGATCGAGTAGGAGACGGAGGCATAGGATGAACATTAGGAAGAGGAGAGAGGCAAATTAGGAGACAAGGAGGTAGGAGGAGACAAGGAAGCACATGACATCAGTATTCCTAACAGACTCCTTCCCCAGTCTCCTTGCACCTTCACCTTTCTTCTCACCGCACTTTTCTCCTATCTTCACTCACTTTCACATTTAAGCCCAGCACAGCCCTACAGGCAGCGAGTGAGTGCTTCACTTGGAATTCTTCACCAAACAAGCTGAGATTAATGGAGGTCAAAGAGGGACACAAAAAAATATCATCAAACACTTAAGACCAATTAAAATGATGGCAAATGTCAACTTACACTGTAAGTCACTAGATGTTGCTGTAACATTCTGGAAATTGAGCTGCCAGTCCGAGAAAAGTAGCGTAAAATCTACGGAACTTTTTTTTTTTTTTTTTTTTTTTTTTTAAAATAAGTGGTACCGTTTTTCAAATGTACAAAAGTACTGTACAAAAGTATCCATTTTCAAGTATGGAAAAAACTGGCAGCTCTGTTGCCACAATTTATTTGTGGTAATGCATTGTTAAAAAAAAAAAAAAGGCAGCTGTAGATTTTATGGTAAAAAATAACAACAAATAAACTGGCTTTTGAATCAGTCACCAGAAGTTTACAGTGAAAATTAAAAAAAAAAGGTACCAATGGTCAATTTACAGTGATGCTCTGTTAAATCAACAACCGAACATTTTAACTTAAAGGGGAACATTATCACAATTTCAGAATTGTTAAAACCATTAAAAATCAGTTCCCAGTGGCTTACTATATTTTTCGAAGTTTTTTTCAAAATTTTACCCATCACGCAATATCCCTAAAAAAAGGTTCAAAGTGCCTGATTTTAACCACCCGTCCATTTTCCTGTGACGTCACATAGTGATGCCAACACAAACAAACATGGCGGAAAGAACAGCAAGTTATAGCGACATTAGCTCGGATTCAGACTCGGATTTCAGCGGCTTAAGCGATTCAACAGATTACGAATGTATTGAAACGGATGGTTGTAGTGTGGAGGCAGGTAGCGAAAGCGAAATTGAAGAAGAAACTGAAGCTATTGAGCCATATCGGTTTGAACCGTATGCAAGCGAAACCGACAAAAACGACACGACAGCCAGCGACACGGGAGAAAGCGAGGATGAATTCGGCGATCGCCTTCTAACCAACAATTGGTATGTGTTTGTTTGGCATTAAAGGAAACTAACAACTATGAACTAGGTTTACAGCATATGAAATACATTTGGCAACAACATGCACTTTGAGAGTGCAGACAGCCCAATTTTCATCAATTAATATATTCTGTAGACATACCCTCATCCGCGCTCTTTTCCTGAAAGCTGATCTGTCCAGTTTTGGAGTTGATGTCAGCAGGCCAGGGAAGCTAGGGTCGATAGGGGGTTTAGCTCGCTCGTCTGCGGGAACAAACTGCCGCCATTTCTTGCCGTGCTACCGAGGCCCTTTGTCCCTGAATTGCTCACACACTCCGGCAGATTCAATGGGGGTCTGGCGGCAGATTTCTTTGACTTTATCGTTGGAAATGCATCTGCTTTGAGTGTCGCAGGATATCCACACATTCTTGCCATCTCTGTCGTAGCATAGCTTTCGTCGGTAAAGTGTGCGGAACAAACGTCCAATTTCTTGCCACTTTCGCATCTTTGGGCCACTGGTGCAACTTGAATCTGTCCCTGTTCGTGTTGTTACACCCTCCGACAACACACCGACGAGGCATGATGTCTCCAAGGTACGGAAAACAGTCGAAAAAACGGAAAATAACAGAGCTGATTTGACTCGGTGTTTGAGAAAATGGCGGATTGCTTCCCGAGAGCGAATATTAGAAAGGCGTTTAATTCGCCAAAATTCACCCATTTAGAGTTCGGAAATCGGTTAAAAAATATATGGTCTTTTTTCTGCAACATCAAGGTATATATTGACGCTTACATAGGTCTGGTAATGTTCCCCTTTAAGAAAAACCACCTAGCAGCTTAGTCGGCAGCATTTTACCGTAACAATAACAGTGGTACCAATTTTCAATTTACTGTAATTCAGACTAAAAACCACTTAAAAGTAAAATTCTGGCAACTAAGCTGTCAGTTTTTTATCTAATGTTTTTTTTTTTTTATCAAACATGAAAGCCCAGGACCAAATTGTAGCGTGTTATTTTCGGAAATAACTTACAAATTATTTTGTTGTTTTAATTGTTTTTCTTAATTAATTCATTCAATTTTATGTATACATTTTTTAAAGAGACCGTGACGGTTATTTTATTTAGCAGGCATTCAACTGTAGGAAACTCATCAGTTAACTGAATAAAGCTGACTCGTCTTCTACTTTTTCTTCCATTTTCTTGTATTGGTTGTTTAAGAATACGTGCGCGCGTCTGCGTGTGTGTGTGTGTTCCTGTGCAAATGTTTGATATTTGCTCCGTCAATCAATCAATCACTGAGATGCCCAGAAACCCGCGAGCTGCACACGTCCTTATCCTCTAAACCGTGACCACATTTACATTGGTCAGAAACCAATCAAACAGGTGCCGGAAATATTCAGCAGTCATCCCAAAACGACGAGTGCTCTTACAGGAAGTTGATTGTGACAGACGAGAAGAGAAAAATGAACAAAAGCGAGGATTGATGCTGAATGCCAACGCTAAGATGCAATCAGGAAACACTGGACGGCATTAGTGCGCCATTCTTTGCTCATCACTTGAGCGCCTGATGTGCAAAGTCAAGGAATCAAAACACGTTCATTATGTGATCCATACAAGAGCAATATCAAGAAGTACAACAATGTTGAGAAGCTAGCAGCCTACCAGTGACGTGCGGTGAAGTTCATGGCTGGTGAGGCACTGACTTCATCACAGTCAGATTTACAAACATATGAACCCTAAAGAGTATCTTATTCACCATTTCATTGGCAGCAGTTAACGGGTTATGTTTAAAAGCTCATACCAGCATTCTTCCCTGCTTGGCACTCAGCATCAAGGTTGGAATTGGGGGTTAAATCACCAAAAATGCCCACTGCTCCCCTCACCTCCCAGGGGGTGATCAAGGGGATGGGTCAAATGCAGAGGACACATTTCACCACACCTCGTGTGTGTGACAATCATTGGTACTTTAACTTAACTTTAACTTTACACATACAAACTGTTGCACACAAAAAAAGCACATTTAATTAAAAAAAACGTTATTATGGTCTTACCTTTACTTATAAATGAAGACCATGCGCCGCTCCTTCTGAACAAAAGCATCGATAACTTGTTTATAGAAGTCTTCCTTATCTTTCTTCAGTTTTAAAAGTCTCTCTGTCTCGATGGAGATCTTCCTTTAAGTATTACCTCCTGCTTCGATTGAATGTCCAGTTTAGAAAATCGTTTCATTTTAGATATGTATTCCTCCATGTTAAAAGTCCAGGCGAGAGGAAAAAATAAACGATCGCGAACTGTTGCTTCTTGTTGTCACTTATTCTGCAGGCGAGTAGTCGCAAAAATGATCCCTAGGATCATTAGCGCCCTCTACCACCATGAGGCGGGATTACTGCGAGCCTCAGCCAGTGCGTCTTCGCAGCCGTTTTATGATTGCTCAACACAAGAAATATGTTACACACATACAGTTGTTGACAAAATACACTGTACATTATATACCTCAGCTAACTAAACTATGGAAATGTATAATATAATTCATATAGCAACACGGTCTCACTGCACAGCAGGCCAGCAGTTAGCCGAGTCATTGCGCAATCCATGGTGAGGCTCTACTGGCTGCTGATCACCCCAGTGTTCTAGGTTTGCTAGCAAGGTTAAAACGTCAATGCAAGGATCTGTGGTCCAAGTTCTTCTATACAGCAGGCGCGGTCTTGTGTTTTTAGGAATTTGGTGCAAAAACGTGAGTCTCTCACAAGTTTGTTGAACTGAGAGGAATAGCCCAGACGATGAAAAACAGAGGACCTAAAATGGAGCCTTGAGGAACACTACTAGTATAACTAATAGTCACAAGTTTTGACCCCAGTGTTCTATGTTTGCTAACAAGGTTCAAATGTCAATGCAAGGATCTGCCAATGTGTTTACATGGTCAAAGTTCTTCTATACAACAGGAGCGGTTTTGTGTTTTTAGGAATATGCTGCAGAAATGTGAGTCTCTTACAAGTTTGTTGAACTGAACTCGCGGGCCCCCAGAGGAATAGCCCAGATGATGAAAAACAGAGGACCTAAAATGGAACCTTGAGGAACACTACTCGTATAACTAAAGAAGTTGAAGAAATGACGACTGACTGAACTATCACATTACAAAAAGGAGAGGACTTAAAGGGGTGCCTTGAGGAACGCCTCCGTAAAGTACAGCAAATCCCAAGTTTCGACCCCGGTGTACTATGTTTGCTAACAAGGTTCAAATGTCAATGCAAGGATCTGCCAATGTGTTTACATGGTCAAAGTTCTTCTATACAACAGGAGCGGTCTTGTGTTTTTAGGAATTTGCTGCAGAAATGTGAGTCTCTTACAAGTTTGTTGAACTGAACTCGCTGGCCCCCAGAGGAATAGCCCAGATGATGAAAAACAGAGGACCTAAAATGGAACCTTGAGGAACACTACTAGTATAACTAAAGAAGTTGACGAAATGACGACTGACTGAACTATCACATTACAAAAAAGAGAGGACTTAAAGGGGTGCCTTGAGGAACGCCTCCGTAAAGTACAGCAAATCCCAAGTTTCGACCCCGGTGTTCTATGTTTGCTAGCAAGGTTAAAACGTCAATGCAAGGATCTGCCAATGTGTTTATAGTGGTCCAAGTTCTTCTATAAAACAGGAGCAGTTTTGTGTTTTTAGGAATTTGCTGCAAAAATGTGAGTCTCTCACAAGTTTGTTGAACTGAACTCGCGGGCCCCCAGAGGAATAGCCCAGATGATGAAAAACAGAGGACCTAAAATGGAACCTGGAGGAACACTACTAGTATAACTAAAGATATCAAAGAAATGACGACTGACTGAACTGTCACATTACGAAAAGGAGAGGACTTAAAGGGGTGCCTTGAGGAACGTCTCCGTAAAGTACAGCAAATCACAAGTTTCGACCCCGGTGTTCTATGTTTGCTAGCAAGGTTCAAATGTCAATGCAAGGATCTGCCAATGTGTTTACATGGTCCAAGTTTTTCTTTGTTTCTTACATTGAACAAAGAGAGCACAATCCATCCATCCATCCATCTTCTTCCGTTTATCCGAGGTCGGGTCGCGGTGGCAACAGCCTAAGCAGGGAAGCCCAGACTTCCTTCTCCCCAGCGACTTCGTCCAGCTCCTCCCGGGGGATCCCGAGGCATTCCCAGGCCAGCCGGGAGAGATAGTCTTTCCCAACGTGTTCTGGGTCTTCCCCGGACGTGCCTGAAACACCTCCCTAGGGAGGCGTTCGGGTGGCATCCTGACCAGATGCCCGAACCACCTCATCTTCCTCCTCTCGATGTGGAGGAGCAGCAACTTTACTTTGAGCTCCTCCCGGATGACAGAGATTCTCACCCTATCTCTTACGGAGAGCCCCGCCACCCGGCGGAGGAAACTCATTTCGGCCGCTTGTACCCGTGATCTTGTCCTTTCGGTCATAACCCAAAGCTCATGACCATAGGTGAGGATGGGAACGTAGATCGACCGGTAATTTGAGAGCTTTGCCTTCCGGCTCAGCTCCTTCTTCACCACAACGGATCGATACAGCGTCCGCATTACTGAAGACGCCGCACCGATCCGCCTGTTGATCTCACGATCTACTCTTCCCTCACTCGTGAACAAGACTCCGAGGTACTGGAACTCCTCCACTTGGGGCAAGATCTCTTCCCCAACCCGGAGATGGCACTCCACCATTTTCCGGGCAAGAACCATGGACTCGGACTTGGAGGTGCTGATTCCCATCCCAGTCGCTTCACACTCGGCTGCGAACCGACCCAGTGACAGCTGAAGATCTTGGCTAGATGAAGCCATCAGGACCACATCATCCGCAAATAGCAGAGACCTAATACTGCAGCCACCAAACCAGATACCCTCAACACCCTGACTGTGCCTAGAAATTCTGTCCATAAAACTTATGAACAGAATCGGAGACAAAAGGCAGCCTTGGTGGAGTCCAACCCTCACTGGAAACGAGTCCAACTTACTGCCGGCAATGCGGACCAAGCTCTGACACTGATCATACAGGGAGCGAACCGCCACAATAAGACACAAGAGCACAATCCACCAAGTCTAATTAATTGTGAGTTAAACATGCTTGGCCAATAAATCTGATTCCAATCTTGTTAACTAATGAAGACTGACGTAATTATCACGTTACAAAAAAAAACTGTAACTGCTAAAAAGGAGAGGACTTAATGGGGTGCCTTGAGGAATGCCTCTGTAAAGTAAATCACAAGTTCGGACCACAGTGTTCTAGATTAGGTCTAGGCGGCCAAGGGTGGAGTCGGCTCTCTTGGTTGCTTTGTTGGGTCTGCTCCTGTCTCTGGCCATGCTCCCACCACCGGAGAGTTTTTTTTTTTTTTTTTTTTTTTTTTGTAGCTGTATGTAGAAATGGCTGATTGCATTAGCTCTGCTCTTTTAATGTCTTTAATGTCCTTTGGGTTCTTTGTTGTTTGATGTTTCCCTCTTGATGTCTGGACCACCTGTCCAGGGGCCCAGGCTAAGACTGCATTTTTTTCTGCATCTAAAGTAAACCAGATACAACAACACCTTAGTTACATAAATCACATTACAAAAACAATTTGGATTGAAAGGGGTGCCTTGAGGAACACTCCAGTTATGTTAAATTGCAATTGCTAGCAATTCTAAAATGTGCTTACAGTGGTCCAAGTTCCTCTATACAACAGGAGCACTCCAGCCTGTTTAGGAATTTGCCCAAATGTTAAACTGAACTCGGGGGTTGGTATGGTGCCATTTAGGGCCCAATTTGGACCCCCGGGCCACCAGTTGAATAGCCCTGGCATACAGTGACTACGTTTTTCAGTCCAGTGTAGAAGACGTATCAGAGGCAGCGTCATGAATTCCAGGCAACAGATAGCAGACTCGCAGCTGCTGAGAGGTTAGAAAATCATCTATTATCTGCGCCAATAGGGAAATGAACCCAGCGCTATCTTTTTCCACGGAAATGGCATCTGGTTGGTTAATCGTCACGCTGACGCTGACGGACGCCGATGGAGTCAAACACATATTGAAAAGAAGTTATTAATCTCCCCCAACGAGTCGTGAGCCGAGAAACCTAGCACCGAGCTTTATCTACTCCCAACTATCGCGTGTCGGGACTCCATCAAAACACGTCGCCCGCTATTACGGTGACGGATCGTAAACTGGAGCTAATAATTGTTTTCTATCACAGGCGGCGCTTGTTGGTGTTGGTTTGGCGAGGGAGGAATGAAGAGAGGATTAGTCATTCAGCGCATACGCAGGACAAAACAAATCTGACATGCCGCTCGGCTTTGGGGATTCTTACGACGTCCCTAATGCGCCATTGATTGTCCGTCGCCTGGATGTCATTTGGAAGGCTCATTATCCCGTTTAGGTGGCACTTTGGCCACTGTTAGCGTGCTCCATTTCGGTGCTAAATAAATGCAGACTCAGCAACCTGCAACACGTGCTTGTCGGTGATATTGTGCAAGTAATACCGACTAGGGTTGTACGGTACAAATGAATAAAAACGGTGCAATACTGCTTCTGAAAAATACCGGTACTTTTTTATTTCCGGACATGACGTCCTCATCATGCAGTGACAATGGTGCTAAAACGAGCAAAGGCGCATGTTAAACAGCGCACACGCACGGAGTACTTACAAGCAAAAACAGCATGGGCATAGAAGAGGGAGGATGGACGCATTTTGGCTTGAAACTGACGACATATGCGGTCCTCTCCAAGGTTTCTCATAGTCATTCACATCGACGTCCCACTGGGGTTGTGAGTTTTTCCTTGCCCTTATGTGGGCTCTGTACCGCGGATGTCGTAGTGGCTTTTGCAGCCCTTTGAGACACTTGTGATTTAGGACTATATAATTAAACATTGATTGATTGCACGGTGGAAGAGGGGTTAGTGCAGCGTTTCTCAAAGTGTGGGGCGCGCCCCACTGGTGGGGAATAGAGACATGACAGGTGGGGCGCGAGGAACGGGAGGAAATTTCACTTAAAAATTTTTTTTTAATTATTACATTTTTAGATTATTTTTTTTACTATGCTTTCATTTTCTATACACACTGTAAATCACTTTGTGATTCTGTCTGTGAAATCCGCTATATAAATAAATGGAAATTACCGGTACTTATTTTTACTGTAGGCTTTATATTTCTCGGTCGGAGCGAAAGTTTGACAGACATAGCAACAGTAACTAATGGGGGCGGGGCTAAGCGGAACAAACTTTCGAGCGGATGGGTAGCAGGCTAATGTGTGGATCACAATTACACAAATATATACATTTGTGACTCACACCTCAAAGGTCGTCGAGCCAGAGCCAGCGCCTGCAGAGAAACAAAAATCTGACGGGCACGCACTGTGTCATTCGCCGGGAAGCACTCGCGTCAAGGCAGCTCAGCCCCGAACTCAATGAGGTTTTAACAGATGTTGTGAGCGCGGTAAATTTGATCAAAACACGACCACTGAAAGCGCGACTGTTCTCTGCACTGTGTGAGGAAATGGGAGCTGATCATACAGCCGTGCTGTTTCACAGTGAAGCAAGGTGGCTCTCCTGGGGGAAAGTGCTGTCACTTGCCCTGTCTTGCCAAATGCATAGCTCCTCCTTTTTTTTTTGCAAAGATTGCAAAGTGGCACTTTTATTGTATTTATTATTGAACTTGATGCAAGTTATTTGATTTATTATTGAACTTGATGCAAGTTATAACACTTTTTTTGATTTATTATTGAACTTGATGCAAGTTATAACACTTTTGTTTTATTTATTATTGAACTTGATGCAAGTTATAACACTTTTTTTGATTTATTATTGAACTTGATGCAAGTTATAACACTTTTTTTGATTTATTATTGAACTTGATGCAAGTTATTGGATTTATTATTGAACTTGATGCAAGTTATAACACTTTTTTTGATTTATTATTGAACGTGATGCAAGTTATAACACTTTTTTTTATTATTGAACTTGATGCAAGTTATAACACTTTTTTTGATTTATTATTGAACTTGATGCAAGTTATAACACTTTTTTGATTTATTACTGAACATGATGCAAGTTATAACACTTTTTTGGATTTATTATTGAACTTGATGCAAGTTATAACAGTTTTTTTTATTTATTATTGAACGTGATGCAAGTTATAACACTTTTTTTGATTTATTATTGAACTTGATGCAAGTTAAAACACTTTTGTTTTATTTATTATTGAACTTGATGGAAGTTATTTTATTTATTATTGAACGTGATGCAAGTTATAACACTTTTTTTGATTTATTATTGAACTTGATGCAAGTTATAACACTTTTGTTTTATTTATTATTGAACTTGATGGAAGTTATTTTATTTATTATTGAACTTGATGCAAGTTATAACACTTTTTTGATTAATTATTGAACTTGATGCAAGTTATAACACTTGTTTTATTTATTATTGAACTTGATGCAAGCTATAACACTTTTTTTGATTTATAATTGAACTTGATGCAAGTTATAACACTTTTTTGATTTATTATTGAACTTGATGCAAGTTATTGGATTTATTATTGAACTTGATGCAAGTAATAACACTTTTTTTGATTTATTATTGAACGTGATGCAAGTTATAACACTTTTTTTTATTATTGAACTTGATGCAAGTTATAACACTTTTTTTGATTTATTATTGAACTTGATGCAAGTTATAACACTTTTTTGATTTATTACTGAACGTGATGCAAGTTATAACACTTTTTTGGATTTATTATTGAACTTGATGCAAGTTATAACAGTTTTATTTATTTATTATTGAACGTGATGCAAGTTATAACACTTTTTTTGATTTATTATTGAACTTGATGCAAGTTATAACACTTTTGTTTTATTTATTATTGAACTTGATGGAAGTTATTTTATTTATTATTGAACTTGATGCAAGTTATACCACAGCTGCACAGTTATTTTATTTATTATTGAACTTAATGTTATTTTATGTTATTGAGTTCGAATGTATACAACTTGATGTTCAATAAATTTGAAAATGTTAAAGCTTGGCATTAGCGCTCTGTTGGGGCGATGGGGGCAGGTGGGGCTTGAAAACTCCCCCTTGTCCAAAGTGGGGGATGACAAAAAAAGTTTGAGAACCACTGGGTTAGTGCATCTGCCTCACAATACAAAGGTCCTGAGTAGTCCTGAGTTCAATCCCGGGCTCGGGATCTTTCTGTGTGGAGTTTGCATGTTCTCCCCGTGACTGCGTGGGTTCCCTCCGGGTACTCCGGCTTCCTCCCACCTCCAAAGACATGCACCTGGGGATAGGTTGATTGGCAACACTAAATTGGCCCTAGTGTGTGAATGTGAGTGTGAATGTTGTCTGTCTATCTGTGTTGGCCCTGCGATGAGGTGGCGACTTGTCCAGGGTGTACCCCGCCTTCCGCCCGTGTACAGCTGAGATAGGCTCCAGCGACCCCCCGCGACCCCAAAAGGGACAAGCGGTAGAAAATGGATGGATGGATGATTGATTGATTGATTACATCCATATGTTTTATTATCACAAAATCTTTTGTCAATTGTTATTGTTTATAAACTCAAGAAATACATCCTTGGACAGAAGATAACTTAAAATAAGGCCAATGTATGATCTTGGTATTGGATTGATACCAAAATGTGTAGTATCCCCCAAAACTAATGTAAAGTATCAAACAACAGAAGAGTAAGTGTTTCTTACATTTTAACAGAAGTGTAGATAGAACATGTTAAAATAGAAAGGAAGCATATATTAACAGTAAAAGAACACGTAGATTAATAATCCATTTTCTCCCGCTTGTCTCTCATCATTTTGACAAAATAATAGAATGAGAAATTGCGATGTTACTGCATATGACATATGTCAGCAGCCAAATTAGGAGATTTTGTAACACCTTTTGCTAACTTACTGCCAAAAGAGAAGTTGTCTAGGATGTTCACTATTTAATGCCACAATTGTGAATTTGACTGCAATAGGAAACATATGTTTAATGTATCATAAGCTTTTCTATTAAAATAAAGCCAATAGGGTTTTTTTTGTGGTCCTCTTTATTTTGAAAAGTATCAAAATACATTTTGGTATCGGGAAAACCCCAGTCCCGACAGAAGCACATATAGTCTGGCGCTCTTTTTTTTAAAAACTTTATTGCCGACCTTAACACGGCAACAGCAACCCTTATAACACCGCTAGCTGCTCGCCACAACGACAACACAGAACGTCCACATGGTGCACCAATGACGGATACAGTGAGCGAGGTTGCTTTCATGAACCCACGGAATTATGAGCATCAACAACACAAAAGTCGCTTTTTGGGGGTTCTCTGTGTTATGTATTGCTGCAATATTTATGACAATTTTGGGGGGATTTTATTACTTATTTTTGAATGTAATACTTAATTACAATTAAATTTTTATACAGTCGTCCCTCGTTCATCACTGTTAATTGGTTCCGGACATGACTTTGATGCATGAATTCCCACAAAGTATGTATCCAATATTTTCTTAGTATATATATATACACACCACATATATGTATACACACATATATGTATATATACACACACACACACACACACACACACATAAACATATGTATACACACATCATTGTATGTATACACACACACACACACACACACACACACACACACACACACACACACACACACACACACACACACACACACACACACACACACACACACACACACACACGCATATATATATATATATACATATACACACACACATATACATACATATATACATACATACTTATTTATGCATATATACATGTATATATACATGCATACATACATACATGCGTACATACATACACATATATATATAAATATATATATATATATATATATATATATATATATATACACATATATACATATATACACATATATACATATATTTATATATATACTCATATGTATACACATTTATTTATATACACATGTATGTATATATACACATACGTATATACATACGTATATACATATATATATATATATATATATATATATATATATATATACATACACATATACATACACATATATACACACACATATATACACATATACATACGTATATATATATGTATATATACACACAGGTAAAAGCCAGTAAATTAGAATATTTTGAAAAACTTGATTTATTTCAGTAATTGCATTCAAAAGGTGTAACTTGTACATTATATTTATTCATTGCACACAGACTGATGCATTCAAATGTTTATTTCATTTAATTTTGATGATTTGAAGTGGCAACGAATGAAAATCCAAAATTCCGTGTGTCACAAAATTAGAATATTACTTAAGGCTAATACAAAAAAGGGATTTTTAGAAATGTTGGCCAACTGAAAAGTATGAAAATGAAAAATATGAGCATGTACAATACTCAATACTTGGTTGGAGCTCCTTTTGCCTCAATTACTGCGTGAATGCGGCGTGGCATGGAGTCGATGAGTTTCTGGCACTGCTCAGGTGTTATGAGAGCCCAGGTTGCTCTGATAGTGGCCTTCAACTCTTCTGCGTTTTTGGGTCTGGCATTCTGCATCTTCCTTTTCACAATACCCCACAGATTTTCTATGGGGCTAAGGTCAGGGGAGTTGGCGGGCCAATTTAGAACAGAAATACCATGGTCCGTAAACCAGGCACGGGTAGATTTTGCGCTGTGTGCAGGCGCCAAGTCCTGTTGGAACTTGAAATCTCCATCTCCATAGAGCAGGTCAGCAGCAGGAAGCATGAAGTGCTCTAAAACTTGCTGGTAGACGGCTGCGTTGACCCTGGATCTCAGGAAACAGAGTGGACCGACACCAGCAGATGACATGGCACCCCAAACCATCACTGATGGTGGAAACTTTACACTAGACTTCAGGCAACGTGGATCCTGTGCTTCTCCTGTCTTCCTCCAGACTCTGGGACCTCGATTTCCAAAGGAAATGCAAAATTTGCATGGTTGGGTGATGGTTTGGGGTGCCATGTCATCTGCTGGTGTCGGTGCAATGAATAAATATAATGTACAAGTTACACCTTTTGAATGCAATTACTGAAATAAATCAAGTTTTTCAAAATATTCAAATTTACTGGCTTTTACCTGTATATGTATATATATATATATATATATATATATATATATATATATATATATATATATATATATATATATGTATATATATATATATATGTGTATATAATATGTTTTATACATCATGACAGCCCTCCATAAATGAAATAACATGTGTTCTCCCCCTTTACGATCTTTTATTCCAATATAGTAATGCTGCTTGAGGCTGAGCCAATCAGTGGCAACGATACTGAACAGCATGCTCTAAGAGCTAATACTAGTATTTTTAGTTTATTCGCCCATTTTTATGCCTGAAAATGCTCAATTTAGGACAACAAATATCAAGAATATTCCAAAGTAATACCCCCAAACAATCTGTGATGGGGTGAAGCCGCAATATTTGGTTAAACACAGGTTAGTGTTTGCTATTATGCATAGAACAGGGGTGTCAAACTCATTTTAGCTCAGGGGCCCGCATGGAGGAAAATCTATTCCCAAGTGGGCCCGAATGGTAAAATCATGGCATGAACACTTAACACAATAAAGACAACTCCAGGTTGTTTTCATTGTTTTGCTTTGGCTAAGAATAGAACAAATAATCACAAATAATAATAATAATAATAATAATGCTCTGGACAAAACAAAAACACCATGAGCTTAGACATCGTCTCAATGTATCTACAAAGCCAGAATTAAACTTTAAGTCACAGTCTTTTTGGGACTGAACAAAATACACAACGTGTAAACTCTTCTAGGTATCAAATACCACGTATCAATCCAGTGCTAACTCAACAAACCTTAAGAAAAGGAGGTAAAAACTATTCAAAATGGTTAAGTTCACTTTTCTCGTGTTTGACAGAGACAATTTGGGGCAACGAGGGTGCCAAACGACGATTAGTTTGAAGCAGAATACATAAAATGGCAGGTTTTAAGTTTGATGTGGGTGGAGGAGGAGGAGCCACAGTCACCCTTTACTGTGTACCTCTTGCTTGGCCCCGGTATAAACCGATTGCTTGCCTAACAAAATTGCTATTGTGACATCCAGTGGACACATTTAGAACAGCAGTTTCTTTCGGTAAAAAAACCCAGCTCATTTTAATACAAACCCCGTTTCCATATGAGTTGGGAAATTGTGTTAGATGTAAATATAAACGGAATACAATGATTTGCAAATGTTTATCAGTTTGAACATCAAATATGTTGTCTTTGTAGCATATTCAACTGAATATGGATTGAAAATGATTTGCAAATCATTGTATTCCGTTTATATTTACATCTAACACAATTTCCCAATTCATATGGAAACGGGGTTTGTACTTGGCAAACTCCTCACACAGGCCGGATAAAACCTGTTCGCCCCGGGCCGTATATTTGACACCCCTGGCATAGAATGTGTCAGGTGATCCTGCATTGTGGTTGGTGGTACAGAAAAGACAATTTCAGCATTTACAGAATGTTCAGCAGTCAAAGGAGATCCACAGTCTTCTTTGGAGAAACTAATGATGTTCTGCAAAGTAACCCATCAGGAACCGTGATAAAAGAAGATGCTTGCATAACCGCACAAACGCTTTCACATTGGAATAAAAGGCGTCAGTGTGGTGGGTTTATGTCTTGGGCTATTCAGCGGCACTTTCATAACACTATTGTCGCTCCTTCTCGAAAAGGAATCGCAACCTTCAGGAAAACAGAAGACGAGCTATTCCTTGCTGACTACAAATAGGTTGCGCAACTTCTTTTGTGTGCTGTTCAATAGCGACACGGGCCAAGCACATCTCATTGGACCTTGGGGAGGGGTTAGCGCGCCTCGGGCTCACATTCTGTCGCAGGGAGGCGAGTGCTGCCTTGCAAAGTTTCTCATTCAATGAGACGTCGGCCCTTTTGTGAACAAAATTGTCTTATATTTAGGAAAAAACCTGATATATATATATATTTATTATTATTATTTTTTTTTATTCCATCCTTCTTAACTTCATGTTTTTGTTGTGTCAGATTAGACAGTGTCCTGCATAGACACTGCCAGCATGGCGCCTGAATCATCAAGTGGACAGGAAGTGTTCCCTGTCAGGTTATACCATGTGTTAGGGATAGGGGGCGACATTGAGTCATTGTAGCGTGATTTAAACCTTTTTATGCAAAAAAATATATAAATAACTTAGTGTAAATTTTCATTTTTGGATTAATCTAGGACAGGACTATTCAACGACAAACCCCGTTTCCATATGAGTTGGGAAATTGTGTTAGATGTAAATATAAACGGAATACAATGATTTGCAAATCCTTTTCAACTTATATTCAATTGAATGCACTACAAAGACAAGATATTTGATGTTCAAACTCATAAACTTTTTTTTTTTTTTTGCAAATAATAATTAACTTAGAATTGCATGGCTGCAACACGTGCCAAAGTAGTTGGGAAAGGGCATGTTCACCGCTGTGTTACATGGCCTTTCCTTTAAACAACACTCAGTAAACGTTTGGGAACTGAGGAGACACATTTTTTAAGCTTCTCAGGTGGAATTCTTTCCCATTCTTGCTTGATGTACAGCTTAAGTTGTTCAACAGTCCGGGGGTCTCCGTTGTGGTATTTTAGGCTTCATAATGCACCACACATTTTCAATGGGAGACAGGTCTGGACTAAAAGCAGGCCAGTCTAGTACCCACACTCTTTTACTATGAAGCCACGTTGATGTAACGCGTGGCTTGGCATTGTCTTGTTGAAATAAGCAGGGGCGTCCATAGTAACGTTGCTTGGACGGCAACAAATGTTGCTCCAAAACCTGTATGTACCTTTCAGCATTAATGGCGCCTTCACAGATGTGTAAGTTACCCATGTCTTGGGCACTAATACACCCCCATACAATCACAGATGCTGGCTTTTCATCTTTGTGCCTATAACAATCCGGATGGTTCTTTTCCTCTTTGGTCCGGAGGACACGACATCCACAGTTTCCAAAAACAATTTGAAATGTGGACTCGTCAGACCACAGAACACTTTTCCACTTTGTATCAGTCCATCTTAGATGAGCTCAGGCCCAGCGAAGCCGACGGTGTTTCTTGGTGTTGTTGATAAACGGTTTTCGCCTTGCATAGGAGAGTTTTAACTTGCACTTACAGATGTAGCAACCAACTGTAGTTACTGACAGTGGGTTTCTGAAGTGTTCCTGAGCCCATGTGGTGATATCCTTTACACACTGATGTCGCTTCTTGATTCAGTACAGCGTGAGGGATCGAAGGTCACGGGCTTAGCTGCTTACGTGCAGTGATTTCTCCAGATTCTCTGAACCCTTTGATGATATTACGGACCGTAGATGGTGAAATCCCTAAATTCCTTGCAATAGCTGGTTGAGAAAGGTTTTTCTTAAACTGTTCAACAATTTGCTCACGCATTTGTTGACAAAGTGGTGACCCTCGCCCAATCCTGGTTTGTGAATGACTGAGCATTTCATGGAATCTACTTTTATACCCAATCACGGCACCCACCTGTTCCCAATTAGCCTGTTCACCTGTGGGATGTTCCCAATAAGTGTTTGATGAGCATTCCTCAACTTTATCAGTATTTATTGCCACCTTTCCCAACTTCTTTGTCACGTGTTGCTGGCATCAAATTCTAAAGTTAATGATTATTTGCAAAAAAAAAAAATGTTTATCAGTTTGAACATCAAATATGTTGTCTTTGTAGCATACTCAACTGAATATGGGTTGAAAATGATTTGCAAATCATTGTATTCCGTTTATATTTACATCTAACACAATTTCCCAACTCATATGGAAACGGGGTTTGTACATAAAGAAGAGGGCCGCAGTTTCAAGAGCCCAAGGGCCCGACATGGAAATGTGGATGTTTCGTCAGAAAGTGCCTCCCCGCAGGTTATATTTCTTTGAGACTTAGTTTACGTAATTAATTACACTTAATTACACTGCACTGTCAATAAATTCATTATTCTGCCCTCTCTACTCAATTCCAGTGTGTGCAGATAGTTCACAGTATGAAGAAACAGAAGCTCCAGAAGTTTTGTTGGGGATTGATTTTCCTTCTTTTGAATGATATTCTTTCAAAAGTTGTATTTCTTTACACTTCATTTAAAATTGTAACACTAAAAAAAATAAACATAACACAAGTATAGCATACATTGCTCCATCTGGTAATCACTTGATTAAAGTACAATGTTTTATTTTCCTATATTCAAACTTTGTGTAATGTTTGCCTTGTTTTTAATGAATACTTAGGCGTACTCCGCTACTGTATTTTAATGTTGTTCATTATGGTGGTACTTGGAGAGCCAAGTGTTGGAGAAAAAAAGTTTGAGAACCACTGATTTGAGGAAATCTGATTTGGTTAACTTTTTTAAATGTTGATTTAATAGTTGATTTAAACGTCATTACATCAAATATGTTACCTGCTTATTTAAATTTCCTCTAAAAATTAACTATTTTTTTCAAATATTAATCATATCAACTCAAAGTATGTGTTGTACCCTCTTAAGCAACTTTTCATTTTTGAATTTGGACAATGTTCATTTGAGTAACAAGAGTGAGTTTTTAGCATATATTTAAAAATACATGGCCTCATAGCAATGATGCTAAGGTGGCATCTGTCACACAGATAGCATAATAACAATTCAGGTAACAGGACTGTGCTAATATTTTAACCTGCGCAGTCATTGAAATGTAGAAAATATACAACAATGACTTACTTTTGGTCTTCCCATGGCCTACACAGGATGTGAATGTGACAACTTCCTGTTGAACATGTGACTTGTGGACTCTTCAGAAGGGGTGATTTGTTATAGTAACAGGACTGAGTTAAAAACCCACGGACACGACTTGCTATGAATGATTATATTTCAAAGTGAAATCTACTGACAAAAACCTTTTCCAGTATTCAAGGTCATTTAAAATCAACTCTTACATGGTATTGATGAAATATGCATCTAGTTTAACGTGCAGGACACATTATAATTGCATTTTACAGGTCATTTTTGTTTGAACTTTATTCTTTATTTCCCCGTATTTTGGAATAATTTCCTGTCATGGTGCTCATTGTTTTGGTAGTATTTGCTGTTTAGTCTCTGTGTTTTGCAACCACTTTACCAATTGTGTTTGTTGTCCTGCTAGCACATATTCTGGCATTGTTAATTAGTTCTATTTAGTCTCACCTTGTTGCCTCCATCAGCGGTTCGTTACTTCAGGTATGCCTTAGTGTTCTGTTGCTTTCTTAGTTCTTGCACAAACCTCTTACTTGTTATCTGCCTCGTGTTTAATCAAACGACCTTCTGCCTGTAGGTCGCTTGTCTTCTCTGCATCCCGGGATCACGCCAAGAACGAATATGCGATTTTATGTGCGTTCATACATTTCTGGGCACCGATTTGGTGGAATTGACATTGAAGTGACCATTTTGGCAAACTAAGGATTTTTCTTCTTTGTTGCTCACTGACATTTTGGCACTATACTGCCCCCTGATGGTTTGGAATGTCATTTGTTTTAATTTTTAATTTTTTTGTCCTCACTTGCTTCTCCTTTTGTTCTTCATGTTTTTCAAACTCTGCCTTTTACTTTTCATCCCCAAAGTGTATAATCTGTAGTCCACTACATTTTCAGCTACTGACACATGTTTCAAATGGCAAAATAAATCACATTTAATAACTCAAAAATCTTTTCTTATGTAGAAATTTCACTATTTGACTTGCCACCATACTAAAAGTACACCTCCAGGCAACTTCAACTCTAAACTAACACCCTCCCCGGATTGTTAATAATCAAATGTAAACAATCAAATGCAGATATTTTTCTTATGCCTTCTGATCTCTCTCTCTATATATATATCCACTACTTGCTGTACATATCCTACCAAGTCAGACCTACACTGTTTCAATATCCATTTCTCTGTTCTCAATTGTTGATGACTGATGATAACAACCAAACCTAACCCCCCCCCTCCACACCCCGAATTGTAAATAATGTAAATAATTCAATGTATACACCCTGATAATTATCTTGTGTGATGACTGTATTATGATGATAGTATATATGATAGTATATACAGTATCTGTATCAGCCCTGTGATGAGGTGGCGACTTGTCCAGGGTGTACCCCGCCTTCCGCCTGATTGCAGCTGAGATAGGCTCCAGCTACCCCCCGCGACCCCAGAAAGGGACAAGCGGTAGAAAATGGATGGATGGATGATATCTGTATCATGAATCAATTTAAGTGGACCCCAACTTAAACAAGTTGAAAAACTTATTCGGGTGTTACCATTTAGTGGTCAATTGTACGGAATATGTACTTCACTGTGCAACCTACTAATAAAGTCTCAATCAATCAATCAATCAATCAATCGAAACAAGTAAAATTAGATTTTAGACAGCTATACAATGTACAGTCGTGGTCAAAGGCTCTCATTTACTCTCTGTAAAGCACCAGTTCCATTGGCAGCAAAACAGGCCCAGAGCATAATTCTACCACCACCATTCTTGACGGTAGGTATGGTGTTCCTGTGATTAAAGGCCTCACCTTTTCTCCTCCAAACATATTGCTGGGTATTGTGGCCAAACAGCTACATTTTTGTTTCATCTGACCACAGAACTTTCCTCCAGATGGTCTTATCTTTGTCCATGTGATGTCAGGAGGTTGGGTCTTGGCCGCAATTGGGTGATCCAACAGGACAATAACCCCAAACACACGTCAAAAGTGGTAAAGGAATGGCTAAATCAGGCTAGAATCAAGGTTTTAGAATGGCCTTCCCAAAGTCCCGTGTGGACAATGCTGAAGAAACAAGTCCATGTCAAAAAAACAACAAATTTAGCTGAACTGCACCAATTTTGTCAAGAGGAGTGGTCAAAAATTCAACCAGAAGCTTGTGGGTGGCTACCAAAAGCGCCTTAATGGAGTGAAACTTGCCAAGGGACATGTAACCAAATATTAGCATTCCTGTATGTATACTTTTGACCCAGTAGATTTGGTCACATTATCAGTAGACCCATAATAAATTCATAAAAGAACCAAACTTCATGAATGTTTTTTGTGACAAACAAGTATGTGCTCCAATCACTCTATAACAAAAGAATAAGAGTTGTAGACATTATTGGAAACTCAAGACAGCCATGACACAATGTTCTTTACAAGTGTATGTAAACTTTTGACCTTGACTGTAAGTGTGACCTTACTCAGACGCATCCTCAATATCGCATCAGTGTTTAAGACCCACTCACGAGTAGAAATGTCAATGTCTAATTGTATCTTCCACCTCCTGCCCTAATTTGCTGGTAAAAATCATTTAAATCCACCTATCTCTACTTTATACTAACCTAATTAGCTAGTGTCCTCATTTAGTCACTTATCTACTGTCAGTGCTCCTCTGAGAGCAGGTCTAGACTTAAGTCCTGGACCAATTAGCGCGCTTTCGGTTGCTTACACCGGCTTTACTCCTCCTTTCCTTTTCTAAAAGGACATATATTGTGCGGGTGACATTTTACTTACTGGTCGTGGTGAGCTCTGCCTGTCCTTTACTTCAGACGGCTGGCCGTCGCGGCCGCTGGCCCTTTCGGTTTCCGTGGCAACAGACGTAAGGAGCTATTCTTAAGGGGTCGAGTCTGATTTGCCTGAGAATAACAAAGCAAAAAAGTCAACTGGTGAAAAGCGAGCAGGAGAGATGACGCCACTCAACAATACGTCATTGTCATGAATATGTTTATTATTTTCAGTAGATTGTTGGATTCATTCCCATACATTTTACCAACGATTTGACGCATTGCAGCTCTGCAAAGACAAAACAATAATACCGAAACAGTGAGAGGTATTGTAACAAACAAACATTAAATAACCTACAAGGTCAATTTTCATAAACATGTAAAGTAAATGCTCCAATTAGCACCTTTATTCAATTAACTTCTGGGTGAGTAAAGTCTACAACAGTGTTTCGTAAACATTGTTGGGCCGCTAAAAAATATTGGTTGCTCAGCTGTGATAGGTATGGGCATGTAATACACTTTTCCACCACTTGTGGCGGTAATGGCAATATCAAACAAACAAAAGGAGTCTGGAGCTGAAGTCACAGAGAAGTTTCTTCAGCGCAAAAATGATGACTCAAGTGGTGAAGTTGTATTTTCATTTGCACTTTAATTTCATTGACAGTTCTGAATTTTGTTTATTATTTTAGCACTATTTAATTGCACAAAACCCAAAACCAGTGAAGTTGGCACGTTGTGTAAATCGTAAATAAAAACAGAATACAATGATTTGCAAATCCTTTTCAACTTGTATTCAATTGAATAGACTGCAAAGACAAGATATTTAACGTTCAAACTGAAACACTTTGTTATTTTTTGCAAATATTAGCTCATTTGGAATTTTATGCCTGCAACGTGTTTCAAAAAAGCTGGCACAAGTGGCAAAAAAGACTGAGAACGTTGAGCAATGCTCATCAAACACTTATTTGGAAGATCCCACAGGTGAACAGGCTAATTTGGAACAGGTGGGTGCCATGATTGGGTATAAAAGCAGCTTCCATGAAATGCTCAGTCATTCACAAACAAGGATGGGGCGAGGGTCACCACTTCATGAACAAATGCGTGAGTAAATTGTCGAACAGTTTAAGAACAACATTTCTCAACCAGCTATTGCAAGGAATTTAGGGATTTCACCATCGTAATATCACCAAAAGGTTCAGAGAATCTGGAGAAATCACTGCATGTAAGCGATGATATTACGGACCTTGGATCCCTCAGGCGGTACTGCATCAAAAAGCGACGTCAGTGTGTAAAGGATATCACCACATGGGCTCAGGAACACTTTAGAAATCCACTGTCAGTAACTACAGTTGGTCGCTACATCTGTAAGTGCAAGTTAAAACTCTTCTGTGTGAAGCGAAAGCCATTTATTAACAACACCCAGAAACATCGCCGGCTTTGCTGGGCCCGAGTTCATCTAAGATGGGCTCATGCAAAGTGGAAAAATATTCTGTGGTCTGACAAGTCCATATTTCAAATTGTTTTTGGAAACTGTGGACGTTGTGTCCTCTGGAACAAAGAGGAATAGAACCATCCGGATTGTTCTCGCCGCAAAGTTCAAAAGCCAGCATCTGTGATGGTATGGGGGTGTATTAGTGCCCAAGGCATGGGGAACTTACACATCTGTGAAGGCACCATTAATGCTGAAAGGTACATACAGGTTTTGGAGCAACATATGTTGCCATCCAAGCAACGTTATGATGGACGCCCCTGCTTATTTCAGCAAGACAATGCCACGCCACGTGTTACAGCAGCGTGGCTTCATAGTAAAAGAGTGCGGCTACTAGACTGGCCTGCCTGTAGTCCAGACCTGTCTCCCATTGAAAATGTGTGGCGCAATTAGGCTTGCAAAGGGGTGGAAAGTTTCCGGAAATTTACAACGGGAAGTTAAGCTCGGGAAGTTTGGAAATATTGACCATTTTTTGATTATTCAATGTTGGACACCGTCCATGGGAATGAATGGGAATATATGGGAATTAATGGGGAATTACAATAATTATATATTATTGGGCACTTTGTGGCATTTTTGACGTAGCTCTTTGCACAGTATTTGCAAATGTACACAGTCTTTCCACCTACATTGGTTGGGGTGAAATGTCTCCACACATCAGATGGTGTACGTGGCATTATTCTGTTTGTATTTATTCATTCTTGTAAAACACTAATGCAATGCCACACACAGATATAAATAGTCAGCTAAACAATTGGAGTAGTCTTTAAAAATATTTTACTGAAGGACAAATTAGGCTAGATGAATAAATGAACACTCAATCAGCATGCTAAATCAAACTATAACCTACATTCTTGCATGACAACAGAATGGCTAGCAGAACAGAAGGCAGAGGAAACTGCACGTTTTGATTTAGTATTTGCTAGTTGAACTTTACAGATCACAAAAAAGGTCAATTCGGATCGCTAACGTTGTTAGCATAAATGAATGGGATTTAACATAGAGAAAATTAGCGTCACGGCTAACGAATACATATTTTCGGTTCATCATGAGACTGTGGTGGTACATAAACCTAGCTAGCCAGAGACATTGGCCCCAAAATCATTTAACAAGTACAGGAACAGCTAGCTAGCTTGAGTGGAAGTCTGCTGGAGTAGTCTAGAGTCATACAGTAACAAGCAATTACACCTATATTAAACTTAAATACCATAGATCAAATATATTTACCCCAGTAATATCATCAAACTTACTGTACCTGACTGGATGAAGTCATTTGGCTCAAATATTAGTGTGGACTCAATAGCCCTGCTGTAGTGTGTAGCATGCTGGGAGTTATCTGTGCATGTGATGGAAGAATGCACTGCACATGTGATGGAGGAATGCACAGTGAAGGGTTGAAATTCTACTGAATTTGCATTAAATCAGGTTGTTTTAGCTAATAATCATGCTGCAATATCTAGCATGTTGCATTCAATGTTTATTCCCATTCATTTCCCATTAATTCCCGTTAATTCCCATATATTCCCATGGAAAGTTTCCAATTTTGAATATTCCCGGAATTTTGCAACCCTAGGCGCAATATGAAGGCTAAAATACAACAACGGAGACCCCCAGACTGTTGAACAACTTAAGCTGTACATCAAGCAAGAATGGGAAAGAATTCCACCTGAAACGCTTCAAAAATTGGTCTCCTCAGTTCCCAAAAGTTAACTGAGTGTTGTTAAAAGGAAAGGCCATGTAACACAGTGGTAAAAATGCCCCTGTGCCAACTTTTTTGCAATGTGTTGCTGCCATTAAATTCTAAGTTAATGATTATTTTTAAGTTTCTCAGTTCAAACATTAAATATCTTGTCATTGCAATCTATTCAATTGAATATAGGTTGAAAAGGATTTGCAAATCATTGTATTCTGTCTTTAATTATGAATTACACAACGTGCCAACTTCTCTGGTTTTGTATTTTGTATTTTCCGTCATGTATTTATAAGTCCCTTCTTATGCAGTATATTTGTTTATGTCTTATTTTTCAAGTCAGCCTGATCTAAGCCTATGATTTATGTGTATATTTGATAATCATCTTTGTGATTAACACATGCTTTTATGTGTATATTTGATAATAATCTTTGTGATCAACACATGCTTTCATATCATTTGACAAGGTTGTAAATTGTAAGTAGGTTAGTTATAATTATTGATGATGATTCAAATCAAGAGCAGTATTAATATTTGAGTGGGCCCCGAGGTCAAAAAGGTTAAGAACTTCTGGCAAAATATTAATACCAGTGGCTTTATGTCGTTTTTATTAACTCCGCTAAGTTTTATTATCAGTAGTAGTCATCATCCAGCAGCTTTATGTTGCTCCACATGCGCTATAAAATGTTGCTAGTCAGCTGTTGCCGTTACAGTTTGCCGTGGATCAGCCATTACTTTTCCATTGTATAACATCGTCAGACTGTGGGCGGCATTTTTCTGAACTCCTTTATGAATAGAGACGACATTTTAGCAGGTTGTCTTTGAATAGGTGAATATTCAATTTGGAGTCTGATTACAATATCGACCTCGCAGGCGGACATTTCTATCTTGGGTAGAATGTGCATGACAGCCAGTGAGTGTGTTTTTATGTAGAGAGACATTTTCTAACAACTTTTTTAACTAACTTCTTTTTCATTGGTTCCTGCTTAGAAAGTCCTGATTTCCAACAGTCTGAGAGTCCCTAAATGTGTTGTGAGCGGTGAGCACGGGGGACACAGAGGGGAGATACTGTGGGCTGTGGACGTTGTTTTGCTCATTTTAATGAAGTGATTGTTGTTCGACCAACTCCTCGTCATCCTTTCGACATCCGAATTAAAGCTACAATATTTTATGTACTCACACAAAAAACATCGGAGGTCTTTCACACTACTCTCTCGGCTAATTGGTATGCTTTAAAGTACCAGTAGAGTGGAAAAACCAAGTTGCCTCTACATTAATGCTATTATCGTATATATCGGATTTATGACACCAAAAGACTTCCAAAGTTTGCGAATAAATAGATACGATTAAAATAGTATCAACCTCACGGAGATTCACAAGCCATTTTGAGAGATAAAAAGGAAGCCAGTCACGTGATCGTGTGACGTCGCGCTAGGAACCACAGATCCCTTCCCCATCAACAACAATGCTAATCAAGCAGACTTTGTGAGAGACAAAATTAATTACTTATGGAAAAGTTATGATCCAGGACCTTATATTTTTGAGCCCGAACACAAAGAGGATGAGCAATTTTAAAAGTCGACTGCTACCTGGATGCAGGTTTATTATACATATTACAGACTATAGCAGGGGTCCCCAAACTACGGCCTGCGTTCAAAATCCATCCCGCAGGGAGTCCCAAATCAAAAATTTGTATTTTTATTTTGTTTATTTTGAATCTGTCCTTTCTAATCCATGTTCTTGGAATTCAGTCACACTCCATTCTCGAGTTTATTATATTAGTGTTTATTATTATATATATATATAAATTGTCATTATTTATATAATAAAACATACAGCTATTACGCCCCCTTGTGGTCTGTGCCGTCTACTCCGTCGAAACACAACATGGAGTTATGTACTCAACAAAAAAAGGTGAAATAACTGAAAACATGTTTTATATTCTAGTTTCTTCAAAATAGCTACCTTTTGCTCTGATTACTGCTTTGCACGCTCTTGGCATTCTCTCGATGAGCTTCAAGCACACCTGTGAAGTGAAAAAAACATTTCAGGTGACTGCCTTTTGAAGCTCATCGAGAGATTCCAAAGAGTGTGCAAAGCAATAATCAGAGCAAAGGGTGGCTAGTTTGAAGAAAATAGATAATAAAACGTGTTTTCAGTTATTTCACCTTTTTTTGTCAAGTACATAACTCCACATGTGTTCATTCGTCGTTTTGATGCCTTCAGTGACAATCGACAATGTAAATAGTCATGAAAATAAAGAAAACTCATTGAATGGGAAGGTGTGTCCAAACTTTTGGCCTGTACTGTATGTCCACGGTTAGCATACTTGCCAACCTTGAGACCTCCGATTTCGGGAGGTGGGGGTGGGGCGTGGTTAGGGCCGTGGTTAAGAGGGGAGGAGTATATATACAGCTAGAATTCACCAAGTCAAGTATTTCATATATATATATATATATATATATATATATATATATATATATAAGAAATACTTATACTTAGTCAAGTATTTCATATATATACTGTATATATATATATATATATATAAGAAATACTTGACTTTCAGGGAATTCTAGCTATATATATATACATATGTATATTTATTTTATTATATATATATATATATATATATATATATATATATATGTATATATATATATATATATATATATATATACACACACACACACACAGGTAAAAGCCAGTAAATTAGAATATTTTGAAAAACTTGATTTATTTCAGTATTTGCATTCAAAAGGTGTAACTTGTACATTATATTTATTCATTGCACACAGACTGATGCATTCAAATGTTTATTTCATTTAATTTTGATGATTTGAAGTGGCAACAAATGAAAATCCAAAATTCCGTGTGTCACAAAATTAGAATATTACTTCTGGCTAATACAAAAAAGGGATTTTTAGAAATGTTGGCCAACTGAAAAGTATGAAAATGAAAAATATGAGCATGTACAATACTCAATACTTGGTTGGAGCTCCTTTTGCCTCAATTACTGTGTTAATGCGGCGTGGCATGGAGTCGATGAGTTTCTGGCACTGCTCAGGTGTTATGAGAGCCCAGGTTGCTCTGATAGTGGCCTTCAACTCTTCTGCGTTTTTGGGTCTGGCATTCTGCATCTTCCTTTTCACAATACCCCACAGATTTTCTATGGGGCTAAGGTCAGGGGAGTTGGCGGGCCAATTTAGAACAGAAATACCATGGTCCGTAAACCAGGCACGGGTAGATTTTGCGCTGTGTGCAGGCGCCAAGTCCTGTTGGAACTTGAAATCTCCATCTCCATAGAGCAGGTCAGCAGCAGGAAGCATGAAGTGCTCTAAAACTTGCTGGTAGACGGCTGCGTTGACCCTGGATCTCAGGAAACAGAGTGGACCGACACCAGCAGATGACATGGCACCCCAAACCATCACCCAACCATGCAAATTTTGCATTTCCTTTGGAAATCGAGGTCCCAGAGTCTGGAGGAAGACAGGAGAGGCACAGGATCCACGTTGCCTGAAGTCTAGTGTAAAGTTTCCACCATCAGTGATGGTTTGGGGTGCCATGTCATCTGCTGGTGTCGGTCCACTCTGTTTCCTGAGATCCAGGGTCAACGCAGCCGTCTACCAGCAAGTTTTAGAGCACTTCATGCTTCCTGCTGCTGACCTGCTCTATGGAGATGGAGATTTCAAGTTCCAACAGGACTTGGCGCCTGCACACAGCGCAAAATCTACCCGTGCCTGGTTTACGGACCATGGTATTTCTGTTCTAAATTGGCCCGCCAACTCCCCTGACCTTAGCCCCATAGAAAATCTGTGGGGTATTGTGAAAAGGAAGATGCAGAATGCCAGACCCAAAAACGCAGAAGAGTTGAAGGCCACTATCAGAGCAACCTGGGCTCTCATAACACCTGAGCAGTGCCAGAAACTCATCGACTCCATGCCACGCCGCATTAACGCAATAATTGAGGCAAAAGGAGCTCCAACCAAGTATTGACTTTTGTACATGCTCATATTTTTCATTTTCATACTTTTCAGTTGGCCAACATTTCTAAAAATCCCTTTTTTGTATTAGCCTTAAGTAATATTTTAATTTTGTGACACACGGAATTTTGGATTTTCATTTGTTGCCACTTCAAATCATCAAAATTAAATGAAATAAACATTTCAATGCATCAGTCTGTGTGCAATGAATAAATATAATGTACAAGTTACACCTTTTGAATGCAATTACTGAAATAAATCAAGTTTTTCAAAATATTCTAATTTACTGGCTTTTACCTGTGTATATATATATATATATATATATATATATATATATATATATATATATATATATATATATAAGAGAAATACTTGAATTTCAGTGTTCATTTATCTACACGTATATACACACACACATAACACTCATCTACTCATTGTTGAGTTAAGGGTTGAATTGTCCATCCTTGTTCTATTCTCTGTCACTATTTTTCTAACCATGCTGAACACCCTCTCTGATGATGCATTCTGCTCCGTCTCCTTGTTGTGTGCGCAGTTGTGCACTGCACTCTCTAAAAGCCGTAGATGTTATTGTCACATATGCATGTACAGTGGATGGCAGTATTGTACTGTTTAAGAGTGTCACAACATTGCTGTTTACGGCAGACAAACTGCTTTACGGTAGACGAAAACGTGACTGCTGTTGTTGTGTGTTGTTACCGCGCTGGGAGGACGTTAATGAAACTGACTAACAATAAACCCACATAAGAAACCAAGAACTCGCCCTCGATCATTCTACAGTTATAACGTGATTGGGCAGGCACACTGTTTATATTGTGGGAAAGCGGACGTGAAAACAGGCTGTCGACACGTCACTCAGGTCCGCCTGAATTTCGGGAGATTTTCGGGAGAAATATTGTCCCGGAAGGTTTTCGGGAGAGGCGCTGATTTTCGGGAGTCTCCCGGAAAATCCGGGGGGGTTGGCAAGTATGACGGTTAGAACGACGTCCATCCACACAAGTGTGGTTTCAAAAGTGTCTGTCTACACACAAACACATACACTTTCTGTCAAGCACATTTGGTCCAATCAGAAGCCTGGAAAAATCAGCCACAGCTGACTTAGTGCAGCATTATACCTATATTGTTATGTTTATTTTAAATATACTAGACCAACGATCCAAACTACGGCCCGTGGGCCGGATTTGGCCCGCCAGCGTCCAAAATCCGGCCTGCAGGATGTCCCAAGTAAAAAAAAACATTAAAAAAATTATTTTTTTAAATTATTTTTTTAAATCTGTCCATTCTAATCCTAGCCGCTCAGGCACATCATATTGTCTAAAAATGCATTTTCCCATCGATAATGTGACATTATAGCCCCCGGCCAAATATCTTTAACCCAATGCGGCCCCCTAGTCAAAAAGTTTGGGGACTCCTGTACCAGACATACAGTACATGTACATTATCTTTAAAACCAGCCTGCACTTTTTTTTATGTGTGTGTTTTAAGTGCTAGTCTGTGCTGCTAAAACCCACCAACACCCATGGAATTATCCATACATCCATTTTCTACCGCTTGTCCCTTATGGGGTGGCGGGGGGTGCTGGAGCCTATCCCAGCTGCACATGGCAGGTAGGCGGGGTACACCCTGGACAAGTCGCCACCTCATCGCAGGGCCAACACAGATAGACAGACAACATTCACACTTACATTCACACACTAGGGACCATTTAGTGTTGCCAATCTACCTATCCCCAGGTGCATGTTTTTGGAGGTGGCAGGAAGCCGGAGTACCCGGAGGGAACCCACGCAGTCACGGGGAGAACATGCAAAACTCCACGCAGAAAGATCCCGAGCCCAGGATCGAACCCAGGACCTTCGCATTATAACATATTTAATTAGCAACATGGTAGTACATTATGTGCAGTGAAGTGTACATTATTTCTAAAATCAGCGCACACTTCAGGCAGCCAAGGAAGCCTCTTGAATGTTTAAGTGCCTCTACAAAGCGTACATACCCGCCTGTGCCGCTGCGAAACTCTCGTGGATTCATTAAGCATTCAATCATCAATATAGTGATATATTACATGTGCAATGAAGTGTGCATTGTCTTTCGAAGGACACATCAAGGTTTTTTTTAGTCGCTCAGTCGCTTTTTACTTGCAAGTTAACTTCATGATCTGTCATTAAACAAGGACTAAAAACATCCATCCATCCATCCATCTTCTTCCGCTTATCCGAGGTCGGGTCGCGGGGGCAGCAGCCTAAGCAAGGAAGCCCAGACTTCCCTCTCCCCAGCCACTTCGTCCAGCTCTTCCCGGGGGGTCCCGAGGCGTTCCCAGGCCAGCCGGGAGACATAGTCTTCCCAACGTGTCCTGGGTCTTCCCCGTGGCCTCCTACCGGTCGGACGTGCCCTAAACACCTCCCTAGGGAGGCGATCGGGTGGCATCCTGACCAGATGCCCGAACCACCTCATCTGGCTCCTCTCGATGTGGAGGAGCAGCGGCTTTACTTTGAACTCCCCTCGGATGACAGAGCTTCTCACCCTATCTCTAAAGGAGAGCCCCGCCACCCGGCGGAGGAAACTCATTTTGGCCGCTTGTACCCGTGATCTTGTCCTTTCGGTCATAACCCAAAGCTCATGACCATAGGTGAGGATGGGAAGGTAGATCGACCGGTAAATTGAAAGCTTTGCCTTCCGGCTCAGCTCCTTCTTCACCACAACGGATCCATACAGCTTCCGCATTACTGAAGATGCCGCACCGTTCCGCCTGTCAATCTCACGATCCACTCTTCCCTCACTCGTGAACAAGACTCAGAGGTACTTGAACTCCTCCACTTGGGGCAGGGTCTCCTCCGCAACCCGGAGATGGCACTCCACCCTTGGACTCGGACTTGGAGGTGCTGATTCTCATCCCAGTCGCTTCACACTCAGCTGCGAACCGATCCAGCGAGAGCTGAAGATCCTGGCCAGATGAAGCCATCAGGACCACATCATCTGCAAAAAGCAGAGACCTAATCCTGCAGCCACCAAACCGGATCCCCTCAACGCCTTGACTGTGCCTAGAAATTCTGTCCATAAAAGTTATGAACAGAATCGGACTAAAAACAGGAGACGATTAATGTTGCATCTTTCTTACGACATAAAGTCTTGCTTGTCAAAGTCGTTCCATCAGCTGGAGGTTCGACAGCGATCGTATCCAAAACAGTTTCATTAGCACTGGCGGGAGTGTCGCAAAGCCCATTGAGATGCGTCTATTTCAGTGGTTCTTAACCTGGGTTCGATCGAACCCTAGGGGTTTGGTGAGTCGGCCTCAGGGGTTCGGCGGAGGTCAAGACACACCCGACTCACCGTGTAAATAAAAACTTCCCCCTATCGGCGTATTACGGATACGGCAAAAGCAGAAGTCAGACTGATTTGCAGGTGTGTAATTTGTTGTGAGTTTATGCACTGTGTTGGTTTTGTTCTTTGAACAAGGTGATGTTCATGCACGGTTCATTTTGTGCACCAGTAAAAAAACATGGTAACACTTTAGTATGGGGAACATATTCACCATTGATTAGTTGCTTATTAACATGTAAATGAGTAACATATTGGCTCTTAACTAGTCATTATTACGTACTCATTAATGCCTTATTCGGCATGGCCTTATTATAACCCTAACCCTCTAACCATGGCCCTAACCCTCTAACCCTGACCCTAACCCTAACCAAATAACTCTAAATTAAGTCTTTGTTACTTAGAATATGTTACCCATATTAAAGTGTTACCAACAACATATAACTTTGTCTTGAATTTGAAAAAAAAAATAAAATGTATTGTTCACTAAAGAAGGGTTCGGTGAATGCGCATATGAAACTAGTGGGGTTCGGTACCTCCAACAAGGTTAAGAACCACTGGTCGATTTTATCAATGTAGAGTGAACATAGCAGAATTAGACGTTTAAACATACAGTAAGTGTTTAAAGGCAGCCGGGCAGTGTTGTCTTCTTTTGTGCCATGTACATGCATTCGCTGAGTGCAGAGCGCCACAATTTGGCCAGCGTTTGCAATAGTCTGCGTTTGCGTGTGGGCAAGAGGCCTAAACGCAGAGATAAGTATGCGTTAGGGTTGTCCCAATACCAATATTTTGGTACCGGTACCAAAATTATTTCGATACTTTTCGGTACTTTTCTAAATAAAGGGGACCACAAAAAACTGCATTATTGGCTTTATTTTAACACAAAATCTTAGGGTACATCAAACATATGTTTCTTATTGCAAGTTTGTCCTTAAATAAAATAGTGAACATACAAGACAACTTGTCTTTTAGTAGTAAGTAAGCAAACAAAGGCTCCTAATTTACTTTTCAGAGGCGGTATAGTACCGAATATGATTCATTAGTATCGCGGTACTATACTGGATTCTTTAATTCTTTAATTACTTGGATTCTTACTATTATGTTGGATCCACTATGGACTGGACTCTCACAATATTATGTCAGACCCACTCGACATCCATTGCATTCGGTCTCCCCTAGAGGGGTGGGGGGTTATCCTAATATGCGGTCCTCTCCAAGGTTTCTCATAGTCATTCACATCGACGTCCCACTGGGGTGAGTTTTTCCTTGCCCTTATGTGGGCTTTGTACCGAGGATGTCGTTGTGCCTTGTGCAGCCCTTTGAGACACTTGTGATTTAGGGCTATATAAATAAACATTGATTGCTTGATTGATTGATACTAATACTAGGAGACCGTACAACCCTAGTATGCGTTCAAGTATCCATGTTCGTGTGGACATGGCCTGGGTCTAACGCCAGACAAGGATGTTAGAATGTTATACAAACAGCAGATATTTATCGATGAAAATATGGTGAAGCTGCTGATGGTGTATTTGACAGAGAAGCAGTTGTGAGAAGATCCTGTACAAGTCCACTCAAAAGGGAAATGCTGTACATTATTACACTATGGGATAAAACTACCGTACTTGTTAGTAGTACCTTTTATTGTGTTTCTTCAATATTTCTTAAGTAAACGTTTTTTTTTCAGCAAAAACACTTACCGTATTTTTCGGAGTATAAGTCGCATCGGAGTATAAGTCGCACCTGCCGAAAATGCATAATAAAAAAGGAAAAAAACATATATAAGTCGCACTGGAGCCCGGCTAAACTATGAAAAAAACTGCGACTTATAGTCCAAAAAAATACGGTACAAGGAAATGTGGAGCAGCCGGCGTCCACAAAGTCCGTGCGTACTTGAGCTCAGCATGGAGAGAATCGTCTATAGCGACCAGTGAATAATGTCCCGACAACTAAATGGTGTCGCAGGCTCAACTAGTATAGTGCTAATTACAAACAGAAAACAGGTGAGGGGGAAAGTGCTCAAAGGCAGGGGTAAAGCTGCTGTAGGGAAGGGGGAAAACAGGAAGTGAAAAAAACAGAAAGAGCGCAAGACAGGAACTAAAACTACACCCAGAAAATTACCAAGAAACTCAAAATAAGGCACGGCATGGTGTGTCAAGCCGTGACAATTACATATATTTATTCTTTTTTTTTTAACCCCTATAATACTTATTAATACATGTTGTCACCTATAACACAAAGCTGACACTATCTTTAGTCTTTAAACATATGAAATGACTGTTTTTAGCATTTCCATCCATCCATTTTCTACCGCTTGTCCTTCTCGGGGTTGCGGGGAGTACTGGAGCCTATCCCAGCTCCATGCGGGCGGAAGGCGGTGTACACCCTGGACAAGTCGCCACCTCATCACAGGGCCAATACAGAGAGACAGACAACATTCACACATTAGGGACCATTTAGTGTTGCCAATCAACCTAAAAAAAAATATATATATACAAACCCCAAAACCAGTGAAGTTGGCACGTTGTGTAAATCGTAAATAAAAACAGAATACAATTATTTGCAAATCCTTTTCAACCTGTATTCAATTGAATAGACTGCAAAGACAAGATACTTAACGTTCGAACTGGAAAACTTGGTTATTTTTGCAAATATTAGCTCATTTGGAATTTGATGCCTGCAACATGTTTCAAAAAAGCTGGCACAAGTGGCAAAAAAGACAGAGAAAGTTGAGGAATGCTCATCAAACACTTATTTGGAACATCCCACAGGTGAACAGGCTAATTGGGAACAGGTGGGTGCCATGATTGGGTATAAAAGCAGCTTCCATGAAATGCTGTCATTCACAAACAAGGATGGGGTGAGGGTCACCACGTTGTGAACAAATGCGTTAACAAATTGTCGAACAGTTTAAGAACAACATTTCTCAACGAGCTATTGCAAGGAATTTAGGGATTTCACCATCTACGGTCTGTAATATCATCAAAAGGTTCAGAGAATCTGAAGAAATCACTGCAGGTAACATTGAATGCCCGTGACCTTGGATCCCCCAGGCGGTACTGCATCAAAAAGCGACATCAGTGTGTAAAGGATATCACCACATGGACTCAGGAACCACTGTCAGTAACTACAGTGCATTGCTACATCTGTAAGTGCAAGTTAAAACTCTACTATGCAAAGCGAAAGCCATTTATCAACAACACCCAGAAACGCCGCCGGCTTTGCTGGGCCCGAGCTCATCTATGGACTCAAACAAAGTGTAAAAGTTCTGTGGTCTGACTAGTCCACATTTCAAATTGTTTTCGGAAACTGTGGACGTCGTGTCCTCCGGAACAAAGAGAAAAAGAACCATCCAGATTGTTCTTGGCGCAAAGTTCAAAAGCCAGCATCTGTGATGGTATGGGGGTGTATTAGTGCCCAAGGCATGGGTAACTTACACATCTGTGAAGGCACCATTAATGCTGAAAAGTACATTCAGGTTTTTGAGCAACATATGTTGCCATCCAAGCAACATTATCATTGACGCCCCTGCTTATTTCAGCAAGACAATGCCAAGCCACATGTTACAACAGCATGGCTTCATGGTAAAAGAGTGCTGTTTGAAAAGTTTGGACACCCCAATATTAAAATATATTCCAAACATGTTTTGTTAGAATAAAACGGCTAGTTCCCCCGACTTATGATTTCAAAAGCAAGCACGTTGTTATCCATCAGTTTGTGCATAAAACAAAATAAAATAATCAAATGCATGGGGGATTGTGTCACAATATAGTGAGGAGATTATACATACAATCTCAGGGACGGCGTGGCGCAGTGGAAGAGTGGCCGTGCGCGACCCGAGGTTCCCTAGTTCAATCCCCACCTACTCCCAACCTCGTCATGTCCGTTGTGTCCTGAGCAAGACACTTCACCCTTGCTCCTGATGGGTGCTGGTTAGCGCCTTGCATGGCAGCTCCCTCCATCAGTGTGTGAATGTGTGTGTGAATGGGTAAATGTGGAAGTAGTGTCAAAGCGCTTTGAGTACCTTGAAGGTAGAAAAGCGCTATACAAGTACAACCCATTTATTTATCATTTATATATATTCACTGTGACAAGTGGCCCTCAGAAAGCAGCCATAACTGCAATGTGGCCCTCATTGAAAACGAGATGGGCACCCTTGCTCTAGATCAGGGGTTGACAACCCAAAATGTTGAAAGAGCCATATTGGACCAAAAATACAAAAAAAAAATCTGTCTGGACCCGCAAAAAATTAAAAGCCGTATATAATTGTTATAATGAAGGCAACACATGATGTAAGTGTCTATATTAGCTATATTAGCCTACTATCAAAGGCTGACGCAAATTTACGTTGACAGAAATGTTGTATTTTAATTTTTATTCCACACAATTTTGCAACATTGGAAATCATTAGTAAAATGGAGGCTTCTCACATGGTGAGATACATTCTGGAAATTACTGGCTTAGAATGGCCAAGGTATGGATGTGTGTGTCCAAGTCTTCTTCTAATGGATTTATTACAATCTTTGCAAACTGGGTAACATTTGCTGTGGTCTGGAACAACATGGCACACAAACAACTATCAGAAATGCAGCCAATATTACATACAGATAATATGTCATGAGACATTAAAACATAAACTAAATACACAGAGGACATAAGTAAAGGAAATTAAATGAGCTCAAATATACCTACAAACAAGGCATAATAAATTAAAGTACCAATGATTGTCACACACACACTAGGTGTGGTGAGATTATCCTCTGTATTTGACCCATCACCCTTGGTCACCCCCTGGGAGGTGAGGGGAGCATTGAGCAGCAGCGGTGGCCGCGCCAGGGAATCATTTTTGGTGATTTAACCCCCAATTCCAACCCTTGATGCTGAGTGCCAATGATGCAATATGTACATAGAGTTAGTCTAAATAGCATGTTAGCAGTCATGGATTAACCAAATATGCATGATTCTCACTCCAGCAAATCAATAAAATCAACAAAACTCACTTTTGTGCATTCACGCACAGCATAAAACATTTGGTGGACAAAATGAGACAAAGAAGGAGTGGCATAAAACACGTCCTTCTGTGGCAGCATCGGAGACAGTTGTACATGTAAACAAACTACGGTGAGTTCAAGGATCGCTGAAATTAGTAGGACAAAACGGTGCTTGCAAAATGCTCTCATCAGTGAAGCATGTATAACATAAACAGTGGCATTTATAACAATTAGGAAGGTTTGTGTCATGTTTTTTCTCCGACAGAAAATATATTAAAACAAAAAATAAATTTTTTCTTCATCTTTTTTTCCATTTTCACACTGAAAGAGGTCCAGTGCTCCCCGTTAGTGGCGCTCTTACTCGCATACACGCTACCAAAACTGTTTTTCCCCCTCCTTAGTAGAAGTCAGCCAGGTACATTTTAGTGACAAAAGTCCAGTGAGTGTTTGGTAAGTGCTTACCAACAAAGGTCGTGACCTGATTTGGGAGTGTTGGTTGGAAGTCGACTTTGTTGTTTTGAACCGCCTGTCCTTCAGTTCCACTTCAACGATGCTTTCCACTTTTGCGTCGGTAAAGTGCACTCAAATAGCACATTCTGCAGGTGATTTCCCCTGCGGATACCATTCTCCTCTGCAAACACACACACACACACACACACATACATCACATATATATATATATATATATATATATATATATATATATATATATAGACTACAGTACATGTGTGCTTACATGCTTTAGCGCTTTATTTGTTTTTGTGCTGAAAAAAAACACAGCCTTCTCCTTCCGCCATCAACCCCCTCCTCAGCCCCCCTGCTGTGTCTCGCTACTTTCTTGTGTCACAATGATGAAGGGCACCTGCTGTTCTCATCCGATACCAACACACACACACACACACACACACGTTACCGCCGCGCTGCCTGCATTATTCACAAGTGCAACGGTGCCTCTGCCGTCACTCAGCGGCTCCTCAGTTCGGCGATGTCGCAACACGCTAATGTCGGCTTCCATCGCCCATTCGATGAGATCTCCGCGGGAGACAAAAGGACCTCATCAGTTAGGTCATCATATGAAGGTGGTTACCATGGTTACACGTCATCAAGACCCGTGCCTTGTGCAAAGATAGCAACGCTCACTTTCCACTGAGAGGTGTTAACAGTATGTTCAATCTTGATGTTTTGGCCCTTATGTGTCACGCAGCCAAGAAAATAAAAGCCCCTTTCCATACGTACGTGTGACAGGTCTGGATAAAACCCGACTGATTTAACGACGGAGGCGAGGAAAAACTCAAACGCGGCCCATTTTAATCGAGCGGCCTTGTTGAAGCTGCCGCGTCGAATGTCGCTAACGTCATTCGTTCCTCGGCTTTCCTGAGTGTCTGGAGTGGGCGCCGCAGTCCTTGAGCCGTTCCCCCCGCCCCACCCGCCTCCTCTGCATGAGCAAGATGTTTCCCTACCATTCTCCAGCGCTCCTCATGAGGACTCTTGCTAGTCCTTTTCCAGCATCAAGTGTCAAGTGCTGCCTGTGTGTTTAGAATTAACCCACGGCTCAGCCGCTGCACACAAAAGAAGGGAAATTGGGTCCAAACGTGCACCTGTGCTGCGTCGCCTGTGCTATTGTTTTTCTGACGAATACACCACATGGTGGCGCTGTTATTAAGCACCAAAGTTTGACCACGTGACTTGAAGTTTCTCACACAGCTTGACAAACCACTGAAACGCTAAGATGCTTCTACAAATCTCTGCCAAATTTGTACACACCTTTAGGCAGTGGTGGGCCGTCTGGGCCAGCAAGGCATTCATGATCATAAATTAATAAAAGTTCATTTTAATCTACTTTCCCCGTATTCTCTTTGTTCATCTGTGCAATCGCCTGAGCGCACCTCCAAGCGTACACCTGGGCGCGCCACTCCCGCACACTCAACCCACCTGTCTCTGATGAGTACCCTGTGCTTCTTAAGCCAGAGCAAACCTGCGTTCCGGGCCAGAACGTAGCTACCTGTTCCCGTACAGTAAGCAGACACGTATAGCTCTATGCTCACTCTCTCTCTCTGTGTTCATTTCCTCCTCCGTGTTCATTTGTGTCATGTTCCTGTGTCGTTCCAGCAGCATTCCTCCGTTCCCTGGTTACGAGCCGTGTGTCTCGTCTCCCCGTATTCCCTCTGGTTCCCTGGCTGCCTTTTGGATCTCGACCTCCCGCCTGGACACAGACTTTGACGCCTCCTGCCTGTCCCTGGATCTCCGAGCTTGCCTTGCCCTCTTGGACTTCACCATCCATCCATCCATCCATCCATCTTTTTCTGCTTATCCGAGGTTGGGTCGCGAGGGCAGCAGCCTAAGCAGGGAAGCCCAGACTTCCCTCTCCCCAGCCACTTTGTCCAGCTCCTCCCGGGGGATCCCAAGGCGTTCCCAGGCCAGCCGGGAGACAGTCTTCCCAACGTGTCCTGGGTCTTCCCCGTGGCCTCCTACCAGTCGGACGTGCCCTAAACACCTCCCTAGGGAAGCGTTCGGGTGGTATCCTGACCAGATGCCCGAACCACCTCATCTGGATCCTCTCGATGTGGAGGAGCAGCGCCTACCGGATGACAGAGCTTCTCACCCTATCTCTAAGGGAGAGCCCCGCCACCCGGCGGAGGAAACTCATTTTGGCCGCTTGTATCCGTGATCTTGTCCTTTCGGTCATAACCCAAAGCTCATGACCGTAGGTGAGGATGGGAACGTAGATCGACCGGTAAATTGAGAGATTTGCCTTCCGGCTCAGCTCCTTCTTCACCACAACGGATCGATACAGCGTCCGCATTACTGAAGACGCCGCACCGATCCGCCTGTCGATCTCACGATCCACTTTTCCCTCACTCGTGAATAAGACTCCGAGGTACTTCAACTCTTCCACTTGGGGCAGGGTCTCCTCCCCAACCTGGAGATGGCACTCCACCCTTTTCCGGGCGAGAACCATGGACTCTGACTTGGAGGTGCTGATTCTCCCGGTAACACTCAACATATAATCACTACACGTAGTCGCACACTTCATAATATTGTATATAAATAAATAGAGCTAAACGACGTCCCTGCACCTGTGCCGTCTCCTTCTTCCCCCCTGTACCGTAACACTCTTCATGCCTTATTAGGCTTATTAGGCTTCATGCGTTATTAGGCTCCAGTCTTTTGTCTAATCAGAATTCTGACGGTTGATTGACAGTTGCTGTGACGAGTCGTTGACAGAAGCCCATGTAGGTAGCCTTACGTTACATATGACTGTGATTGGATTTACACTTGTCACTCCCAAGTGAGTATCCAATTACAAGTTTTAATTTACGAAAAGCAGGAAGTGGCACCAAGGCCATACCCGGCCAGCAGAGAAATCATCGGTACTCACTTTTTTTTAACTCACCAAGGAGAGCAAAACGTGAGTTCAAATATTGTATTTCTTTATTTTTTTCACTTTTAATATGTTTTTGCAATTTTAATTTTGACAATACCACATAAGATATGTTTTAAATGCTAATGCGGGTTTATTGATTTTTAAATGTGCCGAAATATAGCCTGTTTTGTACACTGTTGAGGTGATCCAATGCCCAGTAAATTTGTTTCTGTATTCATGTGGTGACATAAATGATGGTATTTTGAGAGGTAATCATTGAAGCCGGACATCACTGAAGGCGTAGGTATGAAACGCACAACCCGCCACTGCCTTTAGGGGACTGACAAGCACATGTGTGCACATTTTGAGCAAGATTGGTTGAAAAGCATGGTCGCTGTCGAGCAAAAACGACATGTAGTAACTCTTTAAAAGTCTTTCGACCAGAGGAGTCAAACCTTTTTCCACAAAGGGCCGCAAATTTAAAATTTTAAACATGTGGAAGTCATTAAATATTTTGTAAAAACAAAATGCTAAAAATAAGCACTATACATACAGTAGGAAGGAGATTCGTCATGGTTTACCCGACACATGAAACGTGACAAATTCAGGGGTTGCACTATCCACTTTAGCCGCCAGACGGCAGTAGAGTGTTGAATATCTTAAAATGAGTTTTGTGGCAATTCCAACTTTGACCACAGCGCCAGTTGCTTTGGGTCATTTTCAGCAGACTGCATTGCCAAATGATTAACCCCTTCCTCTCACGCGAGATCCACCCAGGAATGGGGTCATATAAATCCCTTCCTTATGTGTGTCAGTTTTGTGTTATAGGTGGCAAAGCATATGATTATTAGTTATTAGTAACACAATTTCGGGGTTTTCTTATCACATTAGCAGGTTTTGCTCTACTGTTTACATATATATATATATATATATATATATATATATATATATATATATATATATATATATATATATATATATATATATATATTTCGACAATATTCTGAGGGCCAACAAATGGCCCCTTAAGACACACCTGCTTTAGACTATTTGATGATTAAAAAACGTTGACATTACATTTATTACATGGATGTAACGTCTTCCAAAGTATTTTGAACACAACCCAGAGATGGTGCCACTAATAATGATTTACAATGAGGCAGAAAAATGTGCATGTGGGCCTTTCCACTCAATCGATGGCATTTGCATCCTCAGGAAATAAAATGTATAAATGCAGGATGGAATGAACTGCAAAAAAAAGTGTTTACAAATCACATTGATCGGGTTGCATATTTAATGAATACAATTTAAAAGACCTGCAATGTTGGCAAACTAGCTTTTTTTTTTACTTCGTAGTGTTAGACTTTATCATGAAAAAAAGTTATTTACCCTTAATATTTATGTTTTAATTTTTGTTATAAATATTTATGTTACTATAAGTCCTGTTTAAAAAGTCAGGGTATTCAAATTCCTAAAGAGTATGTTCACACATTTATTTGTTGTATAATTGATAGTTCAACCATGAAGTAAAACAATTCCTGTTACCTAAAATATTTTATAAATATTTTTTTTGTTGAATGCAAAGTCGTCCCTTACTAAACACATATCACACAGGGCCCCATGATGTTTGGGGGCCCCGTTTTGCTTGAAGAAGAGCATGTGAAAGGTCAAATACAAACGACATTGTGCTTTGTACAAAATTTGACCAAAAACGTTCCTAGCTCCTTCCTCCTCCGTCACTGATAAGACTATGATGGCACGTTTCAATAGATACACTCACTGTCTGAGTTGTTTTTGCCCTAAATTATTTAATAATTGAATTCCTATTACATTTTTTTAGTACAAAATATGCATAAAAAGTTTTGTTAAAAAAGTCTTTAAAAAATTATGACTTTTAAAAAAAAAACATTTTGCTTATGGCCCCAATTGATTTTCTGTAACATGCTTGATGTCAACATGCTATTTGTATGAACGCTACGTGATTATTGTCACACCGTGGTGAGGGAAGTCTTGTCTTGGTTTTTTCTGTCTTGTGATTTGCATGTTTTATTTTGAAAAGAAACTCCTCCTGTTTCAGATCACGGGCCCTTCCTCTTGTGTCACCAGTCTAACGTCATCCCTGACCCTTGATTGCTTCCACCTGTTTCCCATTACCCTCATGTTCCATATAAGCCCATGCCTCCCCTTGTTCTGTGCCAGATTGTCTCGAGCTTTCGTGCCTGTCTAGCTTTCATGTTCATGTTCATGTCCATGCCTCGTCTCGTCCCACGTCTACTTCCTTGGATCCAGAAATTCCCACACTGTAATTTTGAGTTAACTTTTTCTCCTCCCTCAGAGCGACTTTTGTTATCTAGCCTTTTTTCAACCGCAGTTGTGAGTTATAATTTTTTCCTAATGATCTTCCTTCCTCAAAGTTTTTGAGTGACTTTTTGTTTACATTTATTAGAATAAGATTAGAGTAGTAATTTTTATAGTCATTATTTTCTTCCTCTTGTTGGAGCGTTTTTTGTTAAAGTTTTTATAGCAGATACGCCGCTAATTATAGTCCGTCTTTATTTTCGTATTTCCTCCTTTTGGAGTGATTTTCGGTTTTTCCCTTTTTGGAACCTTTTTTCGCTGTTTTTTGTGACTCATACTAATTGAATATACTCTGCTCTGGAGGTTAAAGAGTTTTCAAAATAAAAGCTTTATTTAGAATCCCATCTCTACTTCCTTCGTCCAAGCCTGACAATTATATTTCATGCATTTGCTCATTCTACGCTAAAAGGTCACTCCTGTTACTTTCAGTGTTGCTACTCAAATGAAACTAAATTGCCTGAGATGAGCCAATAAACATTTTGAGTAGTTGAACATGATCAGATGTTAAGTTTCTGAAGTACTTAAGGTCAAGGTTTATTTGTTTTCATTGCGCAATTTAAAGAACAGCTACTACTGTCCTAAAGTGCTGTACGGATTAAAAACAAAGGTAAATGGTAAAAAAAAAATATATATATATATATATATATATATATATATATATATATATATATATATATATATATATATATATATATATATATATATAAATATATATATATATATATATATATGGGCCTGATCTACTAAGATCCAAATACAACATGCTAAACAGCGTGTGCAATTAGTGGGTGTGTTGCGTGTGATTCACTAAGACTGTATGTGTTTATTTTAATGAGATTTTGTTCCACTCCATCATTTACTGCACATTCATTTAATCATGTTTGCCATGTTTTGAAACACAAAAAGACAGTAATTTAGGCAGTGGTGTGCCGTCAGGGCCAGCAAGCCCTTCTCTGCTGGCCTGACATAATCAGAAATCATGATCATAATTAAAGATAAAAGTATTTTTTTTATTTAAATGGTAAATGGGTTATACTTGTATAGCGCTTTTCTACCTTCAAGTTACTCAAAGCGCTTTGACACTATTTCCACATTCACACACTGATGGCGGGAGCTGCCATGCAAGGAACCTAACCACGACCCATCAGGAGCAAGGGTGAAGTGTCTTGCTCATGGACACAACGGACGTGCCGAGGTTGGTAGAAGGTGGGGATCGAACCAGGAACCCTCAGGTTGCTGGCACGACCACTCACCCAACTGCGCTACGCAATTTACTTTCCCTAAATATCTAAAAGTATTCATATTCTCTTCATGTCATATTATGCTCCTTCCAGTACTGTTGTTTTTAGGTTATAGAGTTTTTATCCAATCAAAATTCAGCTAGCTTATGTTGCCATGCTGTGCGAAATCTGCCCGGATGCTGCCGTCCGTGCACTGTAAGTGAACGGGGACATACAGTTGATAGACAATAGCGATAGCCAATCAGATCACGGGTTGTTGTCAGTAAAGCCTTCTAGCTGGCCTCACGTTAAATGTGACATTTACGCGTCCTGTGATTGGATACTCACCGGGACCGTTAACGGATGAATTTGAGAACACATAGAGTTGATAGACAGTTACAATAGCCAATAAGATCACAAGTTGTTGACAGTAGCCCATCTAGGTAGCCTGATGTTAACAAGACTGTGATTGGATACTCACTTGGGGCAGTATAGCTCGGTTGGTAGAGTGGCCGTGCCGGCAACTTGAGGGTTCCAGGTTCAATGCCCGCTTCTGCCAACCTAGTGTTGCGTTTAGACCAGATGTTCCTCCAAGGGAATTTAAGTTACTGGTCAATCCCAAGTTCTTTTGATGACATATAAGCTGAGTTTAAATGATCACCCAGAACAGAATAGGTATTTTGTCATTTATTTTCAAAGCTTTGAAGATAGAGACCAGCCTAGGAGAACACATTCAATTGCGTAGCCAAGTTGATCTGAAAAACATTACCCAAGTGCTGTGTTCTTCAATACGAATACACATGTCTATTGTTCTCCTTAGCTAGAGGCAGGATGTGTTAACAAATAAAAGGGAGTATTGCTACTCCCTGCATTCCGAGCTCAAGGTAGTCCACAGTGTACCCTCGGTCATGAGATGGAGAAAAAATAGAAAGAGCACAAAGAGAAAACACTAGTTATTGCCAACATGACTATCGAAAGAAATAACTCTTAAATATGGATATATGTAGATATCTATCTCCGTCAATTGTCACTGCTGTTGTGTCCTTGGGCAAGACACTTTACCCACCTGCTCCCAGTGCCACCCACAATGGTTTAAAAATGGAACTTAGATATTGGGTTTCACTATGTAAAGTGCTTTGAGTCACTAGAGAAAAGCGCTATATAAATATAATTCACTTCACTTCACTTCACGTGTCATTCCAAAGTGAGTATCCAGTCACAAGTTGCAAGTTAGCAGGAAGCGGGAAGTGTTGACCCACGAAGAAGGAGAACAAAACGTTTAGGTGGCAGATATATATATATATATATATATATATATAGTGATGTTATGAGCTAGGTAACATAGGCACTCCATTACCCAGCATGCCACAGTAGTGAATGTAGACATGCCGGCAGCTGTGTGTTATTGACGAGCACGCTGTGGAGTAAACTTTAAGAACTCAGCCAACACGCCTCGTATGCATTTTTTACGATTGGACAAGACAACACATATATTTGCAAGGCCATTTTCATGAAGGATATTTAAAGAGAAACTACATCTTGTGAGACCATATCGGCGCTGAAATGGGGAAATGCCCGCCGTTTCCACTCGAATCAACCGACTACAAGAGGCACCGCTGGCTTATACAGCGTCGAATGGGTGCTACAAATTGTGAGTTCAAATATTTTATTTCTTTATTTTTTCCCGTTTAATATGTTTTTGGCAATTTGAATTTTGACAGTAGCACATAAGATATGTTTTAATTGCTGATGCGGGTTTATGGATTTTTAAAAGCGCCAGAAAATAACCTGTTTTGTACACTGTTGAGGTGTTTCAATGTGCAGTAAATGTGTTTCTGTATAGTGTTTCTCCAGCAATGGTCATGTGGCATACTTGCCAACCCTCCCAATTTTCAGTGCCCCTCCCGAAAATCTCCCGGGACAACCATTCTCCCGAATTTCTCCCGATTTCCACCCGGACAACAATATTGGCGTCCTCTCTCACCTGAAATCTTTATCCCTTTATAGCCGCATGCTGTCCAGGCGTCCGCTTTTCCTCCATATAAATAGCGTGCTGGCCCAGTCACATAATAATGTGGCGTTGGACGGGTTTAACAATGATCTTTACTCGAAGATGTCAAGAAATGCTGACACGTACTCCAGTACTATGGAATCCCCTCCCGGTAACAGTTAGAGATCCTACCTCAGTAGAAGCATTTAAGTCCCATCTTAAAACTCATTTGTATACTCTAGCCTTTAAATAGACCCCCTTTTTAAACCAGTTGATCTTCCGTTTCTTTTCTTTTCTCCTCTGCCCACCTCTACCTTGTGGAGGGTGGGGGAGATACAGGTCCGGTGGCCATGGATGAAGTGCTGGCTGTCCAGAGTTTCCGCTCATCTGTGCATCGGTTGAGGACATCTCTGCGCTGCTGACCCGTCTCCGCTCGAGATGGTTTCCTGCTGGCCCCACTATGGACTGGACTCTCACTATTATGTTAGATCCACTATGGACTGGATTTTCACAATATTATGTTAGAACCACTTGACAGCCATTGTATCCGGTCTCCCCTAGAATGGGGGGGGGGGGGGGGGGCACCCACACATGTGGTCCTTTCCGAGGTTTCTCACACTCATTCACATCGACGTCCCGTTGGGGTTGTGAGTTTTTCCTTGCCCTTATGTGGGCTCTGTACCACGGATGTCGGTGTGGCTTGTGCAGCCCTTTAAAACACTTGTGATTTAGGGCTATATAAATAAACCTTGATTGATTGATTGATAACGTTGTGTGATCTTTTAACTGGTTTAATGATAACGTTAATTTCAAGCACACACACACACACACACACACACACACACACACACACACACACACACACACACACACAAACACACACACACAAGTGAATGCAAGGCATACTTGATCAACAGCCATACAGGTCACACTGACGGTGGACGTATAAACAACTTTAACACTGTTACAAATATGCGCCACACTGTGAACCCACACCAAACAAGAATGACAATCACGTTTCAGGGGAGAACTTCCGCACCTTAACACGACATAAACACAACAGAACAAATACCCAGAAACCCTTGCATCACTAACTCTTCCGGGACGCGACCAGGGGCGCCGCTAGGGATTTTGGGCCCCATGAAAAGAATCTTTACAGGGCCCCCAACACAGTGTCATTATTTTTTCTGTATTATAATTTCATCATCATTCGGGGCCTCTCTGGGCCCCCCTCCATCATGGGCCCCTAGAATCCGTCTCCTTTACCCCTCCTTTTCGGCGCCCCTGGACGCGACACAATAACATCTACGGCTTTTGGAGCTCAGTGCACAACTGCACACACAACAAGAAGGAGACGAAGCAGAAGAACGAAGAAGAGACGTGGCGACGGCGAGTAAGAAGAAGAAGTACGCTTGCAAGTTCCAAAATGATTGGAAAAAAGAATTTAATTTCATCCAGGACGGCTAGAAGGGGAAGGGGTATGCTGCCTGCACCTCAACCCCGCCCCCCAACCCCGCCCACGCAACCACGCCCCCACAACCACGTCCCCCCCCGCCCCCATCTCCCGAATTCGGAGGTCTCAAGGTTGGAAAGTATGTAATGTGGTGACATCAATGATGGTATTTTGAGAGGTAATTATTGAAGTAGGACATCACTGACGGCCTAGGTGGGAAACGCACAACCCGCCACTGAATTTAGGTGTAGGCAAATCCCACAGATTCCATGTATGCTGATTCTAAGTCAGGACTTTGTCACTTTCGCTTTGAACGCCGTGTCACGTTATGTATTGTCAAGCCGCCAAACGCTTCATTTCCTGGAAGAATGTCTCCTTTCTTCTCCCACGAAAAAAAGTTTTAGAGAAGGTGCTCTCGGGGGGTAAATGTTCTTGAGGAAGTAGGAGTGAGGAGGCGTGCAAAGATGGTGTCAGTTCGACAAGACGAAGTGCGCCGCACTCTTAAACGGCTGTACGAGAGCGCGCGCGCGTGTGTGTGTGTGTGTGTGTGTGTGTGTGTGTGTGTGTGTGTGTGTGTGTGTGTGTGTGTGTGTGTGTGTGTGTGTGTGTGTGTGTGCTTCCATTACTGGGCTATTCCCTCTCTGCACACATTCATCCTGCCTCAACTTACTTTACAGCTGCTGTCACTTCCTTCCCGGACCAAGCGGGCACATTACAACCCAAAAGTGGTCCATCTCTCTAAGTGGAAAGGGCAGATGCAGTTCAGTGGGATTGCGTCAAAAAGCGAGGGGAGCTGAGTAATGAGTCATCGTCGTCATTGTCTCGCTGGCGTCCAAAGTGTCCGCTGACGCCGCCGCCGCTGCCTTCTCGCGGGTGCACGTTCTCGGTCCCTCCGGTCCCTCCCTCCCGAGGCATGCTAATGGAAGCATTTGCGAGAGGTGTCACCGCGGAGGAGATTTAAACGCCGGCAAGCGAGGAGAGCGGAGAAAAAGATAGCCTTGACATTAGTTGACGGCGTTCGAGCTATTTGGGCATCGCCAAAATTAATCAGCTGCATGTTTTTGTTGCATAAACTGAGAGGCTGCTCCCGGCCGCTAGGAGGCAGACTTGCCATGTGGCCCGATGTAAAAGTATCAGAAGAGTATCAGTCGTCGATGCAAATGTTGCGCTTTTTAGCACCTTAAAGTCATATAACTTGGTATGTGACAAATGCTAACTAAAAAAAAAGTTAGCACGGTAATGTTAGCATGCTAACAGTTAGCATGCTAACAGTTAGCATGCTAACATTACCGTGCTAACTTTTTTTTTTTTTTGCCGTTGTACATTTCAGAATTTTATAATATGGAACTTGACACACGCTAACAATAGCGATGCTAACATTTTTGTTAGTCAATTTTGCAGCCGTACGCCTGAGAGTCATATAACATGGTACTTAACACATGCTAACTGTTAGCATGCTAACGTTACCATGCTAGCATGCAAGCGTTGGTATGCTAACTTTTTTTTTTTGCCCATTGAATAACTGATTGAGACTTTTATTAGTAGGTTGAACTTGGCATACGCTAACAAGAATGTGCTAACTTTTTTAGTTAGGCAATTTTCCAGCCGTACGCCTCAGAGTCATATAACATGGTACTTGACATTCGCTAACTGTTAGCATGCTAACATTGACATGCTAACTTTCCTAGCCAAATTTTGTGCCGTTGTACACCTCAGAATTTTATAATATGGAACTTGGCACACGCTAACAATAGCAATGCTAACATTTTTGTTAGTCAATTTTGCAGCCGTAGTGTGTGAATGTGAGTGTGAATGTAGTCTGTCTATCTGTGTTGGCCCTGTGATGAGGTGGCGACTTGTCCAGGGTGTACCCCGCCTTCTGCCCGATTGTAGCTGAGATAGGCTCCAGCGCCCCCCGCGACCCCGAAAGGATTAAGCGGTAGAAAATGGATGGATGGAATTTTGCAGCCGTACGCCTCAGAGTCACATAACATGGTACTTGACACTTGATTTGGCAGCAGTACACCTTAAAGTCATATAATTTGGTATGTGACACATGCTAACTGTTAGCATGCTAACATTACCATGCTAGCATGCAAGCATTGGTATGCTAACTTTTTTTTTTTTGCCCATTGTGTAACTTGGAACTTGGCACACGCTAACAAGAACGTGCTAACTTTTTTGTTAGTCAATTTTCCAGCCGTACGCTTCAGAGTCACATAACATGGTACTCGACACTTGCTAACTGTTATGTATGCTAACATTGATATGCTAACTTTCCTAGCCAAATTTTTTGCCGTTGTACACCTCAGAATTTTATAATGTGGAACTTGGCACACGCTAACAATAGCAATGCTAACATTTTTGTTAGTCAATTTTGCAGCCGTACGCCTCAGAGTCACATAACATGGTACTTGACACTTAGCATCTGATTTGGCAGCCGTACACCTTAAAGTCATATAATTTGTTATGTGACACATGCTAACTGTTAGCATGCTAACATTACCATGCTAGCATGCAAGCATTGGTATGCTAACTTTTTTTTTTTGCCCATTGTGTAACTTGGAACTTGGCACACGCTAACAAGAACGTGCTAACTTTTTCTGTTAGTCAATTTTCCAGCCGTACGCCTCAGAGTCACATAACATGGTACTTGACATTTGCTAACTGTTAGCATGCTAACATTGACATGCTAACTTTTTTTGTTAGTCAATTTTCCAACCGTACACCTCAGAGTCACATAACATGGTACTTGACATTTGCTAACTGTTAGCATGCTAACATTGACATGCTAACTTTTTTTTTTAGTCAATTTTCCAGCCGTACACCTCAGAGTCACATAACATGGTACTTGACATTTGCTAACTGTTAGCATGCTAACATTGACATGCTAACTTTCCTAGCCAAATGTTTTGCTGTTGTACACCTCAGAATTTTATAATATGGAACTTGGCACACGCTAACAATAGCATGGTAACATTTTTTGTTAGTCAACTTTGCAGCCGTACGCATTTGAGTCACAAAACATGGTACTTGACACTTGGCATCTGATTTGGCAGCCTTACACCTTGAAGTCATATAACTTGCTTTGTGACACATGCTAACTACTGTTAGCATGCTAATGTTACCATGCTAGCATGCAAGTGTTGGTATGCTAACTTTTTTTTTTTGCCCATTGTATAACTTGGAACTTGGCACACGCTAACAAGAACGTGCTAACTTTTTTGTTAGTCAATTTTCCAGCCGTACGTCACATAACATGGTACTTGACATTTGCTAACTACTAGCATGCTAACATTAACGTGCTAACATTCCTAGCCAAATTTTTTAGCCGTACGCCTCAGAGTCATCTAACTTGGTACACGACGCATTCTAACCGTTGGCTTGCTAACGTTAGCATTTCGCATATTGCCGGCTGGCGTGCACGGACAGCATTCACACGCGATTTCTCCCGAATTTGCATATTTTAGTTTACAATGACATAAGCCAGGGGTCCCCAAACTACGGCCCGCAGCGTCCAAAATCCGGCCCGTGGGAAGTCCCAAGTTAAAAAATAAAAATGTAAAAATGTAAGTTTTGTTTTTACTATTATGTTGAAAAATCTGTCCTTTCTAATCTATTTTCCACCGCTTGTTACTCTCGGTGTCTCCTAGCCACTCAGGCAAATCATATTGTCTAAAAATACATTTTCCCAGCGATAACGTGACATCATCAACGGCAAGTGCGCGCTCTTTCAGTCAATTAGTGCACGAGAAATACATATATATACATGTATACATATATATACATACATATATATATATATACATATACATATATATATATATATATATATATATATATATATATATATATATATATATATATATATATATATATATATATATATATATATATACAATTTCCCAACTCATATGGAAACAGGGTTTGTATATATATATATATATATATATATACAAACCCTGTTTCCATATGAGTTGGGAAATTGTGTTAGATGTAAATATAAACGGAATACAATGATTTGCAAATCATTTTCAACCCATATTCAGTTGAGTATGCTACAAAGACAACATATTTGATGTTCAAACTGATAAACAATTTTTTTTTTGCAAATAATCATTAACTTTAGAATTTGATGCCAGCAACACGTGACAAAGAAGTTGGGAAAGGTGGCAATAAATACTGATAAAGTTGAGGAATGCTCATCAAACACTTGAACAGGCAAATTGGGGACAGGTGGGTGCCATCATTGGGTATAAAAGTAGATTCCATGAAATGCTCAGTCATTCACAAACAAGGATGGGGCGAGGGTCACCACTTTGTCAACAAGTGTGTGAGCAAATTGTTGAACAGTTTAAGAAAAACCTTTCTCAACCAGCTATTGCAAGGAATTTCACCATCTACGGTCCGTAATATCATCAAAGGGTTCAGAGAATCTGGAGAAATCACTGCACATAAACAGCTAAGCCCGTGACCTTCGATCCCTCAGGCTGTACTGCATCAACAAGCGACATCAGTGTGTAAAGGATATCACCACATGGGCTCAGGAACACTTCAGAAACCCACTGTCAGTAACTACAGTTGGTCGCTACATCTGTAAGTGCAAGTTAAAATTCTCCTATGCAAGGCGAAAACCGTTTATCAACAACACCCAGAAACGCCGTCGGCTTCGCTGGGCCTGAGCTCATCTAAGATGGACTGATACAAAGTGGAAAAGTGTTCTGTGGTCTGACGAGTCCACATTTCAAATTGTTTTTGGAAACTGTGGACGTCGTGTTCTCCGGACAAAGAGGAAAAGAACCATCCGGATTGTTATAGGCGCAAAGTGTAAAAGCAGGCATCTGTGATGGTATGGAGGTGTATTAGTGCCCAAGACAAGGGTAACTTACACATCTGTGAAGCCGCCATTAATGCTGAAAGGTACATACAGGTTTTGGAGCAACATATGTTGCCATCCAAGCAACGTTACCATGGACGCCCCTGCTTATTTCAGCAAGACAATGCCAAGCCACGTGTTACATCAACGTGGCTTCATAGTAAAAGAGTGCGGGTACTAGACTGGCCTGCCTGTAGTCAAGACCTGTCTCCCATTGAAAATGTGTGGCGCATTATGAAGCCTAAAATACCACAACGGAGACCCCCGGACTGTTGAACAACTTAAGCTGTACATCAAGCAAGAATGGGAAAGAATTCCACCTGAGAAGCTTAAAAAATGTGTCTCCTCAGTTCCCAAATGTTTACTGAGTGTTGTTAAAAGGAAAGGTGATGTAACACAGTGGTGAACATGCCCTTTCCCAACTACTTTGGCACGTGTTGCAGCCATGAAATTCTAAGTTAATTATTATTTGCAAAAAAAAAATAAAGTTTATGAGTTTGAACATCAAATATCTTGTCTTTGTAGTGCATTCAATTGAATATAGGTTGAAAATTATTTTGCAAATCATTGTATTCCGTTTATATTTACATCTAACACAATTTCCCAACTCATATGGAAACGGGATTTGTATTTATACAAATTGCTTTAACCCAATGCGGCCCCCGAGTCAAAAAGTTTGGGGACCCCTGACATAAGCTAAAAGGAAGACAAATATTTGTTTATTTATTCATTATTAGTATCAACATTTCAGCCTTTTCTTACTACCCTATGCCTTTTTGATCTAGTTTTCCAGATGTTTATTTACTTTAGATTATTGTATTTCTACACTGTGTCATAAAAAAAGAGCTGCGTTCAGCAATTGGCCCACAGGCCACACTTAGCCTGCCTGGGGAAATAAGTAAACCATTGTTGTTCAAAGTGTTGAGTGTCTCCAAGTTGTGTTTTCTTAGCTTATACAGTAGAAATGATAAATGTTAGGTTGCACGCTCCTGGAGGTTTTTTACAAATTTTTTTGTGGTAAGACACACTTCCTTGTGGTGGCGGATCTCGTGATTTCGTGACTGCTCATTTGTGACAGGTTTTTACGAACGAGTATATATATGAAAACACGATATTTTTAAGACAGCATGTGTTTTTTACCGATTCACGCCATATTTCCATATCTTTTCTGCACGTGAGGTCAGATCCGGTTGCAAACTTGGCTTCACCTCAAGCACTTGGCTGGGAAACAAACAGTCAAATTTTCCTTGCCAACAGAGCAAGAAGAATGCGCCCAAAAGTACAGTAAGCCTCCATTTTCTTCAATGCGGTAGCTCGATGATAGAATTACAACAAATGTTGCCTTCGTCATGCTAATGATTAACATTAACCCCTTTTCTAAGTATTTAATGTTAAACTATTTTAAAATATATATGGAATTAATTTATTAAATTTACCACATTTGAAAATTTTTTACATTAATTGAAGGGTATTTAGTTTATGTATTAACACAGTTGAACACACAATTGGTACTGTTCAGTACGGGTTTCAATTCCTAGGTACCGATAATTGGCCATGTATCGAATTACCGTAAAGTCTGGACTATAAGATTCTACGTTTTTCCTATGCTTTAAACCCTGCGGCCTATAAAAGGGTGCAGCTAATTTATGGATTTTTCTTTGCCTACAGCCATAAAGCAAATAGTTTTCATTAAACACATATAAACACACTCAAGTGCTGTTTTATTTTTTGTAATATGGCGCCATCTTTCGGACGAGTTTGCTCACTGCAGGTGCTGCTGCTGGGTCCTCCAGTGTTTCTTGCTGTTTGAAGCAGGAATCGTCCATAGCATTTCTACTCCTATGGATTCTTCATTCAACACTACAAAGCAGCATTTGTAAGTTTTACAATATAACTAAAACAATTCTTACTTACTAAACCGTCCCATGAGTGATGTCTGTTGGAGTGTTTTCATGCATATTTGTACATGCTATAATAATATAATGAAGCTAGCAGCGTCATTAGTATTAGCTAATAAGCTAACACATTCACGAATATATCAGTCAGTATTATTAACTTACAATAGCATTCTAATTATATTGTTTCAGTTTCACAAATTCTTCAGTAAATTCACCAAAACGTCACTGTGGTGTTTTTGAGTCTGTTTAGCTGATTGGAGAGCCAGCTTCCGCAGCTAGTTGTAACGGATGGTTCTTCCAAAGTGCAGACGGAACGACAGGAAACGGCGTGCAGATAAAAGTATGATTTATTCTCATAAATCAGGCCGGAGGAAACAAACAAAACAAGCGTGCATATAGCACTGGAAGCTAACGGGATAGCTACACAGGAAAAAACTAAGGCGGAATTTAGCGCAATAAAAACAAGGAATAAACGCAACAGTTGCCGGGAACGGGTAAACATCCCGAACACTAATCAGAGGCAGGTGAACACAATGAATACCCATAGAAACCAAGGAGACACAAAACAGGGGTGCTGAAACAGAACTTAAACAACAATTGAATCAAAACATAAATAAACTATAATTCCGGCAACAGATCATAATACTAGTGGGTCCATGAAGATGACTTCTGTTTTGTTTGATCGCCCGTTTTACTGCCGCGTTACAGACACCGTTTGGAAACAACTAAGGTACAGTAAAGGCCAAAAGTTTGGACACACCTTCTCATTTCAATGTGTTTTCTTTATTCTCATGACTATTTACATTGTAGATTGTCACTGAAGGCATCAAAACTGTCAGGTGACTACCTCTTGAAGCACATTGAGAGAATGCCAAGAGTGTGCAAAACAGTAATCAGAGCAAAGGGTGGCTATTTTGAAGAAACTAGAATATAAGACATGTTTTCAGTTACTTTTTTTTGTTAAAGTACATAACTCCACATGTGTTCATTCATAGTTGTGATGCCTTCAGTGACAATCTACAATGTAAATACCGGTAGTCATGAAAATAAAGAAAACCCATTGAATGAGAAGGTATGTCCAAACTTTTGGCCTGTACTGTATGTAAATAACATTTACAAAATATTTATGTGTAAATAACTAATTTCAAACGAATATATGTGCGGCTAATATACGTAACAATGTTTGTTTTCATAAAATGTAGCAGGTGCGGTTTATATACACTCTACAGTACGGAAAATACGGTAAATTTGAATGGTATCAATCTATAGATATCAATGTATTTTTTGCGGGTTGGTATCAATTTAGTGTCAAAGTATCGATACTTTGAACAACCCTACGTGCGATAATATTGTTTGCCATGAACACATGCTGACTGAGCAGTTTGTTATTCACTGTTATTAAAAGATTGGTTCTGTCGCTGCTATGTGGCCCGATATTACCTGCCTCCAATTAACACCTCAGCTATATAATTAGAGCAGGGGTATCAAAGTCATTCAGGGGCCGCTAGGAGGAAAATCTATTCCCAAGTGGGCCAGAATGGTAAAATCATGGCATGATAGCTTAAAAATAAAGACAACTCCAGGTTGTTTTCTTTGTTTTACTTTGGCCAAAAATAGAACAAGCACATTCTGAACACGTATTCTGAGGATATTGGTGCAGCTTCAAAAACACCATGAGCTTAGACTTTGTCTCAGTGTATCTACAAAGCCAGGATTAAACTTTAAAGGCCGACTGAAATACGATTTTCTTATTTAAATGGGGATAGCAGGTCCATTCTATGTGTCATACTTGATCATTTCGCGATATTGCCATATTTTTGCTGAAAGGATTTAGTAGAGAACATCGACGATAAAGTTCGCAACTTTTGATCGCTGATAAAAAAGCCTTGCCTGTACCGGAAGTAGCAGACGAGTAGCGTGACGTCACAGGTTGTGGAGCTCTTCACATCCGCACATTGTTTAGAATCATGGCCACCAGCAGCGAGAGCGATTCGGATCGAGAAAGCGACAATTTCCCCATTAATTTGAGCGAGGATGAAAGATTTGTGGATGAGGAAAGCGAGAGTGAAGGACTAGAGGGCAGTGGTAACGATTCAGATAGGGAAGATGCTGTGAGAGGCGGGTGGGACCTGATATTCAGCTGGGAATGACTAAAACAGTAAATAAACACAAGACATATATATACTCTATTAGCCACAACACAACCAGGCTTATATTTAATATGCCACAAATTAATCCCGCATAACATACACCTCCCCCCTCCCGTCCATATAACCCGCCAATACAACTCAAACACCTGCACAACACACTCAATCCCACAGCCCAAAGTACCGTTCACCTCCCCAAAGTTCATACAGCACATATATTTCCCAAAGTCCCCAAAGTTACGTACGTGACATGCACATAGCGGCATGCACGTACGGGCAAGCGATCAAATGTTTGGAAGCCGCAGCTGCATGCGTACTCACGGTACCGCATCTGCGTATCCAACTCAAAGTCCTCCTGGTAAGAGTCTCTGTTGTCCCATTTCTCCACAGGTCAATGGTAAAGCTTGACTGTCATCTTTCGGGAATGTAAACAATGAAACACCGGCTGTGTTATTCGGCACAACAGTCAGGGGGTGCATTCTATGGCGGGGGTGCATTCTACGGCGGGTGTGCGTTATCCGGCACAACACCTGCCGCAATACACCGCTTCCCACCTACAGCTTTCTTCTTTGTTGTCTCCATTGTTCATTGAACAAATTGCAAAAGATTCACCAACACAGATGTCCAGAATACTGTGGAATTTTGCGATGAAAACAGACGACTTAATAGCTGGCCACCATGCTGTCCCAAAATGTCCTCTACAATCCGTGACGTCACGCGCAGGCGTCATCATACCGAGACGTTTTCAGCAGGATATTTCGCGCAAAATTTAAAATTGCACTTTAGTAAGCTAACCCGGCCGTATTGGCATGTGTTGCAATGTTAAGATTTCATCATTGATATATAAACTATCAGACTGCGTGGTCGGTAGTAGTGGGTTTCAGTAGGCCTTTAAGTCACAGTCTTTCTGGTATTGAACAAAAAACACAACATATAAACTCTTCTAGGTATCAATCCAGTGCTAACCCAATAAACCGTACGAAATGGAGGTACAAAACTATTCAAAAGGGTTAAATTTACTTTTTCTTGTGTTTGACAGAGACATTTTGGGGCAAGGAGGGTGCCAAATGACCATGTGTTTCGAAGCAGAAGACATAAAACGGCAAATTTCAAGTTTCATGTGGGTCGAGGAGGAGGAGCCACAGTCCCCCATTATTGTGTACCTCTTGCTTGGCCCCGGTATAAACAGTTTGCTTGCCTAACAGAATTGCTATTGTGACATCCAGTGGACACGTTTAGGACAGCAGTTTCTCAGCAGCTCATTTTAATAGACTTAGACTCAGGCTTAGACTTACTTTTTATTGTCATTCAAATTTGAACTTTACAGCACAGATAAGAACGAAATTTCGTTACATAAGCTCATGGTAGTGCAGGATAAAAAAGCAATAAGCTGCATATATAAATTATAAATATATGAATAATATATAAATATATATATATATATATATATAATAAATAAATATATATAAATATATATAAATAATAATACTTGGCAAACTCATCACACGGGCCGGATTAAACCTGTTCACGGGCCGGATCCGGCCCGCCAGCCGTACATTTGACACCCCTGAATTAGAGCATTCAACATATTTCTCCCGGCCACTAGGGGGCATATTTGCATGCTCCTCTTGGGCTGCTCTGCTCTGATTGAGCTTCAGTGTGTTTACATTCCAGTGGATAGGTTGTGTACTCTACTGTAAGTCTGTCAAAACAAGATCCATTTAGATTTGTCACCGCCATCTGTTCCAGGTGAGCCCGGAGTTTATCGTCACATTCCTCAACCCGGGTGATTTGTACACTAATTAAAACGCTAATGAGTCAAGCATACGGCGTGGCCGTGTTGTTAAATCCTCTCTTCAACAGCTGCACGGGCCTTCAAGTGACTGCAGCTGGATGTCACCTTGACACTTTTTGGGAGATTTTTTTTTACTAACGTCACAGAAGAGAAGACTTCTAAAAGCGAGGCTACGTCAGCCAATCAGAAACCTGGAGAGAGTTATTTCCATAGAAAAGGCACGACAATGAAGACTGGATGGGACAAGTGACACATAATAGGAACACTTTCTGCGCCTATTCTGACTGTCGATGCTGTTTAAGATATTTAAAAAAAATTCCGTCTGAGCCTGACTTAAAAGCAGCGACATGAGAGCGAGCTCAGATAAGAGGCGGAGGATTACAACCCTGACGGCCCAGAGACGCTGTCAGCGCCATCAAAGGTCATTTTTACTGCAGATTAGCATGAGCAGATTACCACGCAAATGCGACGTGTTTGACGCTGGCTTGTGCACCCGCAATTAAAGAAGCGCGACTGCAGACGACCACAATGTAGCCCAGCTGACACTCCCTGGATTTGAGCGTGGTGGCATGGTGTGAATTTACTGCCAAAACTCCACAAACACCAAATCATGTTTTTACTCACGCCTAACGATTCGCAGGTAAAAAACTATTTTCTTCAATTAAGAAAACAATTTGCAAGTAAAAAAAAAAACAGTTTTCTTAAGTTAATGACAGTTTTCTTCAACCAAAAAAAAAATACATTAATTAAAAAAACAATTTGCCATTAAAAAAAACCACATTTCTTCAATTAAAAAAACTATTTGTAAGTAAAACAAAACAATATTCTTCGATTAAAAAAACAATTTGCAAGTTTAAAAAAAAAAGTTATTTATTTAATTAATGACAGTTTTCTTCTCTCAAAAAACGATTTGCAAGTTAAAAAAAAAAACATTAATTAAAAAAAACAATTTGCCATTAAAAAAACAATTTCTTCAATTAAAAAAACTATTTGTAAGTAAAACAAAACAGTTTTCTTCTATTAAAAAACAATTTGCAAGTAAAAAAATATATTTAACTATAAAAACAATTTGCTAGTAAAAGAAATATATATATATATATATTCAATTAAAAAACAATTTGCAAGTAAAAAAAACATTTTTTTCAATAATTTTTTTTTACAAGTAATACAAAACAGTTTTCTTCAATTAAAAAAAATTGCAAGTACCGGTAAATAAAAGAATGTTTTCTTTAATTGACAGTTTTCTTCAATCAAAAACGATTCGCAAGTAAAAAAAAACAGTTAAAAAAATGATTTAGAAAAAATTGCTAGTAAAAACAAAATTCTATTAAAAAACAATTTTCAAGTTAAAAATAAACAGTTTTCTTTAATTAATGTTCGCAAGTACAAAAAACAACATTATTTAATTAAAAAAACAGTTTGCTAGTAAAAAAAAATATTTTTTTCAATTAAAAAAACAATTTGCAAGTAAAACAAAACAATTTTCTTCAATTAAAAAAACAATTGCAAGTAAAAAAAAAAGTTGTCTTTGCTCTTTGACAGTTTTCTTCAATCAAAAAATGTCATTAAAAAACAATTTGCTAGTAAAATTTATTTTCTTAAAAAAAAACTATTTTCAAGTAGAACAAAACAATTTTCTTCAATTAAAAAAACAATTTGCAAGTAAAAAAAAACAGTTATCTTTAATTAATGACAGTTTTCGTCAATCAAAAAACAATTCGCAAAAAATGTCATTAATAAAAACATTTGCTAGTAAAAATATTTGCAAGTAAAACAAAATAATTTTCTTCAATTAAAAAACAATTTGCAGGTAAAATAAAAGTTTTCTTCCAAAAAATGTTTGCGAGTATAAAAAAAAAATTCAATTAAAAAAAAGATTTTCAAACATAAAAACAACTTTCTTCAATTCAAACACAATTTGCCAGTATGAAAAACAATTTGCAACAATAAAAAAAACGATGTGTAGCATAAAAACATTTTCTTAAATAAAAAAAAGATTCAAAAATATAAAAACTATTTTCTTGAATTTAAAAAATTATTCGCAAGTATAAAAACTATTTTCTTCAAGTTAAAACGTTTGCCGCAAACCACACACTTGCAGTCAAAACCACATGCAAATGTCCCGTGGTTCAAACTCCAAAATGACCGGTGGTGCTGCTGAGTCAATTTAAGGTCGTCAAAGCCACTCAGCAGCACCACCTGTCATAGTGGAGTGCAAATTACGGGTTCTCTGAGTGCGAGTGTGCGGAAGAATATTACCATATGATCTTACTGCCAAACGTTTTAGCTTCAAAAAAATGTATTTTACACTTGCAAACTGTTTATTTAATTGAAGAAAATTGTTTTTATACTTGCAAATAGTTTTGTCTTTTTTATTCTCAGAATTAATATTTGTTTACTTACTTACCTACAGTTTTTGTGTTTTTGTAGAGTTTGGGCAGTGATTTAACTCCATGGAGGTTTCTTAACTCAGTGGGAAGTTTCTGTTTCATTCCGGGAAAAATATTGTGAAAACTGAGTGAAGACGCCACTCTTGTGGGGACGACCGGGGCTTTAATAGCTGACGTTTTGTCGGCCTCCATAATGCAGAAAGCAAAAGCAGCGGCAATCATGACATCGTGCCGTGCGTCTGACTTTGCCGTCGCCCTCCATATTTACGAGGCTCACTACCGTTTGCTATTACCGCACCCGGGCTTTATTTTGTTGCAGATAACGCCCCTCGGCCAGGACTAAACGTTGGCACTCATTAACGCGTACGAGTAGAGGTCACCTCACCCAAGTCACATGACGTCCTTTAAGCCGACAGGAAGTACCAGAAAATTAAAAAAAACAAAAAACCGCGAGAGGGCAAACGGTGAGGAGGGTTGTGGTATAAATCAAGGCCCGACTTTACAGCCGGATCGATTTTTCCATTTGCGCTTAGCAAGGGCTGCAACAAATCGGAGGAACAATCTTATCTTCTGTACCTGATAATGAGCCTCTCTCAACAACAACACATCATATTTACTCACTTCTTCAACATCCTGCTCGCTTTCACAAGAAGAAAACGACTGCCGCTGGACTAACAGTGGAACTGCAGTCAGTTAAAAACAGCAAAGGACTCCTGTCTTATAGAGGATCTTTGGCTAGGGTTTTTATTGCAGATGCAAAAAAACCCTAACTGCAAATGACTGCTGTTGTACGTATGAACCTTTAACTGATGTTTTTACTGTAGACCACGGGTGTCAATCTCATTTTAGATCGGGGGCCACATGGAGAAAAATCTACTCCCAAGTGGGCCGAACTGGTAAAATCACGGCACGATAACTTAAAAATAAAGACGACTTCAGATTGTTTTCTTTGATTAAAAATAGAACAAGCACATTCTGAAAATGCACAAATCATAATGTTGTTAGGTTTTTTTTACACTTACATGTTGCAGTTAATAGTATGTATACTTTATTTGTCGTTATTTATATTTTCTGAATAAATGATGTGATAATGTTCATCAGTCAACTGATTGGTGTTAATTTTCAATCTATCAAGATAAAAAAAATTATATCAAAATCAAATTACAGGATGTTATTTTTGTTTTGATGTACTAACATCATGTGGTTTATTTTTTTTAACATATGTAGCATCATCTACAAAGATACAAAGAATTGCTATTGTGACATCTAGTGGACACATTTAGAACAGCTGTTTCTTTCATTCAAAAATTTCAGGTTAATTTTTATACTTAGCAAACTCATCCCGTGGGCCGGATAAAACCTGTTCGCGGGCCTGATCCGGCCCATAGGCCGTACGTTTGACAGCACTGCTGTAGATTCTTAAAGACAACAAATGACTTATGTTACATGTATGCATTTGACATTCATAGTTTTGCTGTTGATTCCTAAAAACAGCAAAGGACTTCTGTTAAACATACTGTATGAATTTGACATTAGTCTTTTTGCACAAATGTTTTTGCTGTAGATGCATAGAAACAGCAAAGGACTTCTGCAAAATGTATCACTCCTTCCCTAGTGTTTTGCTGCAGTTTCCTAAAAACAGCAAATTTTTTGTTAAATGTACGTATGAATCTTACTCTAATGCTTTTCCTGGAGAGCCCTAAAAACAACAAAGGACTTATGTTATACATATGGATCTTTTGCAAGTGTTTCTGCTGCAGATTCCTAAAAACAGCAAAGGACGTCTGTAATATGTATAAATCTTTCACCATTATTTTGTATGATGATTCCTAAAAACGGTAAAAGACTCATGTTAGACATATAGATATTTCACTAGTGTTTTCATAAAACATTCCTAAAAACAGTAAATTACTTCTGTCATACGTATTTATCTTTTACTCGTGTTTTCTCTGTAGATTCCTAAAAACAGCAAAGGACTTATGCAAAACATATTCATCATTCACTAGCGTGTTTGCTGTGATTCCTAAAAACAGCAAATTACTTCTGGTATACACATGAATATTCTATTAGTGTTTTTGCTGCAGATTCCTAAAAAACAGCAAATTTCTTTGGTTATATGTAATAATCTTTGACTGTTGTTTCTGCATATTCCTAAAAACAGCAACATACTTCTGTTAAATGTATGAATATTTCACTAAGGTTTTTGCTAGATATTCTAAAAAACAGCAAAAGACTTCTGCTACATGCATGAATCTTACACTAATGTTTTGCTGGGGATTCCTAAAAACATCAGCAAATGACTTCTGTTATACCTAAGGATCGCTGCAGATTTCTAAAACAGCAAAGGACTTCTGTAATATGTATACATCTTTCACCATTATTTTTTATGAAGATTCCTAAAAACGGTAAAGGACTCTTGTAGACATATAGATATTTCACTAGAGTTTTCATAAAATATTCCTAAAAACAGTAAATGACTTCTGTTATACGTATGGATCTTTTCATCGTGTTTTCTCTGTAGATTCCTAAAAACAGCAAAGGACTTCTGCAAAACGTATTAATCTTTCACTAGCGGTTTGGCTGCAAATTCCTAAAAACAGTAAATGACTTCTGCAATATGTATTCATCTTTTACTAGTGTTTTGCTGTGATTCCTAAAAACAGCAAATTACTTCTGGTATACACATGAATATTCTATTATTGTTTTTGCTGCAGATTCCTAAAAAAACAGCAAATTACCTTGGTTATACGTAATAATCTTTGACTGATTTTTCTGCATATTCCTAAAAACAGCAAAATACTTCTGTCAAATGTATGAATATTTCACTAATGCTTTTGCTAGAGATTCTAAAAAAGAGCAAATGACATCTGTTATATGTATGAATCTTACTCTAATGTTTTGCTGGTGATTCCTAAAAACAGCAGCAAATGACTTCTAATATACCTAGGGATCGCTGTAGATTTCTAAAACAGCAAAAGACTTCTGTAATATGTATAAATCTTTCACCATTAGTTTTGATGAAGATTCCTAAAAACGGTAAAGGACTCTTGTAGACATATAGATATTTCACTAGAGTTTTCATAAAATATTCCTAAAAACAGTAAATTACTTCTGTTATACGTATGGATCTTTTCATCGTGTTTTCTCTGTAGATTCCTAAAAACAGCAAAGGACTTCTGCAAAACGTATTAATCTTTCACTAGCAGTTTGGCTGCAAATTCCTAAAAACAGTAAATGACTTCTGCAATATGTATTCATCTTTTACTAGTGTTTTGCTGTGATTCCTAAAAACAGTAAATTACTTCTGGTATACACATGAATATTCTATTATTGTTTTTGCTGCACATTCCTAAAAAAACAGCAAATTACTTTGGCTATACGTACTAATCTTTGACTGTTTTTTCTGCATATTCCTAAAAACAGCAAAATACTTCTGTCAAATGTATGAATATTTCACTAATGCTTTTGCTAGAGATTCTGAAAAACAGCATATGACATCTGTTATATGTATGAATCTTACTCTAATGTTTTGCTGGAGATTCCTAAAAACAGCAACAAATTACTTCCAATATACCTAGGGATCGCTGTAGATTTCTAAAACAGCAAAGGATTTCTGTAATATGTCATGTCTGTGTGATCATGTTTTTGTTTTGGTCATGTTCGTTTTGGGTTTTGGACTTTTTGTGCACTTTTGTTTTGTCACCATAGCAACCATTAGTTTTCACCTGTCACGTCACGCACCTGTTTCACGTTTTGAGTCACGCACCTGCTTTCACTAATCATGTCCATAGTATTTAAGTTCATTCTTTTCAGTTTGTCGTTCTGACGACCTCCACATTTATGCTCTGTCCATTCTTTCCTTGTCCATTCTTCATGCAACTATTTTTGTCCAAGCCAAGTAAGTTTTTGTTCCATGTTTATAGTCTTTTTGGTTTCATAGTTTGTTCTCCGCCATTGTGCGTGCTTTTCGTTTGTACTTTTTTGCTATAGTCTTTTGGTTTCATAGTTTATTCTCCGCCTCTGTGCGCGCTTTTTGTTTGATCCTTTTTTTTGTATTTATAGTCTTGAAATAAAAAATGTACTTACATTCCCGTCTCGCCCGAGCCAACTTTCCGTTGCATCCCGGAAAAGCTAACACCCAAGACCAAGTCTTGACAGTAGGTCGTCAGCAGACTCGCTTTTCCGCACGAGAGTTGGACATTTTGGACGAGGCTTCTTGGGCGGTCCTGTGCGCGATGGAGGAGGAAACTCTGCGCTACTCCTCCGTGGAGTACAGACACTCCATTTGGTCCCAGGAATGCGGGGACGCAGCGCAGTGCCGGAAGCGCCGCTCCCGACGAAGGACGTCAGGTAGAACTTCCGCGAGCCTGCAGGACACGCCGCTCCCACATGCCCCTCCCCCTCCGGGCGGAAGCAAGCAGCAGCCAGCCCGGCTTCGCCCTGATGACGTCAAAAACCAGGATTTTTTTTTTCTGAATTATTTTTCTTTTGATTCCCCGATCCCCAGGACTCAAGCCACACCCAAGTCACACAAACATTTTTTTTCACCCACAAAATCACAGGTTGAAAATAGACATTTAGGACAATTTAAAGAGGAAGTTTCTGCCCCCCTCCGGCCACCCCTAGAGAGAATTCCAGACCGCAGGGAGCGCGTCTGGTATCCGCCCCTTGAGGGGGGGGGCTAGGGCTGGGAATTGTTCAGGTGGGGTGGCTCAGCATCACCATGCCAAGCCACAGCCTCCAGCACGGCCGCCACCACCAGTCTTTCAACCTGCCAAGCCACAGCCTCCAGCACGGCCACCACCACCGGTCTTTCACCATGTCAAGTCGCAACCCCCAGCTAGGCCACCTCCACGCCAAGTCCAAGACCAAGACCCTCCACGCCAAGTCCAAGACCAAGACCCTCCACGCCAAGTCCAAGACCAAGACCCTCCACGCCAAGACCAAGACCCTCCACGCCAAGACCAAGACCCTCCACGCCAAGTCCAAGACCAAGACCCTCCACACCAAGTCCAAGACCAAGACCCTCCACGCCAAATCCAAGACCAAGACCCTCCACGCCAAGTCCAAGACCAAGACCCACCACACCAAGCTCCGGTACCAGCTCCACGACGCCAAGTGCCGCCAGTCGCAGCTCCACGACGCCAAGTGCCGCCAGTCGCAGCTCCACGACGCCAAGTGCCGCCAGTCGCAGCTCCACGACACCAAGTGCCGCCAGTCGCAGCTCCACGACGCCAGGTTCCGCCAGTCGCAGCTCCACGATGCCAAGTGCCGCCAGTCGCAGCTCCACGACGCCAAGTGCTGCCAGTCGCAGCTCAACGACGCCAAGTGCCGCCATGCCAAGACCAAGACCAAGACCCGCCATGCCAAGACCAAGACCCGCCATGCCAAGACCTAGACCAGCCATGCCAAGACCAAGACAAAGACCCGCCATGCCAAGACCAAGACCCGTCATGCCAAGACCAAGACCCGCCATGCCAAGACCTAGACCAAGACCAAGACCCACGCCGAGCTTCGCCGCCGGACGCGCCACGCCGAGCTTCGCCGCCTGACTTGCCACGCCGAGCTGCCACGCCTGCCAAGTTGACGACGCGCCTGTCTCCTCGTCGGCCACGGATATGGCCGCTACCTGGTCGCCCGCCATGCCAAGTGTGCCCACCTCCCAGTCGGCCACGGATGTGGCCCGTCCCGGGTCGCCCACCTCGCCTGCTGCAGCGGCGTTCCACTCGCCGCCGCCACCTGACTTTGCCTCGGTGGATTCGGGGCCACTTGGGCTGGCGACCCACCGCAATGTCCCCCTCCCGCCCTCCCATGACTATTGTTAATTCTTTTTTCGGTTTGGACATCTGGTATCTGTCCTTAAGGGAGGGGCTCTGTCATGTCTGTGTGATCATGTTTTTGTTTTGGTCATGTTCGTTTTGGGTTTTGGACTTTTTGTGCACTTTTGTTTTGTCACCATAGCAACCATTAGTTTTCACCTGTCACGTCACGCACCTGTTTCACGTTTTGAGTCACGCACCTGCTTTCACTAATCATGTCCATAGTATTTAAGTTCATTCTTTTCAGTTTGTCGTTCTGATGACCTCCACATTTATGCTCTGTCCATTCTTTCCATGTCCATTCTTCATGCAACTATTTTTGTCCAAGCCAAGTAAGTTTTTGTTCCATGTTTATAGTCTTTTTGGTTTCATAGTTTGTTCTCCGCCATTGTGCGTGCTTTTCGTTTGTACTTTTTTGCTATAGTCTTTTGGTTTCATAGTTTATTCTCCGCCTCTGTGCGCGCTTTTTGTTTGATCCTTTTTTTTGTATTTATAGTCTTGAAATAAAAAATGTACTTACATTCCTGTCTCGCCCGAGCCAACTTTCCGTTGCATCCCGGAAAAGCTAACACCCAAGACCAAGTCTTGACAATATGTATAAATCGTTCACCATTATTTTTTATTTAGATTCCTAAAAATGGTAAAGGACTGTTGTTAGACATATAGATCTTTCACTAGTGTTTTCATAAAATATTCCTAAAAATAGTAAATGACTTGTGTTATACGTATAGATTTTTTACCTGTGTTTTCTCTATAGATTCCTAAAAACAGCAAAGGACTTCTGCAAAACGTATTCCGCTAATGTTTTGCTGGAGATTCCTAAAAACAGCAGCAAATGACTTCTGTTATACCGAAGGATCTTTCAGTAGTTTATTTCGCTGCAGATTTCTAAAACGGCAAAGGACTTGTGTTATATGGACCTTTAAAGAGGGTTTTTGCAGTCTGCATTTAAATACAGGAGAGTGCTCTGACTTATAAAGGATCTATGTATTGTGTTTTTGCTGCAGATTACTAAAAACAGCAAATACATCTGTGATACGTATTAACTCTTTCACCAGTGTTTTCATTGCAAACTTCTAAAAACAGCAAAGGACTTCTGCAATATGGATCTTTGGCCAGTGTTTTGCAGTAGATCTTTAAAAAATAAGAGTTCTCTAGTCTTATGGAGAATCTATCAATTGTGTTTTTGCTGCAGATTACTAAAAACAGCAAATACTTTTATTATACGTATGAATCTTTTACCAGCGTTTTCACTGCAGACTTCTAAAAACAGCAAAGGAATTCTGCAATATGGATCTTTGGCTAGTGTTTTGCAGTATGTCCAGTGTTGGGTTAGTTACTGAAAACCAGTAACTAGTTACAGTTACTAGTTACTTTATTTCAAAAGTAACTCAGTTACTAACTCAGTTACTTAAACCAAAAAGTAATGCGTTACTGTGAAAAGTAACTATTTAGTTACTTATATATATTTTTTTTAATTTTTTTAAGGCCCCATTTAATGCCCTTTTAGCCTTCATTTTAGTACTGTTATTGCACTGGAGAATAATACAATCTGTTGTTCAACTTGACATGCATTTGCATCATTGAACTCTGCTAAGCAATGTGCTCTACATACAACACACAAAGACAAAGATATGTTTTAAAGGGCCAATTTGTTTCAGACCAGAACAAATTGACAAAACTATTTTAAATAGCTGCAACTTAACATACATAAGTAACAAACAGCATAATAACAACATAGCTGTAAAACAAGAAAGGCACACACTACATACATAAAGCCTAACCAGGCGTTTTCTCAAGGAATTCTGAAATAAAATCATGTCTGAAGCCCAGAACACTCTACACATTTCCCCACTTAGTTTAGAGAAAAGGAAATATTAGCCTGGCCCACTAGTATCCCTCTTTAGGTTTGTGAACTTTATAGTCTAAACATTTAGAGTGATGTGATAATCAAACACTCTAAAAGTTTAAAATGAAAGAGTATATAAGAGAATTGACAGAGTGTGTGTACCTTCACGTGTGCAGTGCCTCGTTAAAATCCAGCCGCTGTTGGAGGTGGAGGTGAGTGTGTCTCTTTACTAGCTTCGTCGAAGCATGTTGTTTTTGTCGCTGTTTCAGCATATTTGAAACTTACATTCAGCTAAAATGTTCTTTTCTTTGTGGTCGATAAAAGAAACGTACTGAAAATATCTCCATTTTAAGAAACTCGGCTTCGGGGTTCGCCATGACGTCTTGATAGTAGACACAGACACGCCCTCTCCCCCACACACACACTCACACACACACACGTACACACAGACAGCGCGCGGCGCGCCTCTTTTTCGTCGCCTCTTCAGCAGCGACACTCAGATCTTCTCAGTTTCTAGCCGATACTACATAAAAAATAACGCAAAATAACGCAGTAACGCATCATGTAGTAACGGTAACGGAGTTACTGAATATAAAAAATAACGCGTTAGATTACTAGTTACCGCCGATAGTAACGGCGTTACAGTAACGCGTTACTTTGTAACGCGTTAGTCCCAACACTGAGTATGTCTTTAAAAAAATAAGAGTTCTCCAGTCTTGTGGAGTATCTATGAATCGTGTTGTTGCTGTAGATTACTAAAATAGCAAATGACTTGTGTTGTATACGTCATCAGAGAATGTTTTTGCAGTAAGCATTTAAAAACAGGATTCTTGTTGTGTTATAGAAGATCTATGAACCGTGTTTTTACTGAAGATTCCTAAAAAACAGCAACTGACTTGTGTTATATAGGTCATCAAAGAGTGTGTTTGCAGTAAGAATTTAAAAACAGGGGAGTCCTCCTGTCTTATAAAGGATCTATAAATTGTGTTTTTGCTGCAGATTCCTAAAAACAGCAACTGACTTGTGTTATATAGGTCATTAAAGAGTGTGTTTGCAGTAAGAATTCAAAAACAGGAGAGTCCTCCTGTCTTATAGAGGATCTATAAATCGTGTTTTTGCTGCAGATTCCTAAAAACAGCAACTGACTTTTGTTATATAGGTCATTAAAGAGTGTGTTTGTAGTAGGAATTCAAAAACAGGAGAGTCCTCCTGTCTTATAGAGGATCTATAAATCGTGTTTTTGCTGCAGATTACTAAAAACAGCAAAGGACCTTTGTAACATGGATTATCTTAAACGAACATTTTTGCAGTGGGTCCTTAAAAACAGCAGAGGCTCTCCAGGCAGAGCATCTTTGTCTAGCACTTTTCTGCACATTCCTAAAACAGCAAACATATTTTGTAATATTGATCTTTGAGCAGTGTTTTTGATGTATACGCTTACAAAAAAACAGCAAAAAAAAACGTATATTACATGGAAAATCATCGACTACATTTTTGCAATAGGCTCTTTAGGACAGAAGAGGACTTTAGTCATGTAGAAGATGTGTTTTCAGCAGCTGATTCCTAAAAACAGCACAAGCTAAAATGTTATCATATATAGAATTTTTAAAACAGTGACAATTAGAATAGGTGTGATTTTGTGGTGCAACTAGAATTTAAAAACCAATGACAACCAACCAAACCAAATAAAAGCCAAGTTTGACTAGTACAGGGGTCGGCAACCCAAAATGTTGAAAGAGACATATTGGACCAAAAATACCAAAAACTAATCTGTCTGGAGCCGCAAAAAATGAAAAGCCGTATATAAAAGTCCTATAATGAAGGCAACACATGATGTAAGGGTCTATATTAGTTATACTACGTGTCGCAGGCTGAAGCAAATCTTCGTTGACAGAAATGTTGTATTTTCATATTTATTCTACACATTTTTACAACATTAGAAAACATTAAGGCTACTCAGAAGGTGAGATAACGCCTGGAAATGACTGGCTTTTAATGGCCAAAGGTGTACATGTGTGTGTCCAAGTTAAAGGAAACAGCAGGATGTCTTCTTTTAATAGATTTATTCTATTCTATTCTACAATCTTTGGCAAGCGAGGTAATGTTTGCTGTGGTCTGGAACAACATGGCACACAAACAACTATCAGAAATGCAGCCAATATTACATACAGATAATGTGTCATGAGACATGCAAAACTAAATTATATACAAAGAGGATAAAAGTAAAGGATATTAAATGAGCTCAAATATACCTACAAATGAGGCATAATGATGCAATACGTACATACAGCTAGCCTAAATAGTATGTTAGCATTGATTAACATGCAGTCATGCTCTGACCAAATATGCCTGATTAGCACAACAACAGGTCAAAGCGCACCTTTGTGCCTTCACGCACAGCATGAAAGTTTTGGTGGACAAAATGAGACAAAGAAGGAGGAAGCTGCTTTTATACCCAATCATGGCGCCCACCTGTTCCCAATTAGCCTGTTCACCTGTGGGATGTTCCAAAACAGTGTTTGATGAGCATTCCTCAACTTTCTCAGTCTTTTTTGCCACTTGTGCCAGCTTTTTTGAAACATGTTGCAGGCATCAAATTCCAAATGAGCTAATATTTGCAAAAAATAACAAAGTTTTCCATTTCGAAAATTAAGTAGCTTGTCTTTGCAGTCTATTCAATTGAATATAGGTTGAAAAGGATTAGCAAATCATTTTATTCTGTTTTTATTGACAATTTACACAAACGTGCCAACTTCACTGGATTTGGGTATTGTACAAAAGGTTCTTTGCTGTTTTAAGTACTCTGCAGCAAAAACACGATTTATAGATCCTCTATAACCTTTTTTGAGCCAAGGCACATTTTTTGCGTTGGAAAAATGCGGAGGCACACCACCAGCAGAAATCATTCAAAAACAAAAACTAGTTGTCAGTAAAAAGTCCTTGTCGCAATTGTTGGATATGAATTTAAAGCATAACCAAGCATGCATCACTAGAGCTCTTGTCTCAAAGTAGGTGTACTGTCACCACCTGTCACATCACACCCTGACTTATTTTGAGTTGTTTGCTGTTTTCCTGTGTGTACTGTTTTAGTTCTTGTCTTGCGCTCCTATTTTGGTGGCTTTTTCTCTTTTTTTGGCATTTTGCTGTAGCAGTTTCATGTCTTCCTTTGAGCGATATTTCCCGCATCTACTTTGTTTTAGCAATCAAGAATATTTCAGTGGTTTTTATCCTTCTTTGTGTGGACATTGTTGATTGTCATGTCATGTTCGGATGTACTTTGTGGACGACGTCTTTGCTCCACAGTAAGTCTTTGCTGTCGTCCAGCATTCTGTTTTTGTTTACTTTGTAGCCAGTTCAGTTTTAGTTTGTTCTGCATAGCCTTCCCTAAGCTTCAATGCCTTTTCTTAGGGGCACTCGCCTTTTGTTTATTTTTGGTTTAAGCATTAGACACCTTTTTACCTGCACGCTGCCTCCCGCTGTTTCCGACATCTACGAAGCAATTAGCTACCGGCTGTCACCTACTGATATGGAAGAGTATTACACGGTTACTCTGCCGAGCTCTAGACAGTACATACACTCAACAACAACACATCATTTGCAGATTATAATTACTGGTTTGCATAAAATATTTTTAACCCATATAGGTGAAATTACATAATCTCCCACGGCACACCAGACTGTATCTCACGGCACACTAGTGTGCCGCAGCACAGTGGTTGAAAAACACTGCTCTATAAGACAGGACTCTCCTAATTTTGAATTCCTACTGCAAAAACACTCTTTAAAGGGGAACATTATCACAATTTCAGAATGGTTAAAACCATTAAAAATCAGTTCCCAGTGGCTTATTATATTTTTCGAAGTTTTTTTCAAAATTTAACCCATCACGCAATATCCCTAAAAAAAGCTTCAAAGTGCCTGATTTTAACCATCGTTATAAACACCCGTCCATTTTCCTGTGACGTCACATAATGAAGCCAATACAAACAAACATGGCGGAAAGAACAACAAGCTATAGCGACATTAGCTCGGATTCAGACTCGGAATTTCAGCGGCTTAAGCGATTCAACAGATTACGCATGTATTGAAACGGATGGTTGTAGTGTGGAGGCAGGTAGCGAAAACAAAATTGAAGAAGAAACTGAAGCTATTGAGCCATATCGGTTTGAACCGTATGCAAGCGAAACCGACGAAAATGACACGACAGCCAGCGACACGGGAGAAAGCGAGGACGAATTCGGCGATCGCCTTCTAACCAACGATTGGTATGTGTTTGTTTGGCATTAAAGGAAACTAACAACTATGAACTAGGTTTACAGCATATGAAATACATTTGGCAACAACATGCACTTTGAGAGTGCAGACAGCCCAATTTTCATCAATTAATATATTCTTTAGACATACCCTCATCCGCGCTTTTTTCCTGAAAGCTGATCTGTCCAGTTTTGGAGTTGATGTCAACAGGCCAGGGAAGCTAGGGTCGATAGGGGGTTTAGCTCGCTCGTCTGCGGGAACAAAATGCCGCCATTGCTTGCCGTGCTAGCAAGGTCCTTTGTCCCTGAATTGCTCACACACTCCGGCAGATTCAATGGGGGTCTGGCGGCAGATTTCTTTGACTTTATCGTTGGAAATGCATCTGCTTTGAGTGTCGCAGGATATCCACACATTCTTGCCATCTCTGTCGTAGCATAGCTTTTGTCGGTAATGTGTGCGGAACAAACGTCCAATTTCTTGCCACTTTCACATCTTTGGGCCACTGGTGCAACTTGAATCCGTCCCTGTTCGTGTTGTTACACCCTCCGACAACACACCGACGAGGCATGATGTCTCCAAGGTACGGAAAACAGTCGAAAAAACGGAAAATAACAGAGCTGATTTGACTCGGTGTTTGAGAAAATGGCAGATTGCTTCCCGATGTGACGTCACATTGTGACGTCATCGCTCCGAGAGCGAATATTAGAAAGGCGTTTAATTCGCCAAAATTCACCCATTTAGAGTTCGGAAATCGGTTAAAAAAATATATGGTCTTTTTTCTGCAACATCAAGGTATATATTGACGCTTACATAGGTCTGGTGATAATGTTCCCCTTTAATGACCTATATAACACAGTTAATTTGCTGTTTTTTAGTCATCTACAGCAAAAACACAATTCATAGATCCTCCATAAGACTGGAGAACTCTTGTTTTTTAAAGACCTACTGGAAAACACCAGCCAAAGATCCATATTGCAGAAGTCCTTTGCTGTTTTTAGAAGTCTGCAGTGAAAACACTGGTGAAAGATTGATATGTATAACAGAAGCCTTTGCTGTTTTTAGTAATCTGCAGCAAAAACGACAAGATCACGGGTACAAGCGGCCGAAATGAGTTTCCTCCGCCGGGTGGCGGGGCTCTCCCTTAGAGATATGGTGAGTAGCTCTGTCATCCGAGGGGAGCTCAAAGTAAAGCCGCTGCTCCTCCACATCGAGAGGAGCCAGATGAGGTGGTTAGGGCATCTGGTCAGGATGCCACCCGAACGCCTCCCTAGGGAGGTGTTTAGGGCACGTCCAACCGGTAGGAGGCCACGGGGAAGACCCAGGACACGTTGGGAAGACTATGTCTCCCGGCTGGCCTGGGAACGCCTTGGGATCCCCCGGGAAGAGTTGGACGAAGTGGCTGGAGAGAGGAAAGTCTGGGCTTCCCTGCTTAGGCTGCTGCCCCCCCGACCCGACCTCGGATAAGCGGAAGAATTCATCGATCCTTTATAAGTCAGAGCACTCTCCTGAATTTAAATGCAGACTGCAAAAACACTTTTTAAAGATCTAAATAATACAAGTCCCTTGGCATGTATTTCCCCCCCTTTTTTTTCCATTTTCAATCTTTTAAAAAAAATGCTGCGGGGAGCCACTAGGGCGGCACTAAAGAGCCGCATGCGGCTCGAGAGCCGCGGGTTGCTGATCCCTGCAGGAGCGTGTTTGCAAAAGGTTTCCATGGACTGAAGTTATCGTCACATCATTTTGTCTACCATTCCAAAATGCAGTGTGTATAAAAGGTAAAAAACCCCCACTTTGGTAAAGGAGACCTATTGTCGGCAGTTTTTGCTGTTTTTTCCTATCCTGCCAGTTCCTGGTGGTGCACAAGCCCTACAGCGCCAAACTTCCTTGCGCGTGTTATCTTCCTGCTATTCCCTCCTGCTGCATCCTCGGTAATCCCCGGAGTTGTGTTGGCAGAGTGGATCCAAGGACCTTCTTCCTCTTGATCCCAGTCTTGTACGTGTTCCCATGGCGACTTGAGGGGGGAAAAAAGTGCTGATATCAGCATCATGTGTCTTGTCGGGATTGCGCGTTCTTCTCCTTTCTCCCGCACTTGATTTATTTATTTGATCAAATCCTCGTCTTATCCCGCTCTTCCTTTCTCCACCAGCAGCTTCTTCTTCTTCTGTTGCTTTATTCATGCGCTTCCCCCCCCGTCGCCTGCTTGGTGAAACATTATCCCGCAGAGGCCGTGTGCAGTCTATCTTCGCTAGCATGAATAAGTCAATCGCGCCGCTCCCGCTAATAGTAAAGCCTCCCACCTTATTAAAGCCTCTACATTTCCATGGTGGCAGGCTCCGCCCCTCTCCAGAGCGTGGCGTGCTAGCCCCTCAGCAGAGGTAAAAGTCCAAACTTTCCAAGTAAAAATCCTCCACCGAGGAGGTGGTTTGTTCCTCACACAACCGCGGCCTAAGTGTGCGCCCTGTCGGCTCGCATCAAGAAAGACGAGCGTTTGTCGCCTGTGACCGCGTTGTCCTCTTACGACTCCACGTCAACATCCTAAAGGTCTGATGCTGACAAGGAACATGAAATGCCCTTATGGGACTTGGGTCTTTACCTTGGGAAATGTACAGGATTGGAGATAGGATGGAAATGGCGACGGCTAAAGCACCGACTAGAATCAGGCTTCGCTTCAGCTGCCATTTTGTGTCAAACCATATACAGTCACGATCAAAGATGTACATACACTTGTAAAGAACATAATGTCATTGCTTTCTTGAGTTTCCAATACTTTCTACAACTCTCATTTTTTTGTGATAGAGTGACTGGAGCACATACTTGTTGGTCACAAAAAACATTCATGAAGTTTGGTTCTTTTATGAATTTATTATGCGTCTACTGAAAATGTGACCAAATCTGCTGGGTCAAAAGTATACCGTAATTTTCGGAGTATAAGTCACACCTGCCGAAAATGCATAATAAAGAAGGAAAAAACATATATAAGTCGCACTGGAGCTAAACTCTAAAAACTCTAAACTATGAAAAAAACTGCGACTTATAGTCCGAAAAATACGGTACATACAGCAATGTTAATATTTGCTTACATGTCCCTTGGCAAGTTTCATTGCAATAAGGCGCTTTTGGTAGCCATCCACAAGCTTCTGCTTGAATTTTTGACCACTCCTCTTGACAAAATTGGTGCAGTTCAGCTAAGTTCTGACATGGACTTGTTTCTTCAGCATTGTCCACACATTTAAAGATCTACTGAAATGCGATTTTCTTATTCAAACGGGGATAGCAGGTCCATTCTATGCGTCATACTTGATCATTTCGCGATATTGCCATATTTTTGCTGAAAGGATTTAGTAGAGAACATCGACAATAAAGTTCGCAACTTTTGGTCGCTAATAAAAAAAGCCTTGCCTGTACCGGAAGTAGCAGATGAGTAGCGTGACGTCACAGGTTGTGGAGCTCCTCACATCTGCACATTGTTTACAATCATGGCCACCAGCAACGAGAGCGATTCGAACCGAGAAAGCGACAATTTCCCCATTAATTTGAGCAAGGATGAAAGATTTGTGGATGAAGAAAGTGAGAGTGAAAGACTAGAGGGCAGTGGGAGCGATTCAGATAGGGAAGATGCTGTGAGAGGCGGGTGGGACCTGATATTCAGCTGGGAATGACTAAAACAGTAAATAAACACAAAACATATATATACTCTATTAGCCACAACACAACCAGGCTTATATTTAATATGCCACAAATTAATCCCGCATAACAAACACCTCCCCCCTCCCGTCCATATAACCCGCACAACACACTCAATCCCACAGCCCAAAGTACTGTTCACCTCCTCAAAGTTCATACAGCACATATATTTCCCCAAAGTCCCCAACGTTACGTACGTGACATGCACATAGCGGCACGCACGTACGGGCAAGCGATCAAATGTTTGGAAGCGTACTCGCGGTACCGTGTCTGCGTATCCAACTCAAAGTCCTCCTTGTAAGAGTCTCTGTTGTCCCAGTTCTCCACAGGCCAATGGCAAAGCTTGACTGTCATCTTCCGGGAATGTAAACAATGAAACACCGGCTGTGTTTGTGTTGCTGCAGCAGCCCGCAATACACCGCTTCCCACCTACAGCTTTCTTCATTGCTGTCTCCATTGTTCATTGAACAAATTGCAAAAGATTCACCAACACAGATGTCCAGAATACTGTGGAATTTTGCGATGAAAACAGACGACTTAATAGCTGGCCACCATGCTGTCCCAAAATGTCCTCCACAATCCGTGACGTCACGCGCTGACGTCATCATACCGAGACGTTTTCAGCAGGATATTTCGCGCGAAATTAAACATTGCACTTTAGTAAGCTAACCCGGCCGTATTGGCATGTGTTGCAATGTTAAGATTTCATCATTGATATATAAACTATCAGACTGCGCGGTCGGTAGTAGTGGGTTTCAGTAGGCCTTTAATTCAAGACTTTGGGAAGGCCATTCTAAAACATCAATTCTAGCCTGAGTTTGTCATGATCCGTGGCCGGATCATGTTTTGTTTAGTTATGTTCTGTTAGTTTTGGACTCCCTGAGTTCCTGTTTTGTGCACTTCTGGATTTGTTTTGGTTTATATGGGGATTAATTGGGTTCACCTGCCTCTGGTTAGTGGTCAGCACGCTCACCTGCAGTCGACCACTAATCAGAGAGCTATTTATTCACCTTTCTCGCCACGCTCAGACTGGCGTCATTGTTTGCTGCAAGCAACAGTTACGTTGAGTACTTCTATGTTTCTTGTTTCAATTCATGTGCTAAGCTTCGCCATAGATAGATAGATAGATAGATAGATAGATAAATAGATAGATAGATAGTACTTTATTGATTCCTTCAGGAAAATTAAAATTCCAGCAGCAGTGTACAGAATTGAGATCGAATTTAAAAAGTAAAAAGTAAATAATGGGGATATAATGGGGGTATAAATGGAAACAAAATAGAAAAATATTAGATTTGAATAAAAATAAAAAGCAACAATGAGAATAAAAATATAACAGTAAAATAAGAATATAACAAGAGAAACTAGGCAGTAGTGACCATGTTATGAAAAATTATTGCACTGTTATTGTTTTGCATCCCCTGTCATCCTTGTACCCCCTCCCCCCCAGAGAGGAGTTGTACAGTCTAATGGCGTGTGGGTTTTTTAGTCTATTAGTCCTGCACTTGGGATGAAGCAGTCCAGCACTGAACAGGCTCCTCTGGCTACTGACAACGGTATGCAGAGGGTGACTGGCATCATCCAGGATGCTCACTAGTTTTTCCACAGTCCTCTTCTCTGCCACCGTCACCAGTGAGTCCAGTTTTACTCCGATCGTAGAACCGGCCCGCCTGATCAGTTTCTCCAGTCTGGAGCTGTCCTTCTTAGATGTACTGCCCCCCCCCCCCCCCCCCCCCACCCCACCCCCAGCACACTACGATGTAGTACAGACATACTTGCCAACCCTCCCGGATTTTCCGGGAGAGTCCCGAAATTCAGCGCCTCTCCCGAAAACCTCCCGGGACAAATTTTCTCCCGAAAATCTCCCGAAATTCAGGCTTTCCCACAATATAAACAGCGTACCTGCCCAATCACGTTATAACTGAATGATGGAGGGCGAGTTCTTGGTTTCTTATGTGGGTTTATTGATAGGCAGTTTCATTAACGTCCTCCCAGCGCGGTAAAAACACACAACAACAGCAGTCACGTTTTCGTCTACCGTAAAGCAGTTCGTCTGCCGTAAACAGCAATGTTGTGACACTCTTAAACAGGACAATACTGCCATCTAGTGCATTTGATGAAAGCACTTTTGTGCGTGCCACACAGCAATGCATCATCAGAGAGGGTGTTCAGCATGGTTAGAAAAATAGTGACAGAGAATAGAACAAGGATGGACAATTCAACCCTTAACTCAACAATGAGTAGATGAGGGTTATGTGTGTGTATATGTGTTAATAAATGAACACTGAAATTCAAGTATTTATTTTATATATATATATATATATATATATATATATATATATATATATATAATAAAATAAATATATATTTATAGCTAGAATTCACTGAAAGTCAAGTATTTCTTGTATATATATGTATATATGTGTATGTATATATATATATATATATATATATATATATATATATATATATATATATATATATATATATATATATATATATATATATATATGAAATACTTGACTTGGTGAGTTCTAGCTGTAAATATACTCCTCCCCTCTTAACCACCTCCCAAAATCGGAGGTCTCAAGTTTGGCAAGTATGAGTAGAGAACACTGGCAACCACAGACTGGTAGTACATCCACAATAGTTTTTTACAGACGTTGAAGGAGTGCAGCCTCCTCAGGAAGTACAGCCTGAGGAGCCATAGCTCCCATGCTATCGGAACGCTTTTCTGTATTCTTGTGTTTTGCATGATTTATGGA
>NC_084554.2:38055000-38100000 GCF_033978685.3 Nerophis lumbriciformis | reverse complement strand
GGCCGCACTTGGCCCGAGGGGCCATAGTTTGGACACCCCTGACTTAGGCCTACTACTGTATTTTAATGTTGGTCATTGTGGTGGTATTTGGAGAGCCAAGTGTTTTCTGAGGTGATACTTGGTGAGATAAAGTTTGAGAAGTACTGGTCTAAAACATCAAAATAAACAGCAAAACACACACTCGCATACACACAAACACACACACGCATTCATGCAAAGAGGAGGCGGTCATCATTAATATTTGCCTGAGAGGACACTTCTCTCCAAAAGCTGGTTTCCACTCAGTAGCACAGTGTCACGCTTATCTCTGATGGCTTCTTATCAAAGCCAGTCCCTCGACCTTTAGAGGAAATAACTCAAAACACCCGAGGAGAATAATGAAGATTTACTGTGCGCCATTAATCAACATTTGCAGAGAATCCATAACGATTGGAGAGCACTTATGATATCACACGATATTTCAAAAATATATCTATTTCTGTGTGCATTATAATGTACACAACATTGTACATCCATATTATGGATGTTCCGATCTGGGTTTTACGCTGTCGATTCCGATCATCTATGAGTGAGATCAGATACCAATCACATGTATCAGCTGTGCATTTTTGTCCATTTAATTATGGTGTGTGCGAGTTTATAAAATATCAACATCCAATTTAGTGTTGCCAATCAACCTATCCCCAGGTGCATGTCTTTGGAGGTGGGAGGAAGCCAGAGTACCCGGAGGGAACCCACGCAGTCACGGGGAGAACATGCAAACTCCACACAGAAAGATCCCGGGCGCAGGATCGAACACATGACCTTTGAATTGTGAGGCAGACTCACTAACCCCTCTTGCACCGTGCTGCCCGTTGCAAAAATGTGTAGAATAAAATAAAAATACAACATTTCTGTCAACTTAGATTTTTGTCAGCCTGCGACACATAGTCATTTTTATAGTAGGCTAAAATAGCTAATATAGACACTTAAGTCATGTGTTGCCTTCATTATAACACTTATATAAGACTTTTAAAGTCATTTTGATAATAGGCTAATATAGGTACTTACGTCATGTGTTGCCTTCATTATAACACTTATATAAGACTTTTAAAGTCATTTTGATAGTAGGCTATTATAGCTAATATAGGTACTTACATCATGTGTTGCCTTCATCATAACACTTATATAAGACTTTTAAAGTAATTTTGATAGTAGGCTAATATAGCTAATATAGGTACATACATCTTGTGTTGCCTTCATTATAACACTTATATTCGACTTGTAAAGTAATTTTGATAGTAGGCAAATATAGCTAATATACGTACTTACATCATGTGTTGCCTTCATTATAACACTTATATTCGACTTGTAAAGTCATTTTGATAGTAGGCTAATATAGCTAATATAGGTACTTACATCATGTGTTGTCTTCATTATAACACTTATATAAGACTTTTAAAGTCATTTTGATAGTAGGCTAATATAGCTAATGTAGACACTTATGTCATGTGTTGCCTTCATTATAACACTTTGTGGGGGGAGGATGTGATCAGCACGCTGCAGGAGCAAAGGTCACCGCCTCTGTCAATTGTGTTGAAGGCGGAGCAGCATCGACTAGGGCCAGGGCATGTGCGGGACGGCGAGACACAGCTGGCAGGTGATTAGATTTCGCAGGTGGTACGTGTTCATCTAATCGGCTGTTGTCTTTAACAGTGAGCGGCCAGTGGAGGAGAATGGTGGGAGAAACTGGAGAGACAGACATCTGAAAAGATTGTACTGAAAGATTGTTCTTGGCATCGCATGTTAATTAAAATTCTGTTAAACGGCACGCCTGACTCCTGTGACGTGGTATCCGGGGAACGGGTAAGGAACGACCTCTACACACTTATATATGGCTTTTCATTTTCTGCGGCTCCAGACCGATTTGTTTTTTGTATTTTTGGTCCAATATGGCTCTTTCAACGTTTTGGGTTGCCGACCCCTGCTCTAGTCCTTCAGTGATAATGCCACTTGGAAGAAATTAACTATTTTAGTATCTTAGAAGCGGCTTAACACAGCGAATAGATATACCGGTAATAATGTTTTGTGGTAAAGTGTACTTTTAGGAAGCGGGGTTAAGGATAGTTATTTATTCAAAATGTAATCAGATCAATGTGCAGGTGATTTTGCCCCATAAAATGTTTAAAGTTGTTTCCTGGTGACGCCAATGACATTCACACACTTGAACAAACAAAGCATAAAATACTGACTGACACTCAAAAACGGAGCTTTGTGTCGGCTCTCTTTACGTGTACCTAATTAAGAGGCCCATTTGCGCATGTACGTGTCAAGGTTGCTTTGTGCGTTGTAATTATTGCACAATGGCCGAGTCCGTTTGTATGTCTTCCCATTAAGGCGGCGGCCGAGGTCAATTGGATTTCTCAGAGCTCTTGAGAAAACGAACAATGAGAGGAATGAGCGGCATCGCAATCGCTCGTCCTGAACGTGAGCTGCTTCCTCGAGATGTATTTATTCTTTCTTCCGTGCCGGACAAGCGGTGTTTACCTCCGTGGGCCGAGTTTGTCGTCCGCTTCTCTTTGCTCTCTTGAAGACGTCCAACACGAGATGGCAAGACGGGCGGAGGGGGAGGAGGTCGAACGTGTGATTGATGCGACATCGTCGTCTCTTGGAATGACGGATGGGCTGCAGGAAGAGGCGAGAAAAATATGATCAAGCACAACGAGACAAACTGGAACAAAAAAAAACTGTCTTTCTAAACAGAACTAAAATTAATCATCCACTTTTGCACCAAACCCATTGATTTTTGGGTCATGTGTTTGAGGCAGTTTCTCACCTAGGCCTTCAGTGATGTCCGACTTCAATGATTACCTCTCAAAATACCATCATTTATGTCACCACATGACCATTGCTGGAGAAATACTATACAGGGACACATTTACACCCTACTGAACATTGATCACCTCAACAGGGTACAAATTGGGTTATTTTCTGGCGCATTTAAAAATGAATTAAAACATATCTTATGTGGTACTGTCAAAAATAAAATGGCAAAAAACACTAAAAATTAAAAAATAAAATCTTTGAACTCATTATTCGACGCCGTATAAGCCAGTGGTACTGCTTGTCGTCGGCTGATTCGAATGGAAATGGCGAGCATTTCCCCATTTGATCGACAAAACAGCTGGCTCAATGTCTCACAAGATATAGTTTCTCTTTTAATATCCTCCCTGAAAATGGCCTTGCAAATATATTGAAGCGTTGGATGGGTTAGTATTGGTCTTTAGTTGAAGATGTCAAGAAAAGATTTCACTCTTCCCGATCAATGCCATTTTTAATGATTCTGTTCATTTAGATCACACTCACAAGTAAATGAAGAGCATACTTAGTCAAAGGCCATACATGTCACACTAAGGGTGGCCGTATGAACAACGCCAACACTGTCATAAACATGTGCCATATAGTGAAACCACACTAAACAACAATGACAAACATTTTGGGAGAATATTTGCACCGCAACACAACATAAACACAACAATAATAATAATAATAATAATAGATTTGATTTGTAAAAGCACTTTACATTAAACAAACAATCTCAAAGTGCTACAGTGCATTTAAAAAACAAAAAAACAAAGCTCGAACAACAAATAGCTGCCCCCAACGAGTAAAAAAAATAGTAAAATAAAATAAAAACTAGAACAGCCTAATAGCTAGAACTAGCACACATAAATCAATCGAAATACTTTTTTTTTCTTTTTTTTTTAAAAAGAAGGGTTTTTAAACCTTTTTTAAAAGCATCCACAGTCTGTGGTGCCCTCAGGTGGTCAGGGAGAGCGTTCCACAGACTGGGAGCGGCAGAGCAGAAAGAACAGAAAGAAACAGAACAAATTCCCAGAATTCCCTGCAGCACCAACTCTTCCAGGACACTCCAGTATATCTGCCACCTAATCAACGTTTTGTTCTCCTTCTCTGCTATCCTGTTCTGGCTACGGCGCAACACTTCCCGCTTACTGCTAAATTGAGGGTTGTGAATGGATACTCACTTTGGAATGACAAGTGAGTATCCAATCACAGTCTCGTTAACATCAGGCTACCTAGATAGGCTACTGTCAATAACTTGTGATATGATTGGCTATCAAAACTGTCTATCAACTCTATGTGTTCTCAAATTCATCCGCTAACGGTCCCGGTGAGTATCCAATCACAGGACGCATAAATGTCACGTTCAACCTTAGGCCAGCTGGAAGGACTTTCTGACAACAACTCGTGATCTGATTGGCTATCGCAATTGTCTATCAACTGTATGTCCCCGTTCACTGACAGTGCACGGACACCCTCATTGTTGATTCGAATGCCCCGGGCAGATTTGGTACAGCATGGCAACAAAAGCTAGCTGAATTCTGATTGGATAAAAACTCCATGACCTAAAAACAACATCACTGGAACAAGCATAATATGATATGAAGAGAATATGAATACTTTTTAAATATTTAGGGAAAGTAAATTAAAAAAATGTTTTTATCTTTGATTATGAACATGATTTATGGTTATTTTAGGCCAGCAGAGACAGCCCACCACTGGTTTGAGGTGTACAAACTATTAGAAACTGCTCTCAGCTTGAGCCACAATTATTGAATTATGTAAACTCACTACAGTTTTAGTTCTGATAGCGAGTTTACTGACAAATATAAAAAATAACTTTACGCTACTTTATATTAGAAATGGCAACAGCGGAAGATGAATGCCACATAAGGTAGAAAAAAGGAGAAGCTTTTGACTACCGCTTCGGCACGGACTACAATGGCGGACACGCGCACATTTTCAGGACTTATGCAGATCCCAAAAACACATCAGCAGGTACCACAAGGTAAGAAAAGTTGGTTTTGCATAATATTGCGATACAATGCAATACGCCAGGTAATATGTCTGCTAATATGTGCCATTTTGCGGTCCTTATGCACACACCATAAATACTCGTATGTTTAATGCACCGACAATCCATCAAGCGGTGCGGCTTCATAGCTTACCGAAGTCGTACTAAAAACAATTTGACAGATTTTTGAGCGCCGTGTGTAATGTTCTATATTCTCAATAGAACTGTGGAGGGAGGTGTAGCCTGCAGGAGCAACGGTCACCGCCTCTGTCCATGGTGCTGAGGACAGAGCACCATCAGACGGGGGCGTGGCAGTGCTGACGGCGAGACACAGCTGGCAGGTGATTAGATTTGACAGGTGGTACGTGTTAATCTAATCATCTGTTGTCTTTAACAGTAAGCGGTCGGGAGCAGAGAGACAGAGAGGATACGGACGTGACTGAAAAGTCACGTTCTGCGAGAGAAAACTTTTGTGAAAAACATATGATCATTAAAAACCTTGTTTAAACCTGCACGGTGGGCTCCTGTGCCGTGTCTGACAGTGGGACTGCGAGGAAGCAACTTCCACAGTGTCACGTCTGTGATCATGTTTTGTTTAGTTATGTTCTGCTTGGTTTTTGGACACTTTTTAGTTCTTGTCTTCACTCCCTTTGTCACCATAGTAACCATTAGTTTCACCTGGTTCACATCGTCATGTCACGCACCTGTCTCACGTTTTCACATTTTGAGTCACGCACCTGTTTTCACTAATCATGTCATCACTATTTAAGCCTGTAGTTGCCCGGCAGTCAGCCTGGCGACATCACTCTTGACACACTCCTGACACTCTGTTTCATGTTCATAGTCCATGCTGCCCTGTTCACGTCATCGCAAGTAAGTTTTGTTGATTAATGCCACAGTTAGTGTCTTTTGTTTTTTGGTCCATAGTTCTGCCTTTGTGCGAGTTTTTGTTTTTATAGCCAAGTTTTGTACTTCCGCCCTTGTGCGCGCCTTTTGTTTATTCCTTTTTTGAGTGTTAAAATTAAATATGTATCTACCTTCACGCCATGTCCGGTCCAAATCATTTGCACCATGGGAAAACAAACCACGCCAAAGTCCAAGTCATTTAAAGTTTTGGTGTTGTTTGCTGGCGTCATCTTGCAGTTTACACATATCTCTTATATATGACTACCATCTACTTGTCACACTTATCATTACACCATGTACCAAATAAAATTGCTTCGAGGTCGGAAAGCACAACCAGAATTATTCCATATATAAGGCGCACCAGGTTATAAGGCGCACTGTCGATTTTTGAAAAAATGAAAGGATTTAGTCCGAAAAATATGGTAATACAAAGAAAACAACCGTAAGCGGTCTTAGAAAATGGATGGGATGGATGGATTTGATCAGTCCGGCCCGTGAAGGTATAGATTTTCCTCCATGTGGCCCCTCAGCTCAATTGCTATACATACACTGTCTATGGTCATGTTTTACTGTAACAATAAATCACATTTGAACGATAATTTGTATTTATAGCTTCTTGTGTGATAATTTGGCAACGCTGTGTTCCGGTAATATAGTAAAAGCACTCTCAGACTGACTCATTATTTAGTAACCAACTAATTGTATGTATTTCTTTGTTAGTATTATAGTATTTAGTCAGGCTTCTTTGCATATCAAACAAGTAGTTGGTTATGCTAATAATAGCTGCTAACTAGCAATGCCATTTTAAAGCAGTTCATGCTGGTAAATTATTGAAGAAAAAGAGGAGTTTGCTTCCCTTTTCATCTCGCAGTGAAAGATTTGCAGCATAATAAGGCAGCCCAAACCTTGTGTGCTACTCTAAAGTTGACAGATGGTCGTAGGACGACCCACTGGGCGAATTCTTCCAAATGACCACCCTGCCAGACAGAAGCCTCTCTTAACATGCGCTTCGAATGATTAAAAAAGTACATTAGTGCAAGTGCAAACACGGGGATAAGTTGGCAATATTTGAAAGGCGGGTTGGAGCTTCTCAAACAGGAAGTGTTTGACCAGTGCACACTTGGCTTCGGGCGGCGAGGGATTTAAAAAGTCACAGTGGGTGTTGGAAAATGTGGATACGGTCCTGCTTAATAACCCACTTATTGCTGCAAGGGCCCGAGTGTCCCATTTTCAGGGGATTTTTGGGATCACAGGATTGTGACGATGCAGCCTCTGGAGTGGCAATCATGTTTGTGTCGACTGACACTTTTACTCCTGAGCTGCGGCACACCAAAGACTTGTCACCACGGTGCTGCTATCAAGTGTCTGACTAATACACCACATGGTGGCGCTGTCATTGAACACTACCAGTCTAACTTCTGGGTGTAAAGTCAAATCACCACCAACTAGGAGGCCGACAAGCACAGGTGTGTGAAATTTGAGATTGGTTAGCGCGTCTGCCTCACAATATGAAGGTCCTGGGTTCGATCCTGCGCTCGGGATCTTTCTGTATGGAGTTTGCATGTTCTCCCCGTGACTGCGTGGGTTCCCTCCGGGTACTCCGGCTTCCTCCCACCTCCAAAGACATGCACCTGGGGATAAGTTGATTGGCAACACTAAATGGGCCCTGGTGTGTGAATGTGAGTGTGAATGTTGTCTGTCTATCTGTGTTGGCCCTGCGATGAGGTTGCGACTTGTCCAGGGTGTACCCCGCCTTCCACCCGAATGCAGCTGAGATAGGCTCCAGCACCCCCCGCGACCGCGAACGGGACAAGCGGTAGAAAATGGATGGATGGATGGTTGAAAAACATGGCCGGCGTTAGGAAAACCTTTTTGCAGGGGCACCAAACAAATCTCTCAGGTGTGTCTTTATTGCCATCTAGGGACAGGTTTACTTATTACCAATCAAAGACGGATGTCTCCTGATTGCCAACCAGAGACAGGTGTGTACTTATTGCCAACCAGAGACAGGTGTGTCCTGATTGTCATCCAAGGACAGGTGTGTCCTGATTTCCAACCAGGGACCGGTTTGTCCTTATTGCAATCTAGGGGGAGGTGTGTCCTGATTTCCATCCAGGGACAGGTCTATCCCTATTGACAACTATGGACAGGTGTGTCTTTATTGCCATCTCGGAACAGGTTTACTTATTACCAACCAAAGACAGATGTGTACTTATTGCCAACCAGATAAAGATGTGCACTAATTGCCAACCAGAGACAGATGTGCACTAATTGCCAACCAGAGACAGGTTTGTCCTTATTGCCATTTAGGGGGAGGTGTGTCCTGAATGCCAATCAGAGACAGGTGTGTCTTTATTGCCATCTAGGGACAGGTTTACTTATTACCAACCAAAGACAGATGTGTACTTATTGCCAACCAGAGACAGGTGTGTCTTGATTGTCATCCAAGGACAGGTGTGTCCTGATTGCCGATAAGGGATATGTGTGTCCTGATTTCCAACCAGGGACGGGTTTGTCCTTATTGCCATCTAGGGGGAGGTGTGTCCTGATTGCCATCCAGGGACAGGTATGTCTCTATTGACAACTAGGGACAGGTGTGTCCTGAATGCCAATCAGAGACAGGTGTGTCTTTAGTGCCATCTAGGGACAGGTCTTTCCCTATTGACAACTAAGGACAGGTGTGTCCTGAATGCCAATCAGAGACAGGTGTGTACATATTGCCAACCAAAGACGGATGTGTACTTATTGCCAACCAAAGACAGATGTGTCCTGATTGCCAACAAGGGACATGTGTGTCCTGATTTACAACCAGGGACTGGTTTGTTCTTATTGCCATCTAGGGGGAAGTGTGTCTTGATTTCCATCTAGGGACAGATCTGTCCCTATTGACAACTACAGACAGGTGTGTCTTTATTGCCATCTAAGGACAGGTTTGCTTATTACCAACCATTATTACCAACCAGGGACAGGTTTGTCCTTACTGCCATCTTTAGGGGGAGGTGTGTCCTGATTGCCATCCAGGGACATGTGGGTTGGAGCTTCTCAAACAGGAAGTGTTTGACCAGTGTTTGACGACTAGGGACAGGTGTGTCCTGAATGCCAATCAGAGATAGGTGTGTCTTTATTGCCATCTTGGGACATGTTTACTTATTACCAACCAAAGACATATGTCTCCTGATTGCCGACCAGAGACAGGTGTGTACTTATTGCCAACCAGAGACAGATGTGTACTTTTTGCCATCCAGAGACAGGCCTGTCCCGATTGCTAACAAGGGACTTGTGTCCTGATTGCCAACAAGGGACATGTGTGTCCTGATTTCCAACCAGGGACGGGTTTGTCCTTATTGCCATCTAGGGGGAGGTGTGTACTGATTTCCATCCAGGGACAGGTATGTCCCTATTGACAACTAGGGACAGGTGTGTCTTTATTGCCATCTAGGGACAGGTTTACTTATTATCAACCAAAGAAAAATGTCTCCTGATTGCCAACCAGAGACAGGTGTGTACTTATTGCCAACAAGGGACATGTGTGTGTCCTGATTGTCATCCAAGGACAGGTGTGTCCTGACTGCCAACAAAGAACATGCGTGTCTGTCCTGATTTCCAACCAGGGACAGGTTTGTCCTTATTACCATCTAGGGGGAGGTGTGTCCTGATTGCCATCCAGGGACAGGTTTGTCCCTATTGACAACTAGGGACAGGTGTGTACTCTTTATCGTCCAGGGACAGGTTTGTCCTGAATGCCAACCAGAGACAGGTGTGTGCCGATTGCCATCCAAGAACAGGTGTTTCCCTTATTTCCAACTCAGGACAGGTGTGTTCTTATTGCCAACCCGGGACGTGTGTTATGATTGCCAAATAGTGACAGGTGTGTTCTTGTTGCCATCCAGGGTAAAGGGTTTCCTGATTGCTAACCAGGGACATGTGTGTCCTTATTTCCAACTAGGGAAAGGTGTGTCCTCATTGCCAACCAGGTGCAGGTGTGTCCTAAATGCCATATAGGGACAGGTGTTTCTTGATTGCCAAATAGGGATGATATGTCCTTATTTCCAACTAGGTACAGGTTTAGGAGCCAGGAAGTGGAAGGAAAAATAAGAGCGCTGGACAGGAAATAATACAAAACACAGGAACTAATAATAACTGGCATGTGAGAGCAAACTATCCAAATACATAAATATTTGTGTCAACCTTACTCATTCTGGCAGAAAGCCAGGCTTTATTTTAAAAATGGGCACCTTACAAATAACTCCCCATAAGTTATTTGTCTGAGGAGTGTTTGTATTACATTTTGCCCTAGGGGGCGCCACAAATGTCAAAGAAGAGTGCTTGTGACCGAAAAGAGCACAGATAAACAATTATGTCCGCCATAGACCACTAGTGAGGAATTAAGTTGAAATTTCCACGCCGACATCTCAATCTTCTGGACTCCGTCTGCTGTTATCGGACCAGATGGAAGCCTCACTCAGCGCGGTGAAAAGGTGTGCAACGTTTTGATACGAAGCGTTGACATTGCTCGCCGGGTATTATGACGGCCTTGGGTAGTGTCGCGTACGCAGCCTCTCTACCCTCCCTGCGCTCCCTCGGGTGGTTTCTCCGTTATCAGGACCCGGGCAGGCTTCTATGCTGCACAACGAGCACTGAGAAACGCGATAGCTCGTATATATGTGCGTGTGTGTGTGCGTGTGTGTGTGTGTGTGTTTGTGTGTGTGTGTGTGTGTGTGTTTGGCCAAATACTACCTTTACTCCCCTGAATAAAACATGAGCAAGGATCCACCGCTGGGGCTGCGAATAAGACTAGGTGTTGTGTTCACGCAGTCCACATTTCTTTTGCATCAAACATAATAAATAACACACAACTCTCCCAACAGGTTATGCTTTTAGGCAACAATAACAATACCAGAAGGTGAAAAACTACCACAATAATGTATTGGACGTGTGCTTTCTTATGCAATTAAAATATATATTTTTTGTATTGTGCATTGTATTGGTATTGTGTTTAACCCTGTAAGACCCGGACATAGAAATAAATGAATAAAAAAATATTCAACCTGTCAGATGGTGTTGTAGGGGGCATTTGGGAATTAAAATGAAGTGTTGGCAAATTTTTCATATTTTGATAAGGTTTTATGGAACCGTAACGATGCAACGTTGGGTGAAAAGGGTAGCAAAATTTTCCATAAGCCATTTGTATTCATTTTCTGAACAACATGTTCCACATGTTTTCACTTCAGTCAACCAACTAAGGGTTCATTTGAATGCTTATTGCTCATCACCTAGACTCAGAACACTGTAAAATAATAATTATAATAACAACATTACTCATTTTTATGAACAGTCAATTTTATTTGAATCAATGAAAAACACACATTTCAGGAACTTCTAGGGTGGTCTATGCTGTATATACAAGTTGGCTTTGCGTATGATTTTGGTAATGTGTCATGTGTACAACACTGTTGGTGTGATCAAGTTCTGCATTGTTCTTCTGGCAACCAGCATGCATTGCTGACTATGTTCACTTGCAGTGAAAGTCCAGGAAACAGTTCTTGCTGTCCGAGAAACAGAGACGCACTTCACACTTGTTTCATTGTGTGTTGGTGTACCCAGTAGGGCAATGCCTGCAGCGGCCTCTCGTTGTCTTCTTGGGTAAATGCCCAATCTGATCGTGGCGTACATCCAGTGGCAGGTGTCCACACGATTTCTTGTATGGCGTGCTGGTTGGGGACGAGGATGGTCTCTTGCCAGTGACCGGGCTGCTTTAGTTTGCAAAAGTAATGTACAAATGTGCACAAAGAGAAGGAAAACATGAACCTACCCATTGATATGCTTATCATAAATACCATTATCATCCTAGAACAACAAACTTTTACTAAGTTGCAGCAGCTCTTAGCAAATATGCATAGTTTAGTTTAGCCTTCTGCCTAACTAAATGGGTTTTTTTTACTTTTAGTTTGCAATATTAAAGTGCAAATGTGCACAGAAGAAGGAATAAGTGTGTGTAAATTAAAATATATTGTAGATTCCTGACAAAACATATCTATTTAGACTACACAGTATTCTGGTAGGTAAACTAGTCACAAGGGAATATTTGCTACCACATTGACCCATGGTTGTACATATACAACCAATATAAAACGTCATCTAAATCATATTTTTTGGAGGTATTTCACAATAATAACATAGGTACATGTTCTAGACATTATAAAGATCACAGTAAAAAATATTAGATGCATTCTACGTACATTGATTTGATCAATTTGGTCCAGTAAAGAAAAGGGTTGTCACTCTGCGAAGATTTTCAAGTTGTGTGAGATTCTATAGCCTGTGGGCGGTCCTTAAGTACAAATTTCGAATGTAAAGTCATTGTTAGACTGAACAATAGACCCCAATGACTATGCTAATGTGGTGGGTGGGACAAAATGAAAAAACTTTTAACCCTTTTTTAAATAAAATAAAAATGTTGTAAATATATCACTGTGGGTCTTAGAGGGTTAATGTCAACATGCTATTAGCGTAAATGCCATGTGGCGATATTTGATCTAATTCATGTAATAATAAGCCGGAAATTCTCTCCTCCTACTTTTAGTGCGGTTACTCAAATGAGTCATCTTAGAATAGAATAGAATGGACTTTATTGTCATTATATTTGCATATAACGAGACTAAGGACTCAAGAGGTAATAAAGAAAAAAACTAAGAATTGAAATAAACAGACTACTATGCAATAAAAATAATAAGCAATCCTGTACAATATACAAAACACTATAGAAATACAAAGTACTGTACAATATACAGAACAAGACAAAAGAACCGGAGTAATAAATAACAATCAGTGTCGGGTGTATTGCACTCGAAGGGTAATATTGCACAGTAGGTTATTAGGGTAGGATATTGTATAGGGGTGAATTATTATTGTAAGTTAGAGTTCAAGATGGTGACAACTCTGGGAAAGAAGCTGTCTCTGAGCCTGTTTGTTCTGGCTCTGATGCACCTGCCCGATGGTAGCAGGTCGAACAGGTGGAAGCCAGGGTGTGTGCTGTCCTTGGTGATGCTTTTTGCTCTGTTGAGGCAACGGGAGTTGTGTAAATCCTTCAGGGAGAGGAGGGGGCAGCCGATGATTTTTTGTGCAGACTTTATGACCATCTGAATCGCTTTTTTGTCTGCTTCAGTGCAGCTGGCGTACCACACTGTTATGCAGTACGTCAGCAGGCTCTCGACACCCGAGTGATAGAAGGTCACCATCAGCTGCCTCTCCAGTCTGTTCTTCCTCAGCACCCTCAGGAAGTGGAGTCTCCGCTGGGCTTTCTGGATGACCGCAGTTGTATTTTGGGTCCAGGCAAGGTCAGCAGATATGAGGGTGCCGAGGAACTTGAAGGAGCTGACTCTCTCCACCTCCTCGCCGTTGACGTAGAGGGGGGCGGGGTCTGCAATGTTTTTCCTGAAGTCAAAGATGAGTTCCTTGGTTTTTGTGCTGTTCAGTGCCAGATTATTCACTGAACACCACGCTGATAGTTTCAGGACCTCATCTCTATATGCAGACTCACCCCCCCCCCTGTAATGGGACCCACCACCGTTGTGTCATCGGCGAATTTGATGATGGTAGTCTCCGGGTGGGCTGGACTACAGTCATGGGTGTAGAGGGAATACAGCAAAGGGCTCAGCACACAGCCTTGGGGAGAGCCGATGCTGAGTGTGCGGGAGGAGGAGAGACGGGGACCGAGTTTCCCTGTCTGGGGTCGGTTGGTCAGGAAGTCCTTAATCCAAAGACAGGTGGGTGTGGGGAGGCCTAAGTTCAGCAGTTTGGTGACCATGATGTCTGGTATGATGGTATTGAAGGCGGAGCTATAGTCGATGAAAAGCATCCTGACATAGCTCCCCCGGTGTTCCAGGTGGCTCAGTGCAGAGTGGAGAGCCATGGTTATGGCGTCGTCCTTGGATCTGTTTGCCCGGTAGGCAAACTGCTGTGGGTCTAGGGTGGGGGGGAGGCAGGCTTGGATGTGGTGTAGGACCAGCCTCTCGAAGCACTTCATGATGACAGGTGTGAGTGCTACTGGGCGATAGTTGTTGAGGTTGTTTGTGGCAGCTTTCTTGGGTTTCTTCAGCTTGTTCGAAACATTGACCAAAATAAAATAGAGTTTCATGAGATGGGAAAATGGCTTTCTGAGTAGTTTAATGTGTATGATAGGATTTAGAGTTGCAAACAAAATACAGAAATTTGAGTAGTGGCATTATTTGCATATGACCAGTGGAACAGGAAGTTAGCAATATTAGCATAGCTATGGGCTATGATTTACACTACAACTGCATGTAAGATGTAACACAAGTTTCCAACCTAAATTATTAAAAAAAAAAAAAAAGATAAGCAGATTGTTATGGTCCGGTGTTGGTCTGGACCGCAGGATGCAGAGACGGCAGGTGAAGTACAGTTATCAGAGACGGTGCAGAAAGAACAAAAAACAAGGATACATGCACAAAGTGGTTAGGAAGCAAAAAACAAAAATAAAATAAAAGCCCAAAATCCAGCATGACAAGCATCCTGATGTCCAACCGGTGGGCAGGTGTGTATTTATTGGCAACCAAGGACAGGTGTGTCCTAATGGGCAACTAGAGACAGGTGTGTCCTGATTGCTATTCAGTCGTAGGTGAGTCCTGATTGCCATCCAGGTACAGGTGTGTCCTTATTGCAATATAGGTACCGGTGTGTCTTGATTTCTATCCAGCGAGAGATGTGTCGTGATTGACAACCAGGGACAGGTGTTCCCTTATTGACAACCAGGGACAAGTGTGCCCTGATTTCTATTCAGGGACAAGTGTGTCCTGATTGAGAACCAGGGAGAGGTGCGTCCTGCTTGACATCCAGGGACGGGTGTGTCCTGATTGGCAACCAGGGACAGGTGTGTCCTTATTTCCAATCGGGCTTAGGCGTGTCCATTTTGCCATCCAGGGTCAGCTGTGTACTGATTACCAACCAGGGACAGGTGTGTCCTTATTGCCAACCAGGGACAAGGGTGTTTTTATTTCTATCCAAGGACAGTTGTGTTCTTATTTCCATCCAGGGACAGGTGTGTCCTTATTTCCATCCAAGGACAGTTGTGTTCTTATTTCCACCCAGGGACAGGTGTATCCTTATTTCCACCCAGGGACAGGTGTATCCTTATTTCCATCCAAGGACAGGTGTGTCCTTATTTCCAACTGGGGTCAGATGTGCTCTTATTGCCATTTAGGGTCAGCTGTGTCCTGATTTCCATCCAGGGACAGATGTGTCCTTATTTCCATCCAGGGACAGGTGTGTCCTTATTTCCATCCAGGTACAGGTGTGTCCTTATTTCCATCCAGGGACAGGTCTGTCCTTATTTCCATCCAAGGACAGGTGTGTCCTTATTTCCAACTGGGGTCAGATGTGCTCTTATTGCCATTTAGGGTCAGCTGTGTCCTGATTTCCATCCAGGGACAGGTGTGTCCTTATTTCCATCCAAAGACAGTTGTGTTCTTATTTCCACCCAGGGACAGGTGTGTCCTTATTTCCATCCAAAGACAGTTGTGTTCTTATTTCCACCCAGGGACAGATGTGTCCTTATTTCCAACGGGGTTCAGGTGTGTCCTTATTTCCATCCAAGGACAGGTGTGTCCTTATTTCCATCCAGGGACAGGTGTGTCCTTATTTCCATCCGGGGACATGTGTGTCCTTATTTCCAACTGGGGTCAGGTGTGTTCTTATTGCCATCTAGGGTCAGCTGTGTCCTGATTTCCATCCAGGGACAGGTGTGTCCTGATTGTCAGCCAAGGACAATTGTGTCCTTATTTCTATCCAGGGACAGATGTGTCCTTATTTTTAACCAGGGACAGGTGTGTCCCGATTAACAACCGGGGTAAGGTGTGTCCTGATTTCCCTTCAGGCACAGGTTTGTCCTGATTGACAACCAGGGAGAGGTGTGTCCTGATTGACAACCAGGGACAAGTGTGTCCTGATTGGCAACCACAGACAGGTGTGTCCTTATTGCCCACCAGGGACAGGTGTGTCCTTATTTCCGACGGGGGTCAGGTGTGTCCTTATTGCCATCCAGGGTCAGCTGTGTCCTGATTTCCATCCAGGGGCAGGTGTGTCCCGATTGTCAACCACGGACAGGTGTTTCCTGATTGTCAGCCCAGGACAAGTGTGTCCTTATTTCTAACCAGGGACAGGTGTATCCTGATTAACAACCGGGGTCAGGTGTGTCCTTATTGCCATCCAGGGTCAGCTGTGTCCCTATTTCCATCCAGGGACAGGTGTGTCCTGATTGTCAACCAAGGACCAATGTGTCCTGATTGTCCACCACGGACAGGTGTGCCCTGAATGCCAACCAGGGACAAGTGTGTCCTTATTATCATCCAGTGTCAGGTGTCTCCTGATTGCCAACCAGGAACAGGTGAGGGAACCAGCGGTTTAACCAGTGGATCGGTGGTAAAGGGAGGCAAACAGGAAGTGGTTTGAAAAATAAAAGCGCTGGACAGGAAATAATACAAAATACAGACACTAACAATAACTGCCTCGTGAGATGACTTTTCAAAGACATAAACACTCATGTCGGCAGACTGCAAGGCTTTATTTTAGGAAGTGTAGCGAAGCCTGATGAAGGAAGTTGTTCTTTAAAGCCGCAGCGTCAAAAGTTTAAAAGTGGAGTACACAAGTGCAGGAGTAGATAGATTTTTCTCAAATGTGTTGTTCATAAAGTTAAGTTAAAGTACCAATGATTGTCACACACACACTAGCTGTGGCCAAATTATTCTCTGCATTTGACCCATCACCCTTGATCACGGACGGTGGCCACGTCCGGGAATAATTTTTGGTGATTTAACCCCCAATTCATGTGATCTATGAACACATGTTCCTTCTGCGATATTAAAACCTCCAGTTTGCCCCCCAGGGGACCGGAACTCTCACCGCTCCCACAGTTAAGCCATCCAAAGATGGGCACAGAAGCAAAATAAAGGTGTGACATGATGACAATTTAGCAGACCAGTGGCGTTCTAACCGGGACTACACGCCTCTCGACGATGCCATTAAATAGCTCTGGACCAGGCTCGGAACATTTCCTGCGAGGGGCTGATTTATCCGCTGTTTTTTTGAGCGAGCTGAGATGAGCTCGTGATTCACTTTGCGGAATCAATTTCACAGTGTATGGCGGCGGCATCCCCTTTGGAAGAGGTGTCTTTTTTTATTTTTTATTTTTTCCGCCCGTGGAGCTCAGCATATCTGCCCGGAGGTGGTCATTAACAGGCCCAGCTAAGCAGCAGCGTTTAAGGCTTACAGCGGGGGGGGGGGTTTGAGTGACGCATGACAGCCGCCTCTTTTGACAGGAAGTAGTGACGATCCGTCAGCAGGAAACTTGGGTCGGGGTATAAATAATGCAGGAAGTAACAATGCTTGGCTGTTTATTCTTGCGCGACATATCTGACTGACTCATTGTTTTGACAGCCAGCGCCGCCATGTCTGTCACCTGTGCTGTGATAGTGACATCTGCAAGCTGCCTTTTCATAAACGCACTCGGCTTCCCAGACGAAGAAACGTCTTCGTTTTCTTCATTCCACACAAGAAATGACAAAACATCCTTCACCGGTTTCGGGGGGCGCCGGTTTCGAAGGATTCGGCTTGCTTTTAAGATTAGTGGAGGCCAAAACAAAGCCGGGGGACCCTCGAGGAAGGCGATAAAACCTCCAACTGCTTTGTGATTGACCGCCGATCCAACAACCCCGGGACTTTAGGATGCATGTCTCGTCATTAGCAAGACTCAATTAAGTCCGCGCTATCTCCCGCTGCCGCTGTAGGTGTGAAACGTTCGCCCAGACGCTAACAAACACATCCCTGCATCTAATTGGGTCAGCCAGCGTTCAAAGAGGCAATTTGAAAAAGCAATTAAGAGTCTCCGCTTTGTTCTTGCATGACTGATGACGCCGTGAAAACGCCCAAATCCTCCGATGAATCTGTGCAAAAATGGAAAATGTTTGCCATTTTGAAACTTTGCAATCGATCCGCGTCGGGAGATGCGTGCTTGATGCCATCAACAACCAGGGGCTGGCGGTCGATTGGAGGGAAAAGGGTTGCTAATGTGCTCTAAGTGGGTTCGCAAAACAGATGACCCATTGCGACGTCAAGTCCTCTGGTCGAGGCTCCGGCCCTTTAAGAGCCAAAACTCAAACTTTAATATCAAGATGTGGACTAAAACTAGGAACGGATTGAGTAAGTAAATATGAAACAGTTCAAGAAGATATTTATTAAAGCACATATTTGTCGTGATCTGTGGTCGAGATCATGTTTTGTTTTGTTATGTTCTGTTTGTTTAAAACTCTCATAGTCCCTGTTTTTGCGCTTCCTTGTTTTAGTTTCCATGACGACTGATTAGTTTCACCTGTCTCATGTGTTTGACTCATGCACCTGTTTTAATCAAAGACTATTATTTAAGCCTGTTTTGCCAGTGAGTCGTCCTGGCGACATTACTCTGGATTTACTCTGTGTTTGCTCTGTCCATGCCATAGTTCATGTTCATAGTTTCATGCTGATGTTAATGTCATGCTCTGCTCATGCCACAGTTGTCATGTCTGTGTGATCATGTTTTGTTTTAGTCATGTTCGGTTTTGTTTTTGGACTTTTTGTGCACTTTTGTTTTGTTTTGTCACCATAGCAACCATTAGTTTTCACCTGTCACGTCACGCACCTGTTTCACGTTTTGAGTCACGCACCTGCTTTCACTAATCATGTCTATAGTATTTAAGTTCATTGTTTTCAGTTTGTCGTTCTGACGACATCCCGCATTTATGCTTCTGCACACTATCCACACACCCGTAAGACACTTGCTGCTCTTATACATGCCGGTTCCATGCCAAGTAAATTTTTGTTTATTAAGCCACAGTTAGTGTTTTTTGTTGTTCATAGTTTCTGCCTTTGTGCAAGTATTTGTTTTCATAGCCAAGTCGTTTCTCCGCCACTGTGCGCGCTTTTCGTTTGTACTTTTTTTTTGTAGTTATAGTGTTTAAATAAATCATGTATTCACCTTCACGCCACATCTGGTCCAAATCACTTGCACCTCGGGAGAACAAACCAAGCCATGGTCCTAGTCTTGACAACAGTAAGTGTTGTTTGTTTTATGTTCATAGTTTACGTTTAAGTGTTAGTTTTGTTCCCTTTGCCAAGTTTTGTGCCTTCGCCTTGAGCACCTTTTTTTTTTTTTTTTTTTTATTAAATCAACATAGAAAATACACAAGATACACATTCAACTAGAGCATCAACCCCCCCAAAAAAAACTCCCTCCCCCATTCACACTCATTCACACCCACTCACACAAAAGGGGTTGTTTCTTTCTGCTACCAATTTTCTGGTTCCCACAACATAGACAACACGTCTGCAAGGGACATAGTCCCTGAAGCACACATAATTGTATGTGCTGCTGGTCCACTAACATTTTCATTAATTACTATTTTTTTATGCAATTATTTTTATATTGTTTTACTTTCTTTTTTATCCAAGAAAATGTTTATTTATTTATCTTTTTTTTTCCTTATTTAAAAAATAAATAAATAAATAAAAGGACCTCATCTTCAGACCAGGTTGTAAATGAAGTTAGATTTGTTTAAAGGGTTTTTAAAACCAGGTCCAGTCCAGATAGTGTCCAAGTCGGGCTCAGCAATACACATTCATGTACACTGAAAAAAAAAAAAAGCGCCTTTTGTTTGTACCCTTTATAGAAAGATTAAATCATGTTTTTACCTGCAAGCCTTGTCCGGTCAAGTTCGTTCGCATCCTGGGAAAACAATCCTCGCAGTAAGCTGCGAAAAAGTCCACGTCATGACAATATTCCGTATTAATCTATTTGAAATGTTTCTGTCAGTTCACCCTTGTACCTACTAAGATCCAAATACCACGTGCTAAACAGCTTGTGCAAACTACAAAATTGCGTGTACATTTAGTCTACTAAAACTGTGCGTACAATTGATAACTGGTGCAGACCGTCTTATCGATATTATGCTTTTGCATGGACTATGCAGCTTTCACCATGGAGACACTCATTTACTGCACATTCCTGTTGTTCTCGGCATTTTAGAAGCAGTCCTGCTGTGCGATCTACAACAGAATCCATTTTTTAGCACTCTGAAGACATGCTCACGGAAGATGCTGGTAATAACTGCGAGTGTGCGCTTTTATTGTCTGGACGCAAACTAATTAGATATGCATATAAGAGATATGTTGACAATATTGTAACGACTTGGTTTGTATGTTTATGCAGCGGCCGTTTTCCCTAGATGCAGACGGAAAACTCTGGACGAAGCGTGCAGGTAGGAAATTATTTATTTCTCATAAATTATGCAGGAAAAACAGGAAAAACAAAAGCGTGCCGATAGCACGGGTGGCAAAGCCAAGAAATAGCCTAGCGTGGAAGCTAGCATACAAACAGGAATCAAAACTATAGCTGTCGTTAGCTGTTGCGTGATGCAAACAAGGAAGCCAGACTGATTGTTGAAAGAAACGGGAATAAATAGCTCTCTGATTAGTGCCCAGTAGCAGGTGAGCGTACCGAACACTAATCAGAGGCAGGTGGAACTAACCTGCAGTCATGGCAACTGAAACACAAACCCAGGGGTACAGAAAACAGAACTGAGGTAGTCAAAACTAACAGAACAAAACATGATCCGGGCAACGGATCATAACAAATATCTCCAATATAAAAAATTGGAGATATTATCATTTTAATCAGCCCCTTAAGTCATACATCAGCTAAAAAAAGATCTATATTTTTTGACAGTCCATATATGTTGACAAACATACGTAAGACGGAGACACAGCGCAATCACCTACTTTTTTCACAACTATTTTTGCGCTACTGCCAGTTTGCACCTATAGATTCTCCACAAACTAAATACACAAAACAGCGGCTGCAGAACAGTTTGGGCCTTGATACATCACACTGAGTGTGCTAAATAATTATATTTCCATTTTCTCCTCCCAGAATTGCATATTGATCAGCATATATTCAGCATATTCATGAAGACAAACACCTGAAATGGATAGCGCTCCTTATTGTGCTGACTTAAAAGAAAACTGCACATATTTTGGAATTTTGCTTATCATTTTACAATCATTATGAGAAACATGAGGATAAATGTATTGTTTTAATGCATTCTAAATAGTAAATAAATGCAATCAAAAGTCAGCTTACAATGGAGCCTAATGAAGCCCTTAAAAAAACATCCAAAGACCTCCATTAATATTTTCTATACATGATGTAAGTATATATGTAATGTAGTAACAGACACATTTATACTAACATTTAATATTGATGTATTTTGGTCATTTTAAGCATATGCGGCGCATTAATTTCAAAAACGCATCACAATGTTCGCTTTTTTTTTTTTAACATCACTGATTATTACTCAGTGCACAGACTTTATGAGAGCCAACAAACATAATAAAACATCACTTACTGTACAAGGTCTGCTGTCATTAGGATGCCGACTGATAGGATGCTCATATATTTCCATTTAGATGAAGAATGATTCATAATCCTTATGAAGAAAAGGCGGTTGGAACCAAGTGTCTTTTCGTGCCGTTCTCGCCATTACCGGGTCTAAATCGGATGCCAAAGTGTACCAACTTGTTGGAATACGTCCTCATCCTTCTACTATCCAGGTGAAATGCATGATTTATGATCGACTATAAACTTACAGGGAGCAGGGAAGCGAGGAAGCAGCGGACTACTCGATGCAAACATACGCACACAAGCTTGTGATCACGGCACCGCTATAAATAGTTTGTCCGCGTTAGCGCTTATAATAACAATAATACTAATACTTGGTTAATATTCAAGTCACAAAATGTAAATGGAGTATTGTTGCTGCTTTTTGAATGGTTATTTATCAGATTTTATGGGTGGAATACTGGACCTACCATTGGCTTTTACTTTTTACGAGTTAGAATGCATTACAAAAAAATACATCGTCATCATGTCTTTCATAATCATTGTGAACGATAGGAAATTTTTTTAAAAGTGCAGTTCCCCTTTAAGAGACCCAATCCTCGGCGCACTCGTTTAGTAGAACAGCTTTGCGTTTACTTTCAAGTTTGCACGTGTTTTAATACACGCAAACCTTTAGTAGATCAGGCCTTCAGTATACCTTTTAGGGCTGTCAAAGTTAACACGATAATAACGAGTCTATGGAAGTTTCATTTAATGGCACTTTCATTCTTAAGGCGCTTGCAAAGTTCGTGAAAGGCGGGTTGTGATTTTCTGGGGCTTGTTTTTGAACGTTGAGTTGCTTATTTGGACTTGCTTTTCTATCCCCACTATAAAAGCAAACACGACTGCACCGGTGAGTAGTTTCCTGGTTATCACGCACCCGGTCGACATGAAACTACCTCAAATGTATGTAGAACATATATTTATTTTCAAATGTGTATATTTTTCACAATTACTAAATGTACTGAATAGAAATACGCTCATTGCTGTCTTGTACACGCAAGGTGCACGTGCACACATAAAAAAATGCTTTCGAAAAGAAGCAAGGAAAAATTGTCATTCCTGTTGTCGTTATGATGGAATATTCAATGATGGCTATCCAAAGTGTTATTAGCAAACAACAACCAAAGTTAATGCACGTGCACGTGTTATGTACGTGTGCAGTGGACGTCATTACACTATGGGTAGTTATGCTTAAAACACATTTATAAGTTAGCACCTCCTAAGCATCTGCGTAAAGGTTGCAAATGCTTTTAATTACGAGTTAACTCTGGACGAAATGCGCGCAATTTCAACTGAACATTTTAATTGTTTTACAATTGGTTTAATTGTTTTACTATCAAATAAATTATCTGTTATTACATATCCTCAATTCTATTTTCGGTATGTGTGCCAAAACTCAGTTTTGACATAAACGATAATAACCAGACCAAAAGACGAGCTTAATTTGGGTGCTACATAAATGCAGACTCAGCAACCTGCAACAAGTGCTTGACTGTGATATTGTACAAGTAACGTCTTGTAAGTAATGTAGTAGTAGTTATATTGTACAAGTAACATCTTGTAAGTAATGTAGTAGTAGTGATATTGTACAAGTAACATCTTGTAAGTAATGTAGTAGTAGTGATATTGTACAAGTAACGTCTTGTAATTTAGTAGTGATATTGTACAAGTAACGTCTTGTAAGTAATGTAGTAGTAGTGATATTGTACAAGTAACATCTTGTAAGTAATGGAGTAGTAGTAGTGATAATGTACAAGTAACGTCTTGTAAGTAATGTAGTAGTAGTGATATTGTACAAGTAACGTCTTGGAAGTAATGTAGTAGTAGTGATATTGTACAGGTAACCTCTTGTAAGTAATGTAGTAGTAGTGATATTGTACAAGTAACGCCTTGGAAGTAATGTAGTAGTCATGATATTGCACAAGTAACGTCTTGTAAGTAATGTAGTAGTAGTGATATTGTACAAGTAACGTCTTGTAAGTAATGTAGTAGTAGTGATATTGTACAAGTAACCTCTTGTAAGTAATGTAGTAGTAGTGATATTGTACAAGTAACGTCTTGTAAGTAATGTAGTAGTGATATTGTACAAGTAACGTCTTGTAAGTAATGTAGTAGTGATATTGTACAAGTAACGTCTTGGAAGTAATGTAGTAGTCGTGATATTGTACAAGTAACGTCTTGGAAGTAATGTAGTAGTTGTGATATTGTACAAGGAACGTCTTGTAAGTAATGTAGTAGTAGTGATATTGTACAAGTAACCTCTTGTAAGTAATGTAGTAGTAGTGATATTGTACAAGTAACGTCTTGTAAGTAATGTAGTAGTAGTGATATTGTACAAGTAACCTCTTGTAAGTAGTGTAGTAGTAGTGATATTGTACAAGTAACGTCTTGGAAGTAATGTAGTAGTCGTGATATTGTACAAGTAACGTCTTGGAAGTAATGTAGTAGTTGTGATATTGTACAAGTAACCTCTTGTAAGTAATGTAGTAGTAGTGATATTGTATAAGTAACGTCTTGTAAGTAATGTAGTAGTAGTGATATTGTACAAGTAACATCTTGTAAGTAATGTAGTAGCAGTGATATTGTACAAGTAACGTCTATTAAGTAATGTAGTAGTAGTGATATTGCACAAGTAACCTCTTGTAAGTAATGTAGTAGTAGTGATATTGTATAAGTAACGTCTTGTAAGTAATGTAGTAGTAGTGATATTGTACAAGTAACATCTTGTAAGTAATGTAGTAGCAGTGATATTGTACAAGTAACATCTTGTAAGTAATGTAGTAGTAGTGATATTGTACAAGTAACGTCTTGTAAGTAATGTAGTAGTAGTGATATTGTACAAGTAACATCTTGTAAGTAATGTAGTAGTAGTGATATTGTACAAGTAACGTCTTGTAAGTAATGTAGTAGTAGTGATATTGTACAAGTAACGACTTGTAAGTAATGTAGTAGTAGTGATATCGTACAAGTAACGTCTTGGAAGTAATGTAGTAGTAGTGATATTGTACAAGTAACGTCTTGTAAGTAATGTAGTAGTAGTGATATTGTACAAGTAACATCTTGTAAGTAATGTAGTAGTAGTGATATTGTACAAGTAACGCCTTGAAAGTAATGTAGTAGTCATGATATTGCACAAGTAACGTCTTGTAAGTAATGTAGTAGTAGTGATATTGTACAAGTAACGTCTTGGAAGTAATGTAGTAGTTGTGATATTGTACAAGTAACGTCTTGTAAGTAATGTAGTAGTAGTGATATTGTACAAGTAACCTCTTGTAAGTAATGTAGTAGTAGTGATATTGTACAAGTAACGTCTTGTAAGTAATGTAGTAGTAGTGATATTGTACAAGTAACCTCTTGTAAGTAGTGTAGTAGTAGTGATATTGTATAAGTAACGTCTTGTAAGTAATGTAGTAGTAGTGATATTGTACAAGTAACATCTTGTAAGTAATGTAGTAGTAGTGATATTGTACAAGTAACATCTTGTAAGTAATGTAGTAGTAGTGATATTGTACAAGTAACATCTTGTAAGTAATGTAGTAGTAGTGATATTGTACAAGTAACGTCTTGGAAGTAATGTAGGGTCTTTATTGCCGACCTTAACAAGCCTAAAGCAGCACCACCACTAAAAACACCAACAACACCTACAGGGCCAATCAACCCTCACAGCAAACATGGTGCATTCACAAACTCTGGAATTATGAGCATCAACATTACAACACAAGCACATTCCCAATGTTCTGTGCTGTGCTGGATTGTGTTTCTTATTTCTGAATTCATCAGTTAATTATCATGTTATCTATAGTATCAAAGTACTTCAATTTCTAGTTTGTTCAACTCAAATGTAACAACAAAGTGAAAATGATCAAATGCATTGTTTTTTTTAACAAAAATGTGTATGATTTACATTTTTAGGTAGCAATATGGGGAGCTCTTTTCAAAAGTACCAATTTGGTTCAGATGTAAACAACAGCCATCTGATGAACAGTGCAAGTGTAGTCATGAGTGATATTCACAATAAGCTATAGCAGTGATTCTCAAACTGGTGGTACGCGGACTCCCTCTAGTGGTACGCCAAAGAATCACTTAAATATTCAAACACGGTGTTACTGTTCAAACTGTGTAATTTTGCAGTGGCCAAAAATGTTAAGTATACTTGTTCTATAAAACCTCTGCTTTGTTTTTAATGAATACTTAGGCCTACTACGCTACTGTATTTTAATGTTTGGTCATTATCTGAGGTGGTACTTGGTGAAAAAAGTTTGAGAACCCCTGAACTATAGCATTCACCTTGTAATTAGCAAAGAGGAAGTGATTTCCTGCCGCTTCGCCCGTATTCCACCCGGATGTTTTGTCGTATTTCCGCAGTGATCATTCAGATCTGCGTGATTAAACCTCGACAGCACTTCTGCTAAAACGCAGCTCCCGCTCACAGCGACTGATTAAAAACACTGACACCACTTTCCCTTCGATACTTGGAAGAAGAAAAAAAAAAGAGACTTGCCAATGCTGAGGTCTCCGCCGCAATCGCTCCTCTGGAAGCAAATAATGATTTAGGGCGCTTTCAATTAGCTGCAAGGTTCGAGTAAAGCAGCTGAGGGAGCAGCATGTCGCCTGAGTCATTAATCAAAGGGAATTAAGGTGCCGAAATGCATCCCTGCAACAAAATATGCATATCCATACTCATAATGCTTGATTAAAAAAAAAAAAAAGACTCATAATGTGTCCAAAATGGTAGCATTTAGTGCGAGCACTGCCTTAATCCTCTTGGGCAAGGAGCTGCACAGGTACTCACCTCCTCATACTGAGGGATGTCCCACAGCTGCTCAATTGTGATCAGGTGTGGAGGAGACATAAGGCATGGAGGGAAATGACTGCCCAAACTCCACAAACACACACATATGTTTTGACTTTATGTATAAAATATTTAAAAAAACAATTCGCAAATATTAAAACAATTTCCTTAAATTAAAAAAAATGATTCGTAAATATAAAAACAATTTTCTTCAATTAAAAAATGATTCGCAAGTAAAAAATCTATTTTCTTCATTGAAAAAAAATGATTCTCAAGGATAAAAAATGTTTTAAATATATGTATATGTATTCACTTAAAGAAAGAATTTGCAAATATAAAAACAATTTCCTTCAATACAGGCCAGGGAAGCGAGGGTCGATATTCTTCTCTTGATCATCTTCGGTGGCATAAGGGACGGTGTGAGCCAAGACATCCAGGGGGTTTAGCTCGCTCGTCTGCGGGAACAAACTGCCGCCATTGCCTGCCGTGCTACCGAGGTCCTTTGTCCCTGAATTGCTCACACACTCCGGCAGATTCAATGGGGGTCTGGCGGCAGATTTCTTTGACTTTATCATTGGAAATGCATCTGCTTTGAGTGTCGCAGGATATCCACACATTCTTGCCATCTCTGTCGTAGCATAGCTTTCGTCGGTAAAGTGTGCGGAACAAACGTCCAATTTCTTGCCACTTTCGCATCTTTGGGCCACTGGTGCAACTTGAATCCGTCCCTGTTCGTGTTGTTGCACCCTCCGACAACACACCGACGAGGCATGATGTCTCCAAGGTACGGAAAACAGTCGAAAAAACGGAAAATAACAGAGCTGATTTGACTCGGTGTTTGAGGAAATGGCGGATTGCTTCCCGATGTGACGTCACGACGGAGCGAATATTAGAAAGGCGTTTAATTCGGCAAAATTCACCCATTTAGAGTTCGGAAATCGGTTAAAAAAATATATGGTCTTTTTTCTGCAACATCAAGGTATATATTGACGCTTATATATGTCTGGTGATAATGTTCCCCTTTAATGTCCCAACGATAGTCACACACACACACACACACACACTCGGTATGGTGAAATTACTCTCTGCATTTGACCCATCCACCTGGGAGGTGAGGGGAGCAGTGAGCAGCAGCGGTGGCCACGCTTGGGAATAATTTTGGTGATTTAACCCCCAATTCCAACCCTTGATGCTGAGTGCCAAGCAGGGAGGTAATAGGTCCCATTTTTATAGTCCTTGGTATGATTTGGCCGGGGTTTGAACTCACGACCTACCGATCTCAGGCCTGAGCAATTTCCCTCCATAAACACTCAGCCAGACACTGGAGGTGTGTTTGGGCCGGTTTCTGCTTCACAACGCCACAGTACTCATGTTTCCCCCTGGGTGGACCGCAGCTCCCCGGTGCCGGCAGCACTCGTGCAGCCCCAGAACCACGACGTCAGACACAATTATCTTTCTGCTCACCTGTGCAACAAAATATGCATCTCCCAACCCCCGTCAGCGTCACAATGAACGGCTTCGGCTCGTCTAAAATCATTAATTTGCACCAATTAAAGAGGCGAAAAGAGACGATTTCTCTCCGGAGCGCTCGTTCTTTGAAACAGCTGCGTTATTAGTTGTTGATTAAGTTTGTTTGAGAAGCGCTCCTCATTTGCATTTGTGAAGCTCGCCGCCATTGTCGGCGTTGCATCCAGCGCCGGCAGATGGCTGCTATTCAGTGTTTATCAAGAGACGACGACTCCGACGTCTGCCGCCACGATCTGCACCGCAACTCATTAGCCACGCCGCTCTGGAACGACGGCACACCTGGCGGCCGACTTGAAGGATTACTCGGCAAACATACAGCACCATAGGCGCCGATCCCGTGAGTGCTTCGGGGCCCGGGCAACGCCGGTGCACCCACGTAGGATTGATGGCAACTTTCAATCTTTCAAATCATTTTTGAAATATCAATCTTGATGTTGTTAACTTTGTGGCAAGTTTGGTCCATTTTATATAATTAAAGAGTCACACATTATATAATCTATATTTGACAAAGCCTAACCAACTTTTCATTGTGCCCAATAATGACCTAATGTCACAATTATCTTGACTTTGAACACTCTGCACTCAAATGAATTAAGTCCATACTTGCTCAACAGCCATACATGTCACACTAAAGGTGGCAGTATGAACAATGCCAACACTGTCATAAACATGTGCCATGTAGTGAAACCACACTAAACAACAACGACAAACACATTTCGGAAGAATATTTGCACCGCGACACAGCAAATTCTGGTGAACAAATTCCCAGAATTCCCTGCAGCACCAACTCTTCCGGGACGCTACAATATAAACAAACGCCATTAGTGGATCCACACCTAACATCCACTGTAATGATACCACGTACAATAGCATATCTATTACATCGATATTTTTTAACAACACAAAATCTTCTTTCGTTTTGATTTTTTTATTCATATAATGTTTATAAACTCAGGTAATATGTCCCTGGACACATGAGGACTTTGAATATGACCAATGTATGATCCTGTAACTACCTGGTATCGGATTGATACCCAAATTTGTGGTATCATCCAAAACTAATGTAAAGTGTCAAACAACAGCAGAATAAGTGATTATTACATTTTAACAGAAGTGTAGATAGAACATGTTAAAAGAGAAAGTACGCAGATATTAACAGTAAATGAACAAGTAGATTAATAATTCATTTTCTACCACTTGTCCTTATTAATGTTGACAAAATAATAGAATGGAAAATGACAATATGTTACTGCATATGTCAGAAGCTAAATTAGGAGCCTTTTATGTTTACTTACTATTAAAAGACAAGTTGTCTTGTTTGTTCACTATTGTATTTAAGGACAAACTTGCAATAAGAAACATACCGTATTTTCCGCACTATAAGGCGCACCTAAAAACCTCCCATTTTCTCAAAAGCTTATAATAATCCGGTGCACCTTATAAATGGACTAATATTGAGCCACAACAGGTCTCGCAACTATGGTAAGCAGCCGCCGACTTCATTTCCCCCCGTAGAAGAAGAAGCGCGCGGTGCATGCTGGGATATAAGAAGCGCGAGGCGTGCCGTTTCATTTCCATTCCCTAACCCTTCGACGAGACGAAGGGTTAGGGATGCCGTATTCGCCCAACTGTTTAATTCAGACACTGAAGAAGAAGAATTTGAGGGATTCGTGGATGAGGAATAACTTCATAAAGTGAGCTTTACATGTTTATTTTGTGTGTTGTGTTGTGTGACAATAACGTTTGAGCAACGTTGAGTTATTGATATATCGTTATTGCTCTGCACTATTTCGAGTGTTACTATATTGTGATTGCACTAATGTTTGATTCACCGTAACAGTATCAGACTGTTTTTTTACGTGTTTTTTGAATCGAGGAAAAGTTCCCCTTCACTATGTGATATAAATGTTGCACTACATGTTACACCTTGCTGTTGTTAAAATATAAACGAAATACCACGTCACTGACTTTACCTCGGGGAAAATAATAAAACAGCTGTTTATTCATTTTGGGAGTGAACGGAGTTGACAGAACGCTGGTTTGTGATCTATTAATAAAGTTTGACTGACCTATCTGACTGTTTTGTTGACATTCCCTTTAGCGCAGCTCCATCTAATGGATGCATAACGTAACCCCAGCCTCTACTGTAGCGTCTAATCCAGTGGTTCTTAACCTGGGTTCGATCGAACCCTAGGGTTTCGGTGGAGGTCGAAACACACCCGACTCATCGTGTAAATAAGATCTTCTCCCTATCGGCGTATTACGGATACGGCAACAGCAGAAGTCACACTGATTTGCAGGTGTGTAATTTGTTGTGAGTTTATGCATTGTGTTGGTTTTGTTGTTTGAACAAGGTGATGTTCATGCACGGTTCATTTTGTGCACCAGTAAAAAAACATGGTAACACTTTAGTATGGGGAACATATTCACCATTAATTAGTTGCTTATTAACATGCAAATTAGTAACATATTTGCTCTTAACTAGTCATTATTAAGTACTTATTAATGCCTTATTTGGCATGGCCTTATTGTAACCCTAACCCTCTAACCCTGGCCCTAACCCTCTAACCCTAACCATAACCAAATAACTCTAAATTAAGTCTTTGCTACTTAGAATATGTTCCTCATACTAAAGTGTTACCAAAAACATATAACTTTGCCTTGAATTTGAAAAAAAACAACATTTTATTTTTCACTAAAGAAGGGTTCGGTGAATGCGCATATGAAACTGGTGGGGTTCGGTACCTCCAACAAGGTTAAGAACCACTGGTCTAATCTATGCGCCTTATAATGCGGTGCGCCTTATATATGAACAACATTTTAAAATAGGCCATTCATTGAAGGCGCGCCTTATAATCCAGTGCGCCTTATAGTGTGGAAAATACGGTATGTTTAATGTACCCTAAGATTTTTTGTTACAATAAAGCCAATAATGCCATTTTTTGTGGTGCCCTTAATTTAGAAAAGTACCAAAAAGTACCGAAAAGTACCAAAAAGTACCAAAATACTTTTGGTACCGGCACCAAATTATTGGTATCGGGACAACACTAATTCACACACACCCACTGGCAGAAATGTAGATCGGCACCTGTGTACAGCACGCAGGCGGCAAAAAGGTCAAAAGGAGCACGCCCTGGGCTTAATCTCGTGTAAATAACCCATGCTTGATTCGCCTCACTTGCGTGCTTGTTCCTTCCGGCTTCATCGGCGAGGCCATCAGAATAATTCAAGACACGCGAGACACTTTCCTCGCTCACCGATTGACGGACAGAGGCTTCTTTCAGGGTGACTTGGTCGTTAAATTGCCTCCTCCTGGCCGCTCATATTCATTTTTACAGCACGGCAGAGGCGGCGGAGGCGGCGGCGCATGTAATTTCTTTTTTGTTTTCGCCAGCAAAGTGAGCGCTAAGTCAAGTAAGTGGACACGTCTCGGGGAACATTCTCGACAGGAACGGTGTTTACCCAATATTGAGACTACGATTGCATCGTGTCTCCTGAGGTGCAAGGGAATAAAGGACCTCTGAGGCTAAAAAGTCATATTTCAGTAACCATTTTTATGGCAGTAGGTGGGCAATGCTATAGAAAGTAAACTTGGATATACTTTGGAGGGCCGGCCCCTGGCAGAAACACTTTTTGAGGGCCACAACAACTGACAAACCAGTCATGCTCTCCTTGGACTATCTCTTTTAAAACGTAGACTATTTCTACATGTGGTGTTATTGATTGTCTATTGCAGGGGGTCAGCAACCCGCGGCTCTTTAGTGCCGCCCTAGTGGCTCCCTGGAGCATTTTTAAAAAAGGATTAAAAATGGAAAACGATGGGGGAAAATACATATATTTTTAGTATAGTTTTTGTTTGAGGACAAACATGACACAAACTGTTGTGTACAGGGGGAGAAGACGGCACAGACAACAGGGGCGAAGTATAGTTGTATGTTTAAACCATAATATAAATAAACTAGGGAAATGGAGTGTGACAAAACCCAAGAGTGTGTATGTGTAGGAATTAATGAGTCTTACCAGAAGTGTTAAGCGAGAGGTAAGGAAGTCCAGGGGGGGGGGGGAATAAAACAATCTCGGAGGTCCGTGAACAGGCAGGAAGTCGGGGGCGATAGAGAGACGTCAAAAGGTACGTGTCCAGGCGGGAGGTCGAGATCCAAGAGGGGCAGCCAGAGAACCAGAGAGGAACAACAGGGAAGACGAGACACACCGCTCGTCACGCGGGAACAGGGATTTGCTGCAGGACACAGGACAGCGCACAATGAAACACGGAGGAGAAAACACAGAAAGAGCAGGATTGCGTAGAGCATGTTACACGGCTTACTGTACAGGACAGCTAGCTACGTTCTGGCCCGGAACGCAGGTCTGCACTGGCTTAAGAAGCCCAGGGAGCTCATCGGCGACAGGTGTGCAGATTGCAGATTGACCGCAGCTGCCTGCTGCAGCCGGAGTGGTGCGCTCTTGGAGGCGCAATCAGCAGAGCGCACAGATGAGTGCCCATTGGCATGCGCCCGGGCCGTGACACAAACCTTCCCAATTGTTAGAAAGCCCACTGTTTAATATATTTAATATGAGTATTTGGTGAACATCGTTTGTCCTACTAATTTCGGCGGTTCTTGAACTCACCACAGTGTGGACTGTGACGCAACAGTTTGTTAACATGTAAAATCTTCCACTCCTCTTTTGTCTCATTTTGTCCACCAAAAGTTTTATGCTGTGCGTGAATGCACAAAAGTGCGCTTTGTTGATGTTATTGACTTGTTGAAAGGATAATCAGGCTATTTAGGCTAGCTGTATGTACATATTGCATCATTATGCCTCGTTTGTAGGTATATTTGAGCTCATTTAATTTCCTTTGCTTTTATCCTCTTTGTATATAATTTAGTTTTGCATGTCTCATGACACATTATCTGTATGTAATATTGGCTGTCTTTCAGATAGTACCTTTGGCCATTAAAAGACAGTCATATCCAGGCGTTATCTCACCTTCTAGCCTCTAATTTATTAATGGTTTATAATGTTGTAAAAATGTGTAGAATAAATATTAAATTTCAACATTTCTGTCAACGAAGATTTGCTTCAGTCTGCGACACATAGTCATTTTGATAGTAGGCTATTATAGCCAATATAGACACTTATGGCATTTGTTGCCTTCATTATAAGACTGAAATACAGTTTTTTAATTTTTGCGGCTCCAGACAGATTTGTTTTTTGTATTTTTGGTCCAATATGGCTCTTTCAACATTTTGGGTTGCCGACCCCTGATCTATTGTGTCCATAGTGTTTGTGTTTTTCTACCTGCCTTAGGACAATGGATGCAATTTAGCTTTTGTGCTAATTCCTGCATTTGCTGACACATTCAATAATATGTTGTCCTAATTCACATAAATAAATAAATGAAATGAAATGAAAATGAGAAACAACGTGAAGTATTTCCATTTAGCAGCGTCGCAGGCGTGTCCATTCATAAGCCCATACAGATATTTGCCAATTTAGCATTGCTTTGATCGCCATCATTGTGACAGATTTATGGCCACATTACCAAAACAACTGCACTTTTTAAGTTTAATTTAGTATCCAAACCTTTTCCCTAAAACATAATGTCTAGAAAATATTAGTTTTTTCGTAGTTATTTCTCAGTTTTTGTGTTTTGTTCACTTTTTGAATAAATGCAGAAGTGACATAGTAGTTTTGAATTGGCTTCACTGCACTTGTATTTTCCCCTTGGATCCCATCGACCTATATTTTTGACCATCTTGGAAATGTTTGGGCTTTTTATCATGTTGGAAAACGGCCCAATTTCTGCTTCACAATCCCATTGTACATGTTGGAATACATGTTTCCTTCCTTGAACCGCGGCTCGCCCAGTACCGGCAGCACTCATGCACACTACCACCACATGTAGGCAACTAACAATTGTCTTGCTACTCCCTAATGTCCCTAGAAGTTTAGACAATAATGGCTGTGCATCAAGTCATTTTCACTAGGTAATAATTAAATCTATACAACTGTACAATCTGTACACTGACTACTCGTTTTTCAACGAAAAATGTTCGCCAAATGTTTGCTCTGGTTTTTGTATACCGTCTCAGTTAACGTACGGCTAAAAATTGCGCGTAACAAATGAGTTTGTCTGCCCGCGTATCATCAACAAAGATGTGTTGGGGACTCTGTCTCAGTCTCTTTTTTTAGTGAGTTTGATAGCAAAATAAGCCACCAAGGGCCCAAAAAAGGTGTGAATACCAGCACTATGTTAAAGAAGGTGGGAAACACAAATCCTCAGGGGGCAAAAGCAGAATTTTTTGTCCTTTCAGTAAATATTTGCTGTATTTTTCTCCATACTACATGATATTTCCAAGAGTTTTTTTTGTTTCATGTTAAGTCTAAACATGTCAATGTCCAATCACAGACATACAATACAATGGCAGTTATTTGATAATATCCCAAAGCCAAACAGGACAAAAAACTTTTTCAAATAGTATAAAAACATTTTGGATTCACATTTACTTTTTTTGCTCAAGCCTCTCAATCAACTTCAGCCATAAACCAATATACCAAACATCAAATTATGTCAAAAGCGGTAGTAGAAAATGGATGGATGGATGGATGTTTGATTTTTTTTTTCCTAGACTGAAGTTTATTGATATTGTTGAGACAATTTATATATATATATATATATATATATATATATATATATATATATATATATATATATATATATATATATATATATAGACAAAACCCAAAACCAGTGAAGTTGGCACGTTGTGTAATTCGTAAATAAAAACAGAATACAATGATCTGCAAATCCTTTGCAAATAACCATTAACTTAGAATTTAATGGCAGCAACACATTGCAAAATAGTTGGCACAGGGGTATATTTTACCACTGTGTTACATGGCCTTTCCTTTTAACAACACTCAGTAAACGTTTGGGAACTGAGGAGACCAATTTTTGAAGCTTTTCAGGTGGAATTATTTCCCATTCTTGCTTGATGTACAGCTTAAGTTGTTCAACAGTCCGGGGTCTCCGTTGTGGTATTTTAGTTCTTCATATTGCGCCACACATTTTAAATGGCGGACAGGTCTGGACTACAGGCAGGTCGGTCTAGTACCCGCACTCTTTTATTATGAAGCCACGCTGTTGTAACACGTGCAGAATGTGGCTTGGCATTGTCTTGCTGAAATAAGCAGGGGCGTCCGTGATAACGTTGCTTGGATGGCAACATATATTGCTCCAAAATCTGTATGTACCTTTCAGCATTAATGATGCCTTCACAGATGTGTAAGTTACCCATGTCTTGGGCACTAATACACCCCCATACCATCACAGATGCTGGCTTTTGAACTTTGCGCCTATAACAATCCAGATGGTTCTTTTCCTCTTTGGTCCGGAGGACACGACCTCCACAGTTTTCAAAAACAATTGGAAATGTGGACTCGTCAGACCACAGAACACTTTTCCACTTTGCATCAGTCCATCTTAGATGAGCTTGGGCCCAGCGAAGCCGGCGGCATTTCTGGGTGTTGTTGATAAATGGCTTTCGCTTTGCATAGTAGAGTTTTAACTTACACTTACAGATGTAGCGACCAACTGTGGTTACTGACAGTGGTTTTCTGAAGTGTTCCTGATCCCATGTGGTGATATCCTTTACAATTTCCCCCTCACCTACTGTGTGTGTGACAAGAATTGGTACTTTAACTTTAACTTAACATTGATGTCGCTTTTTGATGGAGTACCGCCTGAGTGATCCAAGGTCCGTAATATAATCGCTTACCTGCAGTTTTTTCTCTAGATTCTCTGAACCTTTTGATGATATTACAGACCTTAGATGGTGAAATCCCTAAATTCCTTGCAATAGCTCATTGAGAAATGTTGTTCTTAAACTGTTAAAACATTTACTCACGCATTTGTCCACAAAGTGGTGATCCTCGCCCCATCCTTGTTTGTGAATGACTGAGCATTTCATGGAAGCTGCTTTTATATCCAATCATGGCACCCACCTGTTCCCAATTAGCCTGTTCACCTGTGGGATGTTCCAAATAAGTGATTGATGAGCATTCCTCAACTTTCTCAGTCTTTTTTGCCACTTATGCCAGCTTTTTTGAAACATGTTGCAGGCATCAAATTCCAAATGAGCTAATATTTGCAAAAAATAACAAGGTTTGCCAGTTCGAATGTTAAGTATCTTGTCTTTGCAGTCTATTCAATTGAATATAGGTTGAAAGGGATTTGCAAATCATTGTATTTTGTTTTTATTTACGATTTACACAACGTGCCACCTTCACTGGTTGGGTTTTGTATATACATATATATATATATATATATATATATATACATATATATATATATATATATATATATATATATATATATATATATATATATATATATATATATATATATATATGTATGTGTGGGAAAAAAATCACAAGACTACTTCATCTCTACAGGCCTGTTTCATGAGGGGGTTCCCTCAATCATCAGGAGATTTCTGATGATTGAGGGAACCCCCTCATGAAACAGGCCTGTAGAGATGAAGTAGTCTTGTGATTTTTTTCCCACACATACATATATTGCGCTCTACTACGGTATCGAGCACTATTTTTTGGATAACCTTATTAAGACATATATATATATATATATATATGTATATATATATATATATATATATATATATATATATATATATATATATATATATATATATATATATATATACAAAATGTCTTTAAGCCCTGTTTGAAGATAATTAAAATCCAATGTCCCCAGATGGTTTAATTAGAAAATATCTCGTAGCAAAGTACAAAGGTAATGTTTGTATTGCTATTCCCTTGTTTTTCGCGTGTACAACTATAATTATTATTATTTTTTTTAAAAGTGCTTGTTGTTAATATTTTTTGGTGTCGAGAACAGATTTGATTTAGAATATTTCTGAGAGGAAAAGATTGCACCATTCAGTCTTTTGTCTACAGTACAGTGTATATATATATATATATATATATATATATATATATATATATATATATATATATATATATATATATATATATATATATATATATATATATATATATATATATATATATATATATATATATCCATCCACCCCGAGGCGTTCCCAGGCCAGCCGGGAGACATAGTCTTCCCAGCGTGTCCTGGGTCTTCCCCGCGGCCTCCTACCGGTCGGACGTGCCCTAAACACCTCCCTAGGGAGGCGTTTGGGTGGCATCCTGACCAGATGCCCGAACCACCTCATCTGGCTCCTCTCGATGTGGAGGAGCAGCGGCTTTACTTTGAGCTCCTCCCGGATGGCAGAGCTTCTCACCCTATCTCTAAGGGAGAGCCTCGCCACCCGGCGGAGGAAACTCATTTCGGCCGCTTGTACCCGTGATCTTGTCCTTTCGGTCATAACCCAAAGCTCATGACTATAGGTGAGGATGGGAACGTAGATCGACCGGTAAATTGAGAGCTTTGCCTTCCGGCTCAGCTCCTTCTTCACCACAACGGATCGATACAGCGTCCGCATTACTGAAGACGCCGCACCGATCCGCCTGTCGATCTCACAATCCACTCTTCCCTCACTCGTGAACAAGACTCCGAGGTACTTGAACTCCTCCACTTGGGGCAAGATCTCCTCCCCAACCCGGAGATGGCACTCCACCCTTTTCCGGGCGAGAACCATGGACTCGGACTTGGAGGTGCTGATTCTCATCCCAGTCGCTTCACACTCAGCTGCGAACCGATCCAGTGAGAGCTGAAGATCCTGGCCAGATGAAGCCTTCAGGACCACATCATCTGCAAAAAGCAGAGACCTAATCCTGCAGCCACCAAACCAGATCCCCTCAACGCCTTGACTGCGCCTAGAAATTCTGTCCATAAAAGTTATGAACAGAATCGGTGACAAAGGGCAGCCTTGGCGGAGTCCAACCCTCACTGGAAACGTGTCCGACTTACTACCGGCAATGCGGACCAAGCTCTGGCACTGATCATACAGGGAGCGGACTGCCACAATCAGACAGTCCGATACCCCGTACTCTCTGAGCACTCCCCACAGGACTTCCCGAGGGACACGGTCGAATGCCTTCTCCAAGTCCACAAAACACATGTAGACTGGTTGGGCAAACTCCCATGCACCCTCAAGGACCCTGCGGAGAGTATAGAGCTGGTCCACAGTTCCACGACCAGGACGAAAACCACACTGTTCCTCCTGAATCCGAGGTTCGACTATCCGGCGTAGCCTCCTCTCCAGTACACCTGAATAGACCTTACCGGGAAGGCTGAGGATTGTGATCCCACGATAGTTAGAACACACCCTCCGGTTCCCCTTCTTAAAGAGAGGAACCACCACCCCGGTCTGCCAATCCAGTGGCACCGCCCCCGATGTCCACGCGATGCTGCAGAGTCTTGTCAACCAAGACAGCCCCACAGCATCCAGAGCCTTAAGGAACTCCGGGCGGATCTCATCCACCCCCGGGGCCTTGCCACCGAGGAGCTTTTTAACTACCTCAGCAACCTCAGCCCCGGAAATAGGAGAACCCACCACAGACTCCCCAGGCTCTGCTTCCTCATAGGAAGACGTGTTGCTGGGATTGAGGAGGTCTTCGAAGTATTCCCTCCACCGATCCACAACATCCGCAGTCGAGGTCAGCAGAACACCATCCTCGCCATACACGGTGTTGATAGTGCACTGCTTCCCCTTCCTGAGGCGGCGGATGGTGGTCCAGAATTGCTTCGAAGCCGTCCGGAAGTCGTTTTCCATGGCCTCACCGAACTCCTCCCATGTCCGAGTTTTTGCCTCTGCGACCGCTGAAGCCGCACACCGCTTGGCCTGTCGGTACTTGTCCGCTACCTCAGGAGTCCTATGAGCCAAAAGAACCCGATAGGACTCCTTCTTCAGCTTGACGGCATCCCTCACCGCCGGTGTCCACCAACGGGTTCTAGGATTACCGCCACGACAAGCACCAACTACCTTGCGGCCACAGCTCCAATCAGCCGCCTCGACAATAGAGGCGCGGAACATGGTCCATTCGGACTCAATGTCCAGCACCTCCCTCGTGACCTGTTCAAAGTTCTTCCGGAGGTGGGAATTTAAACTCTCTCTGACAGGAGACTCTGCCAGACGTTCCCAGCAAACCCTCACAATGCGTTTGGGCCTGCCAGGTCTGTCCGGCATCCTCCCCCACCATCGCAGCCAACTCACCACCAGGTGGTGATCGGTAGAAAGCTCCGCCCCTCTCTTCACCCGAGTGTCCAAAACATGAGGCCGCAAATCCGATGACACAACTACAAAGTCGATCATGGAACTGCGGCCTAGGGTGTCCTGGTGCCAAGTGCACATATGGACACCCTTATGTTTGAACATGGTGTTCGTTATGGACAATCCGTGACGGGCACAAAAGTCCAATAACATAACACCGCTCGGGTTCAGATCCGGGCAGCCATTCTTCCCAATCACGCCTCTCCAGGTTTCACTGTCGCTGCCAACATGAGCATTGAAGTCCCCCAGTAGAACGAGGGAATCACCCGGGGGAGCACTCTCAAGTACTCCCTCGAGTGAATCCAAAAAGGGTGGGTACTCTGAGCTGCGGTTTGGCGCGTAAGCACAAACCACAGTCAGGACCTGTTCCCCCACCCGAAGGCGGAGGGAAGCTACCCTCTCGTCCACCGGGTTGAACTCCAACGTGCAGGCTCTGAGCCGGGGGACAACAAGAATTGCCACCCCAGCCCGTCGCCTCTCACTGCCGGCAACGCCAGAGTGGAAGAGAGTCCAGCCCCTCTCGAGAGAACTGGTTCCAGAGCCCTTGCTGTGCGTCGAAGTGAGTCCGACTATATCTAGCCGGAACTTCTCCACCTCGCGCACTAGCTCAGGCTCCTTCCCCCCCAGCAAGGTGACGTTCCACGTCCCAAGAGCTAGCTTCTGTAGCCGAGGATCGGACCGCCAAGTGCCCTGCCCTCGGCTGCCGCCCAGCTCACATCGCACCCGACCTCTATGACCCCTGCTATGGGTGGTGAGCCCATTGGAGGGGGGACCCACGTTGCCTCTTCGGGCTGTGCCCGGCCACCAGGCGCTCGCCATCGTGCCCCACCTCCGGGCCTGGCTCCAGAGGGGGGCCCCGGTAACCCGCGTCCGGGCAAGGGAAATCTGGGTTCCTTGCTTGTTTTCTTCATAGAGGTCTTCGAGCTGCTCTTTGTCTGATCCCTCACCTAGGACCAGTTTGTCTTGGGAGACCCTACCAGGGGGCATAAAGCCCCCGGACAACATAGCTCCTAGGATCATTGGGACACGCAAACTCCTCTACCACGTTAAGGTGGCAGCTCAGAGAGGAGTATATATATATATATATATATATATATATATATATATATATATATATATATATATATATATTGCTATAGTCCAGTCTAGGGGTGTCCACACAGAAAAGTTGAGTGATGTGGGGGCCACTTCTGATACATTTTGTACATTTTTTGCACTTATGTTTGTTTGTTTTTTTCCCGTTTGTGTGGTGTTTAAGTCCAGTACTCTTACTTTGTAGTTTCGCTTTCCTGTCTGGCCAGTGAGTGTTGGCTCCCACACCTGTCCTTGACTGGCAACCGGGACACACTTCTACCCGGTTGCCAAAAAAGTCTCCTATTTCAGAATCAGAATCAGAATCAGAATCAGCTTTATTGTCATTACGCAAGGTAACGAGATTGAGCCCATTCCATACAGTGCGATGTGTGCATGCTAGAAAAACAATGTGCAAATATATAAAAATATAAAAAAATGTAGAAGTGCAATGAATATGGTGTGAAATGAATATATACATTAAAAAAAAAACAAAAAAAAAAAAACCAAACAAAAACAAAACAAAAAAAAAAAACAGGGTGGTTGGTGGAATGGGTTATTGCACCGAAGAGAAGGCAGTTATGAGGGACAATGGGGCAGTCCGTTCAGGATGGTTATGGCCCTGGGGAAGAAGCTGTTCTTTAGCCTGTTTGTTTTGGTTTTAATTTCAGTCCGGCGCTGTCTTCAAATCATTGCAGTGCTATGCTTACTTCTTATTGTTTTGTTTACTACCTCGTGCTAGTGTCTACTTTCTTCCAAAAATAAGTTCCGTGTCTTGTGCACTTATTACCTGCACTCGCCTTCTTTTGTTCAACACTCCTAGTTATGTGTTCTCCCACTCCTCCATGAGTGTGCTTTCTATTCTTCATTAAGTCATGTTATTTCACTCACTGTCTGCCTCTCATCTAGCATCTTGAGGTCACGCTGCAAAAGTGCCTTCACGCTCATGACATTTTGTACATGAAAGATAATAAAACCAATACAGTGTAGGACAATACATGCTAACATCTAAATAGATAACAAAGCAAATTAGATCAAATCATGATTATTTTTATGGTGATTTTTTTTTTCTATGTATGATTGTATTCATATTCTCGTCATTTTAAGCATCAGCCTCAGAATTGTGCTCAAAAATAAACGTGCCTTGCCTCATCTAAAAAAGAACCCATGATTTTCACACACACACTGGGTGTGGCAAAATTATTCTCTGCATTTGACCCATCACCCTTGATCAAACCCTTGGGAGGTGAGGGGAGCAGTGAGCAGCAGCAGTGGCCGTGCCCGGGAATCATTTTTGGTGATTAAACCCCCAATTCCAACCCTTGAGCAGGAAGGTAATGGGTCCCATTTTTATAGTCTTTGGTATGACTTGGCCGGGGTTTGAACTCACGACCTACCGATATCAGGGCGGACAATTTTAACCACTAGGCCACTGAGCAGGCTGTGCTAACTGTAGCACATCCGGAAACTTACCATTTGCAAAAATGCAAGAAATTTGTAAACATGTTTATTAAAGGCCTACTGAAACCCATTACTACCGACCACGCAGTCTGATAGTTTATACATCAATGATGAAATCTTAACATTGCAACACATGCCAATACGGCCGGGTTAGCTTACTAAAGCGCAATTTTAAATTTCGCGCAAAATATCCTGCTGAAAACGTCTCGGTATGATGACGCCTGCGCGTGACGTCACGGATTGTAGAGGACATTTTGGGACAGCATGGTGGCCAGCTATTAAGTCGTCTGTTTTCATCGCAAAATTCCACAGTATTCTGGACATCTGTGTTGGTGAATCTTTTGCCATTTGTTCAATGAACAATGGAGACAGCAAAGAAGAAAGCTGTAGGTGGGAAGCGGTGTATTGCGGGCGGCTGCAGCAACACAAACACAGCCGGTGTTTCATTGTTTACATTCCCGGAAGATGACAGTCAAGCTTTACCATTGGCCTGTGGAGAACTGGGACAACAGAGACTCTTACCAGGAGGACTTTGAGTTGGATACGCAGACACGGCACCGTGAGTACGCATGCAGCTGCGGCTTTCAAACATTTGATCGTTTGCCCGTACGTCCGTGCCGCTATGTGCATGTCACGTACGTAACTTTGGGGACTTTGGGGAAATATATGTGCTGTATGAACTTTGGGGAGGTGAACGGTACTTTGGGCTGTGGGATTGAGTGTGTTGTGCAGGTGTTTGAGTTGTATTGGCGGGTTATATGGACGGGAGGGGGGAGGTGTTTGTTATGCAGGATTAATTTGTGGCATATTAAATATAAGCCTGGTTGTGTTGTGGCTAATAGAGTATATATATGTCTTGTGTTTATTTACTGTTTTAGTCATTCCCAGCTGAATATCAGGTCCCACCCGCCTCTCACAGCATCTTCCCTATCTGAATCGCTCCCACTGCCCTCTCGTCCTTCACTCTCACTTTCCTCATCCACGAATCTTTCATCCTCGCTCAAATTAATGGGGAAATTGTTGCTTTCTCGGTCCGAATCGCTCTCGCTGCTGGTGGCCATGATTGTAAACAATGTGCAGATGTGAGGAGCTCCACAACCTGTGACGTCACGCTACTTGTCTGCTACTTCCGGTACAGGCAAGGCTTTTTTATCAGCGACCAAAAGTTGCAAACTTTATCGTCGATGTTCTCTACTAAATCCTTTCAGCAAAAATATGGCAATATCGCGAAATGATCAAGAATGACACATAGAATGGACCTGCTATCCCCGTTTAAATAAGAAAATCGCATTTCAGTAGGCCTTTAAGTCACATACAGGTCGTCGGCCATTTTCGGTTTTCAGTTCCCAGTTTTGGAGGGAATAGAGCCGGTTACATTTTTTCATAGTTTTATATATAATGTTCTAATATGGGAAAATGGCCCCAGGGGCCCTACTTTGTACAGTCCCCACGGCAGGGCTAATAAACTGCGGTTTCAAGAGCCCAAGGTCTCAGGGGGCGAACATCAAAATTTGGATGTTTCGTCAGAAAGTGCCTTTGCAGATTATATTTCTTAGAGACTGTGTTTACTTAATTACAAAGTAAGCACATCAGCTTTCACACTGCACTGTCAATAAATTCATTATTCTTCCCTCGCTACTCGTTTCCAGCGTGTGCAGCTCGACAGAAGCGGAGTTTTGTTGATGATTGATGTTCCTTCTGTTCAATAATTTTTCTTCCTCAGTTTTATTTCTTTATACATCTTCCTTTATTTAGGTTTGTCAGACTGAAAATACAAGCATGACAAAAGTATAACCTACATTGTGTATTGTGTATGTTGCATAAAAAATATAGAAGATTTGGTTTTAAAACACACAACAAACATTGCACACATGCGGTTCAACACGAATAAACCTAAGGTGTAGCTTTATCGCCCTCTGCTGGTCAAATTCAGCGCTAGATGTATTTAACCAATTTTGATCGCTTATCGAGTTAAACAGCCCAAAACAACTTAACAACGAATACAAACGACATCACAAAGTCAGCAATTTCCATACATTCATACTTTGTTGTCCAGCCGTTAGAATTAAAAATTGAATAGTACACTATATTACCAAAAGTATTTGGCCACCTGCTTTGACTCACATATGAACTTGAAGTGCCATCCCATTCCTAACCCATAGGGTTCAATATGATGTTGGTTGCACGATTGCACTAAGAAAAATTTCTAGTTTGTGAACCCGTTCTCAAACAATGGCAATAAAACTATTCTGATTCTGATGTCGGTCCACCTTTTGCAGCTATTACAGCTTCAACTCTCCTGAGAAGGCTGTCCACAAGGTTGCATTTGTTGTGTTGTTGTGTTTATAGGAATTTTCGACCATTGGTGAGATCACACACTGATGTTGGTCGAGAAGGTCTGGCGCTCAGTCTCCGTTCTAATTCATCCCAAAGGTGTTCTATCGGGTTCAGGTCAGGACTCTGTGCAGGCCAGTCAAGTTCATCCACACCAGACTCTGTCATCCATGTCTTTATGGACTTTGCTTTGTGCAGTCATGTTGGAAGAGGAAAGGGCCCGCTCCAAACTGTTCCCACAAGGTTGGGAGCATGGAATTGTCCAACATATTTTGGTATCTTGGAGCATTCAAAGTTCCTTTCACTGGAACTAAGGGGCCAAGCCCAACTCCTGAAAAACAACCCCACACCATAATTCCTCCTCCACCAAATTTCACACTCGGCGCAATGCAGTCCGAAATGTACCGTTCTCTTTGCAATCTCCAAACCCAGACTCGTCCATCAGATTGCCAGATGGAAAAGCGTGATTCATCACTCCAGAGAAGGCGTCTCCACTGCTCTAGAGTCCAGTGGCGACGTGCTTTACACCACTGCATCCCACGCTTTGCATTGGACTTGGTGATGTATGGCTTAGATGCAACTGCCCGGCCATGGAAACCCATTCCATGAATCTCTCAGCGTACTGTACGTGGGCTAATTGGAAGGTCACATGAAGTTTGGAGCTCTGTAGCAACTGACTGTGCAGAAAGTCTTTGCACTATGCGCTTCAGCATCCGCTGACCCCTCTCTGTCAGCTTACGTGGCCTACCACTTGATGGCTGAGTTGCTGTTGTTCCCAAACTCTTCCATTTTCTTGTAATAAAGTTGTCTTTGGAATATTTAGGAGCGAGGGGATTTCACGACTGGATTTGTTGCACAGGTGGCATCCTATGACATTCCCACGCTGGCAATCACTGAGAGCGGCGCATTCTTTCACAAATGTTTGTAGAAACAGTCTCCATGCCTAAGTGCTTGATTTTATACACCGCCAAGTGATGAGGACACCTGATTCTGATCATTTGGATGGATGGCAAAGTAATTTTGGGAATATAGTGTATATAATATAGTGTAATAAAAATGATCACTCACTTTTGTGAGCTATTGTCATTGGGGGGCCTTGAATACAAGCTAGCCGCATTAAAGTCAGCCACGTGAACCACTACAGCACCAAAGGTCCTACATGCTGTGCGAGTGGTGCAGGGTCACCGACATCCCAGGAACACTCCCTACGGACTGCAGTCCTCGTGTACGCCTCTGGTCGTCTCGCAGTCTAACTAATGAAGCGCCTGATTTTCATGCGATTTTAATTCCTGCTTGAAAAGGATGGATG
>NC_084554.2:37815000-38050000 GCF_033978685.3 Nerophis lumbriciformis | reverse complement strand
TGTTGAACGTACCGAACCCCACCAGTTTCATATGCGCATTCACCGAACCCTTCTTTAGTGAAAAATAAAATGTTTTTTTTTTTCAAATTCAAGACAAAGTTATATGTTTTTGGTAACACTTTAGTATGGGGAACATATTCTAAGTAACGAAGACTTAATTTAGAGTTTTTTGGACACTAGGTGGACATATTTTAAGTAAGTTGGTTAGGGTTAGGGTTAGAGGGTTAGGGTTATAATAAGGCCATGCCGAATAAGGCATTAATAAGTACTTAATAATGACTAGTTAAGAGCCAATATGTTACTAATTTGCATGTTAAGAAGAAACTAATTAATGGTGAATATGTTCCCCATACTAAAGTGTTACCATGTTTTATTACTGGTGCACAAAATGAACCGTGCATGAACATCACCTTGTTCAAAGAACAAAACCAACACAGTGCATAAACTCACAACAAATTACACACCTGCAAATCAGTGTGACTTCTGCTGTTTCCGTATCCGTAAAACGCCGATAGGGAGAAGTTTTTATTTACACAATGACTCGGGTGTGTCTCGACCTCCGCCGAAACCCTGAAGCCGACTCACCGAACCCCTAGGGTTCGATCGAATCCAGGTTAAGAACCACTGGTTTAGATGAAGATTCAATCGCTGGAACCACATTACAGCAGAGAGAAAATAGCTAATAAGAGAAAATGGTCTAGTAGATGAATAAGTCAGGAGACAGAATAATATCCACACAGTGCGACAACACAGTTGTCAAGACTTGGTCCTGGGTGTTTGCTTTTCCGGGATGCAACGGAAAGTTGGCTCGGGCGAGACGGGAATGTAAGTACATATTTATTTAAACACTATAACTACAAAAAAAAGGATGTAAACAAATTACGCGCACAATGGCGGAGAACAAACTATGAAACCAAAACGACTATAAACCTGGAACAAAAACTTACTTTGGCATGGGACATCAAGCATGATCTAAGAGGATGAAGAGTGTGTAGAGCATAAATGCAAGATGTCATCAGAACGACAAACTGAAAACAATGAACTTAAATACTATAGACATGATTAGTGAAAGCAGTTGCGTGACTCAAAACGTGAAACATGTGCGTGACGTGACAGGTGAAAACTAATGGTTGCTATGGTGACAAAACAAAACAAAAGTGCACAAAAAGTCCAAAAACAAAACCGAACATGACTAAAACAAAACATGATCACACAGACATGACAACAGTTAGCCATAGATATGAATAGGTAGACGCGACACGCTTCTTTGCAACCGGGGCCAAAGTGTCTGGTTATTCCGTGGTTACAGAAGGAACGGAAACTCTTAGTTAGGGAGGTATTAATGCAGGGGTGTCAAACGTACGGCCCGCGGGCCTGTACAGGTTTTATCCGGCCCGCGAGATGATTTTTGAAATTTTTTAATAAAATAAACTGCTCTTCTAAATGTGTCCACTGGATGTCGCAATAGCAATTATTTGTATCCCCTGCCGCAGTAGTGCGCATGACTTCAGAAGGGGCGGCGGTGCTATGTGCCCGGTTAAGATAGAGCAGTGTTTTTCAACCTTTTTTGAGCCAAGGCACATTTTTTGTGTTGAAAAAATGCGGAGGCACATCACCAGCAGAAATAATTAAAAAAAGAAACTCAGTTGACAGTAAAAAGTCGTTGTCGCAATTGTTGGATGTGACTTTAAACCATAACCGAGCACGCATTACTATAGCTCTTGTCTCAAAGTAGGTATACTTGACTTATTTGGAGTTTTTTGCTGTTTCCCTGTGTGTAGTGTTTTAGTTCTTGTCTTGCGCTCCTATTTTGGTGGCTTTTTCTCTTTTTTTGGTATTTTCCTGTAGCAGTTTCATGTCTTCCTTTGAGCGATATTTCCCACATCGACGTTGTTTTAGCAATCAAGAATATTTCAGTTGTTTTTATCCTTCTTTGTGGGGACATTGTTGCTTGTCATGTCATGTTCGGATGTACTTTGTAGACGCCGTCTTTGCTCCACAGTAAGTCTTTGCTGTTGTCCAAAATTCTGTTTTTACTTTGCAGCCACTTCAGTTTTAGTTTCGTTCTGCATAGCCTTCCCTAAGCTTCAATGCCTTTTCTTAGGGGCACTCACCTTTTGTTTATTTTTGGTTTAAGCATTAGACACCTTTTTGCCTGCACACTGCCTCCCGCTGTTTCCGACATCTACAAAGCAACTAGCTACCGGCTGCCACCTACTGATATGGAAGAGTATTACACGGTTACTCTGCCGAGCTCGAGACAGCACCGACACTCAACAACAACACATCATTTGCAGACTATAATTACTGGTTTGCAAAACATATTTTTAACCCAAATAGGTGAAATTAGATAATCTCCCACGGCACACCAGACTGTCTCTCACGGCACACTAGTGTGCCGCGGTACAGTGGTTGAAAAGCACTGAGATAGAGGACTGGGGACACGTTACCTGGGCGCGCGTAAATATGCTGAAATAACACGTATCCCCTTCTGACTTCATGTGTGATTCATGAAATGAGTCCAAATTCACAGGTTTTGTTGTAGATGATGCTACATATGTACAGAATAAACTGCATGATGTTAGTACATCAGTTGAGGAAAATGAGTAAATTACATTAATAACTTCCTGTAATTTGATTTTGATATTACTATTTATTACATCTTCTGATAGATTAAAATGTTACACCAATGAGAGCATTTTAATCAATCAATCAAACTTTTCATACATAAAAGAAATAGTTAGAATAATGATATATAAGTTTTCACACAAAGGCACATAACTTGTTATCTTCCACTGCAAGTTAGGAGTGCATTGCTGCTGCTGTTTGTGTCTTTCAGCCTGCTAACAGCCAAAGATGGACTTCAAGTACCTCAACACAGACAAAGCAGAGACAAGGCGAAATCACTAGGCTCAGCACATTTCCATTCTGAATAATCACGTGTTGTGTCTAATGGAGCTGCTTGCATAATATGTGACCCCTCCCTTTAGAAGCAGCTTCAGCAATGTAACTAGGGAACTCCTGAATAAAATGGGGGGCGTGAAGGCTGTACCTCAGAGCGTGGTGGGAGACTGTAACTGAGTGTGCAGCCCCATACGTTTCTCCTCATGAGCAAAATTGAAATCTGCCTCTGCTTGATTCCTTGCTTCTTATCCTGTTTAATAGATAGTTTGGTGCTTAAACCTGACAGAAATGTAACGCAAAGTGCTTTACAAAGTTAAAAACAATACCCCGGTGACCCATATCCCCCATTATCACATAGGTACGCACGGACACAGATACCAAACACAAACACGCACAACATACACACATATGCAACTATATGGACCAATGATTGCATGGCTGAGTACAGAGGAGACATGTGAGTAAACACTATCACAGGAGCCATCTGCACCAGGAGATGGTCAGACCATGGCCACCAGGACGCTGACACAAAAGCGCCCCCACAAGCACGGCCGATAACCCCTGAGGCAGATGGCTCTTCTGAGGAACGTTGGAAAATAAAAATAATAAAACTTGTAAAATAGTAAGAACCATGAGTAGAATAAATAAAATACAAGTAAGGCATTTTAAAACTCTGCCAGACTCACACCTATTTGACCGATGAATATTATTGCATCATTTATTCAGAAATTTATAAATCACGACCAGGGGCGCCAAAAAGGGGGGGTAAAGGAGACGGATTCTAGGGGCCCATGATGGAGGGGGGCCCAGAGAGGCCCCTAATGATGATGAAATTATAATACAGAAAAAATAATGACACTGTGTTGGGGGCCCTGTAAAGATTCTTTTCATGGGGCCCAAAATCCCTAGCGGCGCCCGTGATCACGACAAATGAAGATAGACTATGAACAGCAACATGTAAGTGTAAAAAAAAACGACAACATTATGATTTGTATGTTTTTAGATTGTGCTTGTTCTATTTTTAAACAAAGATAACTTTATTTTGAAGTTATCATGACATGATTTCACTAGTCCAGGGGTCGGCAACCCAAAATGTTGAAAGAGCCATATTGGACCAAAAATACAAAAACAAATCTGTCTGGAGCCGCAAAAAATTAAAAGCCATATTACATACAGATAGTGTGTCATGAGATATAAATTGAATTAAGAGGACTTAAAGGAAACTAAATGACCTCAAATATAGCTACAAATGAGGCATAATGATGCAATATGTACATATAGCTAGCCTAAATAGCATGTTAGCATCGATTAGCTTGCAGTCATGCAGTGACCAAATATGTCTGATTAGCACTCCACACAAGTAATAACATCAACAAAACTCACCTTTCATGCACAACGTTAAAAGTTTGGTGGACAAAATGAGACAGAAAAAGAAGTGGCATAAAACACGTCCTAGAAAGTCAGAGAAAGTTATACATGTAAACAAACTACGGTGAGTTCAAGGACCGCCAAAATGAGTAGGACAAAACGGCGCTCGCCAAAATACTCGAATCAGTGAAGCATGTTTAATATAAACAGTGTGCTTTGTAACAATTAGGGATGCGTGTGTCATGTTTGTCCTCCTACAGAAACCATATTAAAACAAAAAATAGATTTTTTTCCCCTCATCTTTTTCCATTTTTCATAAATTTTTTAAAAAGCTCCAGAGAGCCACTAGGACGGCGCTAAAGAGCCGCATGCGGCTCTAGAGTCGCGGGTTGCCGACCCCTGCACTAGTCCAACCCAGTTGGTAATAGATTTTCCTCCATGTGGCCCCTGAGCTAAAATGAGTTTGACACCCTTGTATTAATGCCATTATTACCACAGAATTTTGATTGGTCACCAACATTGATGCTGTGTTGTGTACCGCACAGCATCATGTAATGTCACAAGGGCGTTCCAGGATCCCCATTGACTGTCACTTCATGCGTCCTCAGTGAGCAAATCATACAGGTCATCAGTGACTGCCAGGTCGATAAAGGCGAGCAAGATGTTCTCTCCTTTGTTGTTCCTCGGAGACAGACATGGACGGATAAACTTGGCAGAGGCGCGTTTTGGGAATTCTGCTGCTAAGTTAATTATAAAAATTAAAAAAAGACCGCAGCTCAATTTGAGCGGTTATGGTCTGCAGTGGTGCACAACTGCATCATACTGAGAGCTGCATCTATTATTCGCACCCTCTGACTGCGTCAATCAAAAATCAGTTTGTGAATGTTGTGCTGGGTCTCGTTAGCGATCGCGCGGGGGAGCGCCTAATGAAATGTCCCGTGAGTCTACATGTACGTGTTCCCATCCCGATCAAACGGACTGATTGGTCTCCAGCTCAAAAGATAGAGTACCGTGATGGTTTCTCCATCATTAACATTTCAAAAGTGTTATTCATGCTTGCAGCCGACATCTTACAACACATCTTTGGCCAAAATCTTGCCTTGACACAGAAATATATAAAGTAAGTAAGACCAGTAACGTAACGTTAACCCTTGTGTGGTGTTCATATTGTTGTTACTCAGCCAGTGTTTGTGGGTCTGATGGACCCGTTGCATTTTGTGGCTTTTAATGCCTCACAATCAAACACTTTTATGTTGAAATACTGAACAGATGTTTACCTTATCCCAAAAAACATCTGTAATGAAGTGCTTTGAGAGGCTGGTAAAGGAATATATTGTCTCCAGACTTCCCCCCACATTCGACCCATACCAGTTTGCTTATCGCCCTAACCGCTCCACAGAGGACGCCATCTCCTCTGCACTCCACCTGAGCTTAGAACATATGGAAGGAAAGGACACACACGTGCGGATGTTGTTTCTGGACTTCAGCTCGGCATTCAACACCATCATCCCGCAGCACTTGGTGAGCAAACTGGCCTACCTTGGATTCAGTACCCCCCTTTGCAACTGGCTGCTTGACTTGCTCACAGACATACCCCAGTCTGTGAGAGTGGGCGACAACACCTCCAGTGCCATCTTCCAGAGCACCGGCTCCCCCCAGGGCTGCGTCCTGAGTCCGCTGCTGTTCACGTTGATGACCCATGACTGCTGCGCCAGGCCCACTACTAACCACATTGTGAAGTATGCTGACTGCACGACAGTAGTGGGCCTCATCCGTGACAACAATGACATGGACTACAGGGAGGAGGTGAAACATCTGATTGGCTGGTGGAGAACCAACAACCTGGTCCTCAACGTCGACAAGACCGAGGAGATCATCGTCGACTTCAGGAAGCACCAGTCCAGCCACGCTCCACTCTTCATCAACGGCACAGCAGTGGAGATCGTAAGCAGCACCAAGTTCCTGGGGGGTGCAGATATTGACAATATGACCTGGTCCATACACACCGGAGCTCTTGTAAAAAGAGCTCAGCAGTGAAAGCCCTTTTTGCATCGGATGAAAAGAGCACAGCTCCCTTCCCCCATTCTCACCAGATTCTACAGAGGCACTATAGAGAGCCTACTGACTAACTGCATCTCTGTCTGGACTGGAGCCTGCAGTGCCTCAGACTGGAAGTCTCTGCAGAGAGTGGTAAGGACGGCGGAAAAGATCATCAGGACTCCTCTTCCTCCTATCCAGGAGATCGCAAAAAGCCGCTGCCTGACCAGGGCTCAGAAAATCTGCAGAGACTCCTCCCACCCCCACCAAGGACTGTTTTCACTGCTGGACTCTAGAAAGAGGTCCACAGCCGAACCTCCAGGTTCTGTAACAGGTTCTTCCCTCAGGCCGTAAGACTCTTGAACACATCATAATAATCCCCTCAATTCCCCCAAAAATGGATTAACTCGCTGGAATATAAAGACAAATAACATACATCCATAAACGTGGATACATATGCAAAAGTGCAATATATTTATCTGTACAGTAATCTATTTATTTATATCTGCACATTATTGCTTTTTTATCCTGCACTACCATGAGCTAATGCAAAAAATGTCGTTCTTATCTGTACTGTAAAGTTCAAATTTGAATGACAATAAAAAGTAAGTCTAAGTCTAAGTCTAAGACCCACAAACACTGGCTGAGTAACAACAATATGAACGTTGCATGGAAATTTCTCTGCCAGTTTCTGCATCCCACAGGGATTCTTCTTTTGTGTTTCTGCACCTGCGTTTCCCACACAAGGTTGCAACATTGTTTGTCAACACTGTCTGCTCTCATTTTCTCGCACATTTGACCCTCTGATGTTCTGTGTACCTAAACTCTGTCACCCTCCTGTCTAGGCCGGCTGTGTGTGTGTGTGTGTGTGTGTGTGTGTGTGTTTGTGTGGTACACAGAACATCAATTTCCACACTTTTATTAGCACCGGGTCCAGTGGACCCGGACATCTTAAATGTAATAGAAATGTGTAGGGGGGTGTATGGTGTGTGTTCATTAAATATGTATTCTGATATATGTTCTTCACAGAAAATGAGCCAAAGCCAGTGAGTCTCAGTTTGAAAAATTAATTAATTGTATAATTTTTCTTTTAATAAAAATCGAAAACGGGTCCCACAGACCCGAACACCACACAAGGGTTAAAGGGCTCCAGTAATGGTGACAACATTGGCCCTTTTTATACAGTCGGGAAGGAATTCATTATGGCGCCACTCCTGGAGGAGGGGTTGATCATTTTGCAATGCAGTCTGCTGAAATGATGGAATACGCTATATTGCCAAACGTATTTGGCCACCTGCCTTGACTCACATATGAACTTAAAGTGCCATCCCATTCCTAACCCATAGGGTTCAATATGATGTCGGTCCACCTTTTGCAGCTATTACAGCTTCAAGCAGTGGCGATTGCTCTAAGACTGCAATTCCCCTAAAATGTCAAAAAATAAGTGATTAAATATATAGTGTTGTGTGTACATGTTATTGACCAAATATGCACTACAACGCGCTCTGTTGTTCAGAATCAGCTTCTTATCACTGGTAATGACGTGGCTTTCCTCTCTCATTCCCGCATTTTCACGGTGATTTAAACACTGTAGACGCTCGACGTCCACAGACTTCATACACTGCAGCGAAACGAGACGAGTCATTGGATAAATGCTGGGCTTTGTCCCGCCCATCGGACGCTAAGCATCTCTGGGGGTCTATGGGGCAGTGGGCTGGCCTCAGCCGGCCCGGACGCTCAACTTCTGCATGATGATTGGATGATCTGTCTAAGGCTGATTGCCTTTTTCATTGACAGCGAAATGTGCGAATCAGCGATCCTGTCTTGTAAACGTCCGTGAGTGCATTTTTCAATATTCACTCTGTTGTTCTGAGTTGAACCGGAGACTTTCCTGATCCTCTTAGCGACATTTCCTTTGTTAAAAACGACTAGCGACAAATAGAGCTTCTATTTCTGGTGTTTTTTGTGTTTGGAGACTGACTTCTTTCACTCTGCAGTTTCTGTCCCTACCGAGCAGCGGGTGCTGCTCAGCCCCTCCACCGTCTCAAAGCACTCATAGAAGGACATACGTCGCACTAGCCTCGCGCCAGTCCCAGCTAGCGAGCTGCACTTAATGGCAGATAATTTGAATGTTTTTTTTTTTTAATTGAACAACAAACATACATTTTGTCATGATCCGTGGTCCGGATCATGTTTTTGTATTTTCTGTTAGTTTTGGACTCCTATAGTTCCTGTTTGACACTTAAGTTTGGTTTGGTCGCCATGGCTGCTTATTGTTTTCACCTGCCTCTGGTGTTCGGGACGCTCACCTGTCTCTACCATGAATTGATTTACGTGGACCCCGACTTAAACAAGTTGAAAAACTTATTCGGGTGTTACCATTTAGTGGTCAATTGTACAGAATATGTACTGAACTGTGCAATCTACTAATAAAAGTTTCAATCAATCAATCAATCTAATCAGAGGCATTATTTAAGCCTGCCTTTGCCAGTCAGTCGGCCTGGCGTCATTGTTCGCTTCATGCCGTGTCCACGTAAGTTTTGTTTGTTCATGCCACAGCTCGTGAGTGTTCCATGTCCGTAGCCCATGCTAAGTGTTAGCTTCTATGTTTCCTGAGCTAGATTTTTGTTATTTAGCTTCTCGTGCGAACGGCACGCTTTCCGTTTGTTTGGTTCCTGTCTTTTTGTAATGTGTAGGATTTCTTGAGAAATAAATCATCTCCTACCTCACGCTGTCGTCCGAAGTTGTCCGTTCTGCATTCCTGGGAGAACGACCCCGCTGTGACACATTTATAATGCACACAAATGCACACAAGTGTATAAAATCTTGTCATTAGTGGGAACAATTGGAGCTACATCTGCAGAGGAGCTTCTCCTGTTTAAAGCGGCTCAAGTCTTACACCCGCAACACCATGGGCCAAGGCCTGGCCATTGAGAGGACACTTTTCAAATCCCTGGAAAAGACGCCTTCTTGGTACGACAGGGTCACAGATCACTTTCTTAAAAAGGAACGGAAGGCATGATTCTAAACAGGGTCCGGCATGCAATCGACCCTCACCTGAGAGTAAATCAGAACAGTTTTCGAGAAGGACGAACAACTACAGCCCAGATCTTGGCACTTAGAAGATTGATTGAGGAGGTGAGTAAGGACAACCTGACTGCAGAACTATGCTTCATAGACTTCAAAAAGGCATTTGATTCGATACACCGAGGCACGATGGTGAAGATCCTAAAGGCATACAGAATTCCTCCGAACCTACTCCGAGCAATAGAGTCCATGTACGCAGGAACAAGGGCTAGGGTGGTGACCCCAGATGGCAACTGCGAGGAGTTTGACATCCTGGCTGGAGTTATACAAGGGGATACACTAGCCCCCTTCCTCTTCATCATAGTCCTTGATCATGCGCTCAGGAAGGCAATAAATGGGCGAGAGCAGGAACTTGGCTTCACGCTGACACCAAGGAAGTCGAGTCGACAATCGGCAGTGGTCCTGACAGACCTTGACTATGCGGATGACATCAGTCTGCTCTCCAACAACGTGGAACAAGCACAAGAACTACTACACAGGATAGAGCGAGAATGCGCCATGGTTGGCCTTAGGCTAAATGCCAAGAAAACTGAGGTCGTGACCTACAACGTTCCACCAGAACATCAACCTCTGATAACAGCAGGAGGCACTGTGCTGAAAGAAGTTGAGGACTTCAAATACCTGGGCGCATGGGTCAACTCAACTGAGCAAGATCTAAAAGTGAGGAAGGCTCTTGCATGGAGGGCCCTGAACGGCATGACCAGTGTATGGAACGCCAACCTCCCCTGCCAAATCAAACTCAGCTTCTTCTATGCGACAGTTGAGTCCGTTCTCCTCTATGGCAGCGAATGCTGGACTCTGAAGCCAATCCTGGAGAAGTCTCTGGATGGATGCTACACCAGGAGGCTGCATGCAGTGCTTAACATCATCAAGAGTGCGCACGTAACCAACAGAATCCTCTACAAGGGAATACCAAGGGTGAGCGAGAAGATTGCTGTAAGGAGAATGAGACTAGCAGGACACTGCCAAAGGCATCAGGAGCTGCCAGCCAGCAAATTGGTGCTGTGGGAACCAACACATGGGCATCGGTAAAGAGGACGTCCCACACTAACATACGTGGACATACTCAAGAAGGATGCAGGAGCTCAGAGTACCAAGAAACTGGCCAAATGTATGGAGAATCGGGATGACTGGAAGCAACGATGGAAGGCTCGTCTGAGGACGACCTAGAGAGAGGGTAGAATTTACGTATAAATAAACCAACACATTTTATGATGTAGGCCGAAATTGAGCTTACCCTCCTTAAGAGTCCAGCATTCGCCACTGGCTTCAACTCTTCTGGGAAGACTGTCCACAAGGTTGCGGAGTGTATTTATAGAAATTTTCGACCATTCCTCCAAAAGCGCATTGGTGAGGTCACACACTGATGTTCGTCGAGAAGGCCTGGCTCTCAGTCTCCGTTCTAATTCATCCCAAAGGTGTTCTATCGGGTTCAGGTCAGGACTCTGTGCAGGCCAGTCAAGTTCATCCACACCAGACTATGTCATCCATGTCTTTATGGACCTTGCTTTATGCACTGGTGCACAGTCATGATGGAAGAGGAAGTTTGCTTGTTTTCTAACGAGTTTCAGCACATTTTGGAACGTTCACTTTTAGCTCCAAAAGGTGGACGGGGCCTTCATCAGCCTGCTGACGTCACTTCCAGGAAACTGGAGGCAGGTTCACATTGTGCAGTCTGTGCTTTGGTGGAATCTTCATCCAGAAATATGATATTTTGTGCAGAATTAGAAGAAATGATGATTGCCCGATGCATTGTTGCAGGTTGTAGCAATGCAAGTAAAGAAGGGGTCAGCATGCATGTTTCCAAATGATGGCAATATGAGGAAAGTATGGACCTTCACACTCAAATTGTCTCAAAATGTGACAGACCAGGTGAGGGGAATGTAATCTGCAGCAGTCATTTTAATGATTGACTTAGACCAGGGGTCCGCAACCCAAAATGGCTGAAAGAGACACATTGGACCAAAAATAAAAATATAAAAAAATCTGTCTGGAGCCCCAAAAAATTAAAAGCCTTATATAAGTGTTAAAATGAAGGCAACACATTATGTAAGTGTCTATATTAGCTATATTAGCATACTATCAATGGGCTTTAAAAGTCTTATATAAGTATTTTAATGAAGGCAACACATGATGTAAGTGTCTATTTTAGCTATAATAGCCTACTATCAAAGGCTGACGCAAATCTTCGTTGACGGAAATGTTGTATTTTAATTTTTATTCTACACATTTTTGCAACATTGGAAATCATTAGTGAAATGGAGGCTTCCCAAAGGGTGAGATAACTCCTGGAAATTACTGTCTTAGAATGGCCAAAGGTATAGATGTTGGTGTCCAAATTTAAGGAAACAGCAGGCTGTCTTCTTCTAATGGATGTTATACAATATTTGAATGAGAAATGCATCCAATATTACATACAGATAATGTGTCATGAGACATGCAAATATAAATTAAATACACAAAAGACAAAAGTGAAGGAAATTAAATGAGCTCAAGTATACCTACAAACGAGGCATAATGATGCAATATGTACATGCAGTTAGCCTAAATAGCATGTTAGCATCGATTAGCTTGCAGTCATGGATTGACCAAATATGTCTGATAAGCACTCCAGCAAATCAATAAAATCAACAAACTTCACTTTTGTGTATTCACGCACAGCATAAAACGATTGGTGGACAAAATGAGACAAAGGAGGAGTGGCATAAAACAGGTCTTTCTGTGGCAGCATCAGAGAAAGTTGTACATGTAAACAAATTACGATGAGTTCAAGGATCGCTGAAAATAGTAGGACAAAACGGTGCTTACAAATGCTCTCGTCAGTGAAGCATGTATAACATAAACAGTGGGATTTGTAACAATTAAGAAGGTTTGTGTCATGTTTGTTCTCGAAAATATATCAAAACATAATTTTTTTCTATTTTCACACATATCTGAAAGAGGTCCAGGGAGTCACGAGGGCTGCGCTAAAGAGCCGCAGGTTGCTGACCCCCGACATAGAAGAAGAAGGGTTTTGGTCAGAGTTTGGTCGGTGAAATATATTTAAAAGACCAGTGCGAGCTTAAAAATCAGGATCACCTTCCAGGGGAGAAGAAATGAGTCAGAACCTGTGGAAAAAACGGACATACATACAAAAACTACTGTTATTGTTCTCCTGCCTTCCCTATTGTGTTGACCCAGCATGTTCCCTTTTGTGCTTTTTTTATTTCTCAGTTCATTCTTCCTCGGCGAGAAGCGGACCATCGGGGCACACCTGCAGCTAATCAGTCCATGGACTACTCAGAGAGCTGTGCTTTGCTGGTTATTGTTCCTCGTCCCTCTCCATCACATGCGTTGTTTGACCTCCAAGTTCGATACATTTTTCGCCTTTTTATAATGTGCTTAACCTCCGTGTGTTTTCTCTGTACCCCCTGAGGTGGAGTGGATATCTTTTGTGGAATTTTCCTTCGCTCGATGTGCCCTGGTCTTTCCCCTCGCCGACCTCTGAGGTTCCAGCTTACTGACTACCTTATAGGGTGTGCGTTTCTGCCCCATCACCTTTTGTTTACATTTCGGACTTACTTAGGCCCTGTCTACATTAAGCCGGCTAACTCATTAAACAAATAATTATTTAGCCTAAGTCCCGTCTCAGCCACACTAAACAATCGTTTAAGGTTCCCCGCCTTGGATAATTTTTTACACGGGTAAGAGCGCCGTGCATTTTTTTTGAATCTCCAGCTCTTTACAAACTGAGTTCTGAGAGGAAGTGACGCCAGAAAGATCGCGCCCCACACAGGAAGTGACGTCGGAAAGAACGCGCCACAGCCAGCTTCATAACAGACGCATGTGGAAAGTTAAAGTTAAAGTTAAAGTACCAATGATTGTACACACACACACACTAGGTGTGGTGAAATTTGTCCTCTACATTTGACCCATCCCCTTGTTCACCCCCTGGGAGGTGAGGGGAGCAGTGGGCAGCAGCGGTGCCGCGCCCGGGAATCATTTTTGGTGATTTAACCCCCAATTCCAACCCTTGATGCTGAGTGCCAAGCAGGGAGGTAATGGGTCCCATTTTTATAGTCTTTGGTATGACTCGGCCGGGGTTTGAACTCACAACCTACCGATCTCAGGGCGGACACTCTAACCACTAGGCCACTGAGTAGGTAAATCACACATGAATACCTTAAAAGAAGGAAACGGGTGATTGCAGCTATTTGGGATACAAAACGGTTTTGGTTAAGGCCTGGAAGAACGGCAGCCTGGTGAGATATGTTTGTCAACGAGTGTGTTGTGCCCCGGGAACTGCAAGACAACTTTCGAATGTCCAGGTCAGCGGTGATTCTATTTAGCGAAAAACTTTGTCCGTTTGTCGAAGAGGAGTGTCATGTCTGTGTAATCATGTTTTGTTTCGTTTAGTTATTGGACAAATGTGCTCTATAAATAAAGTTGATTTGATTTGATTTGATCTTTAGTTTCTAGCTTTTCACTCCCTTGTCTTGTTTCCATGGTTACCCATTAGTTTCACCTGTTCCACGTTTGGACTCATTGTGCACTCTTGTTTGTCACCATAGCAACCCATTAGTTTTCACCTGCCCTCAGGACTCACGCACCTGTCTTTAATCATGTCACTATTATTTAAACCCATTGTTGCCAGGAAGTCAGCCTGGCGACATCATACCCCTGACTCTCTGCTTCACACTTTGTTTACCTCTGCGCACTTCATGCCATGTCCAAGTAAGTTGTTTCTATTCATGCCACAGTTAGCGACTTTTGTTCATGTCCTTAGTTTTTTTGCCCACGTGCAAGTATTGGTTTCATTTGTCAAGTTTGTACTTCCGCCTTGTGCACGCCTTTAGTTTGTTCTTTTTGTAGTTATAGTGTTTAAATAAATCATGTCTTCACCTTCACGCCATGTCTGGTCCAAATGTTCATTTGCACCACGGGAGAACAAACTACGCCATAGTCCAAGTCCTGACAAAGAGACAACAAGAATGCGGGCTCCCGTGGACGAGGGAGTACTACAGAAAACAGCGAACGCATTTGGACTGGCAAAGCAGACTGTGGAGGGGGGCGTGGTTTGTGCGCCTGCTACAGAATTGGGTGTGTAGGGGACCGGCTTCGAAGCACAACTGGCAGGTGAGGAGATTGCCCAGCTGGGGCTGATCATCTAATCACCTGCCATTCTTATCAGCAGTGTTGGGACTAACGCGTTACAAAGTAACGCGTTACTGGAACGCCGTTAGTTTCGGCGGTAACTAGTATAACGCGTTATTTTTTTATATTCAGTAACTCCGTTACCGTTACTACATGATGCGTTACTGCGTTATTTTACGTTACTTTTTATGTAGTATAAAGTGCGTTTTATCGGAGGGCTGCTGTGTCGTTCTGATTCTTCTTGTGTCACAAGCCGGAGAAGAGAGAGAGACATGCGCTCTGTGTGGGTGTGTCTGAGTGTGAGTGTGGGGAGCGAGGGGGGGGGGGGCGTGTCTGATCATGGCGGAGCCAGAAGTCGAGTTTGCTAACATGGAGATATTTTCACTACTTTTCTTTTGTCGAGCACAAAGAAAATAACATTTTAGTTAAATGTAAATTGTGCTTTGGATCAAAGATGCCATCTACTGCCCAAAACAGCAATTCAAATCTGCTGAAACAAGCTACATAGCAACATGCTTCGACAAAGCTATTAAAGAGAGACAGAGACTCTGATGCCACTTCACCTCCACCACCACCACCATTCACCGCTGAAGGAACACACTCTGTCAATCAATGTTCCCTCTAATTGTTCATGTGTGAGCAAATGCAAAAAGTCCCTGAGCATTGAGTGGAGTCCATGTGAGCAACTTTAGACGTGCACACTGTGGCTACACCAGCAGCACACCTGTCCCAAACCTCACTAAATAACAACTTACATCTCCATCCATCCATCCATTTTCTACCGCTTGTCCCTTTCGGGGTTGCTGGAGCCTATCTCAGCTGCATTCGGGCGGAAGGCAGGGTACACCCTGGACAAGTCCCCACCTCATCACAGGGCCAACACAGATAGACAGACAACATTCTCTTATTATTAGAATCAAATGACAGCAGTCATTTCCATTTCTAATATAAGTGTTTAGGCCCACTTATAATGACAATAACAAAAAATATTGTTTTTCATGAACTGTGTACTTGTATTGTTTGTCTGGGTGGAGGTCCTGCTTTGGAAATAATTTGTACCCCTTTCAGACATTGCATTTAGTTCCCATTAAAACATTCACATGTTGCACAATGAGATGTAAGCAGGGGATCATGTGTACATTCCTGCAACTTCCTGTTTGTAAAAAATATATTTTTATTAGTATTTACTTAATATACTAACAGCATTTAATGATTAATATTTATAAATTAAGATTCCTAATAAATGACACTAGAATAAGCACACATTTGATTGGTAAATCATAGTGTAACGACCTGGAATGACACTTTATGTGTGGTGTTGGAGTTGTCCGACTTTTTGTGTGGCTGTAAACGCATCACTGGCTAAGTGCCATATGTGCAAGTGTTGGCGCACGTGAGAGAGCGAGCGGCTGCTGTTGATATAACAAAGTTGCTTTTGGTCTGGTTTGTACTGCAGAAAATGACCAGTTTTGCTAGATATCATTTTTTTTACTAATGTTTTGGTGATGTGTTTATGGCCGACAGTAAAGAGTTTTGCTCAGTAAAGTGATGGATGGAATTCATGTCCTCAAAGCGTCTCGACAGACGTTACAATATTTGAACAATGATGACGAAAACGGTTTTCTCTGTCGTGTCCGTGTCGTGTCGAAAATTGTTATGCGCTTATTTTTTTATTTGATTTTGTGCATGGCATAGATTTGCCGTGCGCAGAGGACGCTTGAGCAGTGCGCAATTGCACATGCGCGCTCCTGAGAGGGAACGTTGCTGTCAATTCTCTTATATACTCTTTCATTCTAGACTTCTAGAGTGTTTGATTATCACATCACTCTAAATGTATAGACTATAAAGTTCACAAACATAAAGAGGGATCCTAGTGGGCCAGGCCAATCTTTCCTTATCTCTAAACTAAAACTGGGGAAATGTGTAGTGTTCTGGGTTTCAGACATGATTTTGCATAAGAATTACTTGAGGAAGAAAATGCCTGGTTAGACTTTGTGTATGTAGTGTGTGCCTTTCTTGGTTTACATCTATGCTGTTATTATGCTGTTTGTTACTTATGTATGTTATGTTGCAGCTATTTAAAATAGTTTTGTCAATTTGTTCTGGCCAGAAACAAATTGGTCTTTGTAACATATCTTTGTCTTTGTGTGTTGTATGTAGACCACATGGCTTAGCAGAGTTGAGTGATGCAAATGCATATCAAGTTGATCAACAGATTGTATTATTCTCCAGTGCAATAACAGTACTGAAATGAAGGCTAAAAGGGCATTAATTGGAGCTTTAAAAAAAAAAGAAAAAAGAAGTAACTAAATAGTTACTTTTCACAGTAACGCATTACTTTTTGGTGTAAGTAACTGAGTTAGTAACTGAGTTACTTTTGAAATGAAGTAACTAGTAACTGTAACTAGTTACTGCTTTTCAGTAACTAACCCAACACTGCTTATCAGTAGCGGTCGGGGCCATGGAACGCCAGTTGGGCAGACGCTACGCGCACACACTGGAAGGACGCTGGAGAGAGATGAGAGAAAAGACACGCTGGAAAGAGACGAGAGAAACGACACGCCGACAAGACTGAAAAGTTGCAGAGCAGAGTGCTGAATTAAAGATTGTTAAAACCAGACTTCCCGGGCTCCAGTGAAGGTCTGTCGGTGTTAGGGGAACATACGAGCAAGGAACCATCACACAGACTATCAGTTATTGTCCGCGATGTATGTCGAGCGATTACTCAACGTCTAGTTCTGTACTCCATAACTATTGTGAAGCCATGAAGTGGTTGCAGCTGTCAAGTACGACCACCAATTTCAGCCTACAAGCACAGTGTACTGACCAGACATCTATGATTGTTGTAAAATGTTCTTTCTCACATTGTTTACTTTCACACGTCCATTAGTGTGATTTATTACAATAGTCTAACAGCTGCTGATGGTGAGGCAAGCAAGGTTTACTGTTAAAGAAAATGTGGCAATAGTCTACATTGAAACAGAGGGTAAGAATACACTTCCAGGTCAGAGGTGACTATGACGCGCATTTTTTTTTTGCGCATGCGGCGGAGGAGAGGGTCTTAAACGGTGGCATTGCGTGTGTGTGGACAGGAATAAGGTTAGGGGGTTTATAGCCTGGATAACCTTAGCCAGCTTACTGTAGAAGGGGCCTTAAAGACTTTCTGTTTTTTGATTCCATCTTGCCTCCCTTCTGCATCCGGGGTCAACACCTTGTCCAAGTCGGAACAAAAACGAGAGAAAAATAAGTTAAGTTGCGACTATTCTATTTTGCGTCCTCTTTTACTAATGGTTTTCTTAAGATCCTAGAACAGACCTGGGCATTCTGCGGCCCGCGGGCCACATCCGGCCTTTTGTGCGTCCCTGTCCGGCCCGCGTGAGGCCAATCATAAATTACAAAATAAATTTAAAAAAGTATCTATGTCGAGTGTGCAATACAACGGTGCTGCTTTTGTTTTGAAAAGCGTTATTTGTATTACTTCGTACGCGCGTGCGTGATTGTGGGTGAATGTGAACAGCGGCAATCACAAATTACAAAATAAAGTTTAAAAAACATCTATGTCGTGCATGCAATACAACTGTGCTGCTTTTATTTTGAAAAGTGTTATTTATGGTCGTATGTCCGTGTGCAACCTGTGAGTGAAGGTGCATAGCGACAAGTGATGCACGGTTTACACCCGAGACGCTAAAAAGAGAAAAGTTGATGACGAATGCCGTGTTTTCAACAAGACATGGACTGCCAAGTATTTCTTTACAGAAATTAAAGGTAAAGCCGTGTGCTTAATGTGTGGTACACAGGTTGCTGTGTTTAAAGAATATAATTGGAATCGCCACTACATGACGAAGCACGAGGAAAAATACCGGAATCTGTCCGATGAAGCGCGCGCAAGGGAGGCTGATGCGTTGATGGTAAAACTGCAAACCCCAACAAGGACTTTTTGCCATACTTCACATCCCGAGATGCAGCAGTCAGGACAAGTTTCGTCATTTCTCACAAAATCGCCAGAAAAAGTAAGGCGTTTTTTTGACGGAGAGTTTATTAAGGACTCTGTTGCGCTGATATGCCCGGAAATTTGGAGCTTCAGCTGAAGAACAGAACGGCCGACTTTGACTGTTTTTCGTTGGCTTTGGATGAGAGCTGCGATGTACGTAACACGGCCCAACAGCTCATCTTCTTACGTGGGATAACTGCAGACTTTCAAATCACGGAAGAGCTGGCAGCCATGCAGTCAATTAAAAGGGACAACCACAGGTAATGACTTGTTCACATAGGTAAATGCGTGTTTGGACATGTTAGGACTGAAATGGGATAAGCTGGCAGGTGTGACAACAGATGGTTATCCAAATCTGACGGGGAAAAATGTTGGAGTTTTTAAAGAGGATGCAGGATAAACTTTAAATTAACCTTTTGCAGAAATTGCCATTTTTGCATTGTATTATACATCAGGAAGTCCTGATGTATAAGCATAAGCATAAGTCCTTAACATTTGAACACAAACCATGGAGTCATTGCGGAGATATTTATAAAATAATGTTGCTTTCTTGCATACTTCCGCCAAACGAGTATAAAGTATGTATTAAATGAATTACAAAATGAATTTGCAAAACCTGTGATGTTTTTCGCACCAAATATGTTATGGATTATCCATGTATGGTTTAAATATATCCAAAGTGCTTTGGGTAAAGTCTGCCATTGTAGTCTGACGCTATATTCAATAAGCGCCTTCTTTTTCTCTGTTCTCTTGTTCTTTGTTTTGGGGCAGACTGGCTCATACATGCACATGCATCCTTTGATGTGTCTAACACAAAGTAGCGTATAGTTCAAATGTATATCTGTTAGTAGAAACTACAACATGGCTGATGGGGAGAAGACGCAATTAAGACCGCCCACAAAACGGCCCATCCTAAAGAGACGGTCAGGAAACAGCTTGAAAACAGTCTGTAAAACAATCTATAGGATAGAAAGATAGGATAGACTTTATTCATCCCAAAGTGAGGAAATTATGTGGTTGCAGTGCAGACTTAAAAGACGGCAAAAAATAAGGTAAAAACATACGAAAACCAGGTTAAACAACAAAGAACACAAATGGAATGATATTTGGAAAAATGCCAATACGCCCTTTAGAAGCATTAAAGATAAGCTGACTCAATTTAAGATATTGAATAGATTGTATTTTACATCTTCTCAGCTGTTTAAAATTGGCGTAGTAGATAGCAAGTTATGTATGAAGTGTCGGGCAGCTCAGAGAACTCTTGTTAATTTATTGTGGGAATGTCGGAGAATAAAAGAGTTATGGTTGAAAACAACAAAAGAAGCAATCACATTCCTTAATATAAATATCCCAATGACACTGCAAACTTGTATTCTTGGGGATCTGCATCAATTTAGTAACGTGTCATCAAAGAGTAAAAATGCTTTTCTTTCAATATGCATAATAACAAAAAGGGTAATACTAAGAAAATGGATAGCTGTTGATAGTCCAACTCATACTGACTGGTATACACAAGCTATGGAGATGATATCAGTAGAACAAACTGCATTTAGTTTATATAATAATGAGTCATATATTGGAATATGGGATCCATTATTTAAATTTGTTTCAACTATTAAATGAACCAAAATATGACTTATTATATCTTTGTGGAAAATGTTGGACGCGGTGTGTTGTCGGGCTTTTGGGATGTGATGCAAGTGTAAGCCACTGTGACACTATTGTTCATTTCTAATTTTCGTATTATTTTTTTATTAATATTTTTAATGATGATATCACTGAGGGTTTTTTAATCACTGCTATTTTGAAATAGTTACTAATATTGACGCTGTTGTCGATAATGTTCATTTTTGTTTCACTACATTTGGATTTGTGTGTCCTCAATTGCTCTTAATTGCTCTGTTTATTGGTGTTCTTAATGTTGCTGGGACGGGTTTGGTTTTGGAATTGGATTGCATTGTTGTGGTGTTGTGTATTGTTTTGTTGATTGATTAAAAAATTCATTAAAAAAAATAAAAAAAGAACACAAATAAAAGACATTAAATGGGAACATTATCACAATTTCAGAATGGTTAAAACCATTAAAAATCAGTTCCCAGTGGCTTATTATATTTTTCGAAGTTTTTTTCAAAATTTTACACATCACGCAATATCCCTAAAAAAAGCTTCAAAGTGCCTGATTTTAACCATCGTTATAAACACCCGTCCATTTTCCTGTGACGTCACATAGTGAAGCCAACACAAACAAACATGGCGGAAAGAACAGCAAGCTATCGCGACATTAGCTCGGATTCAGACTCGGATTTCAGCGGCTTAAGCGATTCAACAGATTACGCATGTATTGAAACGGATGGTTGTAGTGTGGAGGCAGGTAGCGAAAACGAAATTGAAGAAAAAACTGAAGCTATTGACCCATATCGGTTTGAACCGATGAAAACGACACGACAGCCAGCGACACGGGAGAAAGCGAGGACGAATTCGGCGATCGCCTTCTAACCAACGATTGGTATGTGTTTGTTTGGCATTAAAGGAAACTAACAACTATGAACTAGGTTTACAGCATATGAAATACATTTGGCAACAACATGCACTTTGAGAGTGCAGACAGCCCAATTTTCATCAATTAATATATTCTGTAGACATACCCTCATCCGCGCTCTTTTCCTGAAAGCTGATCTGTCCAGTTTAAGGGACGGTGTGAGCCAAGACATCCAGGGGGTTTAGCTCGCTCGTCTGCGGGAACAAACTGCCGCCATGGCTTGCCGTGCTACCGAGGTTCTTTGTCCCTGAATTGCTCACACACTCCGGCAGATTCAATGGGGGTCTGGCGGCAGATTTCTTTGTCTTTATCGTTGGAAATGCATCTGCTTTGAGTGTCGCAGGATATCCACACATTCTTGCCATCTCTGTCGTAGCATAGCTATCGTCGGTAAAGTGTGCGGAACAAACGTCCAATTTCTTGCCACTTTCGCATCTTTGGGCCACTGGTGCAACTTGAATCCGTCCCTGTTCGTGTTGTTACACCCTCCGACAACACACCGACGAGGCATGATGTCTCCAAGATGCGGAAAACAGTCGAAAAAACGGAAAATAACAGAGCTGATTTGACTCGGTGTTTGACAAAATGGCGGATTGCTTCCCGTTGTGACGTCACAATCAGCGTTTAATTCGCCAAAATTCACCCATTTAGAGTTCGTAAATTGGTTAAAAAAATATATGGTCTTTTTTCTGCAACATCAAGGTATATATTGACGCTTACATAGGTCTGGTGATAATGTTCCCCTTTAAGGGCACAGAGCTGATGCAATTGGCTGCCACTTCAGCGGCGCCGGTTCTACATACAGCGACAAAAATAAAACACAACAACAAAAAGTGAGCAATAAATTATATAAATGGTGCACATACGATTGCACCATACACAGACAAACAACAAATTTAAACAAAAACAATTTCAACACCCACATAAATGGCGGTGGCCTCTGCAATGCTCAACGCCACCTGAGACGTAGGAACAGACCCAACAAAGCAGCTAAGAGAGCCGACTCTATCCTAGGCTGCTCACTAGCTCTCGGTCAATGTTTAGGCCGCTCCTGCATCTCCGGTCTCTCCACGTGGACTCCGGTGTGGCAGAGAGCCGGCAGCTGGTCTCCGATGCAAACAAAACATTGCCATGACTCCCCCCGAGACAGATCCAAAAGTTCACAAAAAGGCCCCAAAAAGCAGCGGCGAAGTCACGAAAGTGCCACCCCTTGTTGCGCGGTACCAAAGGGGCCCGATCCCAAAGGCAAAAAACACACCAAAACAAGAGGGACAAATCAGGAACACAGAAGTAGGACACACAAGAGCACAGAGCTCCTGCAACCAGCAGCCTCTATAGTGGCGCCGTCTTGGAAAAAAAGCAGCATTTTGACCAAAAAAAACACTAGGAAGTGTTTAAATGTAGAAAAACAAACATATTATGACCTCTTAAAAAATTGAAGAGGCGGACACTCACATTTTAACAGACACATCATCAGAATCAGAATCAGAATCAGAAATACTTTAATAATTCCCGAGGGGAAATTAAGATTTTCAGCACAAACATTATAGGGAGACAGAACAGGATCGCTGACGGGTCTGTCAACTTCCACCGCCCCTTACAAAAAAGGTGAGAAACAGGTAAATGCTGAGGAGAGGGGGTGACAAAAAAAAATCAGTCTAATCCTGGGCCCCTGGAGAAGGGTTCCAGACTGAGGCCAAGGAAAAAAAACTCATAGCCATAACAAGTAAGAGGAAAACATCAAAGAACACAAAGGACATTAAAGGCCTACTGAAATGCGATTTTTTTATTTAAACGGGGATAGCAGGTCCATTCTATGTGTCATACTTGATCATTTCGCGATATTGCCATATTTTTGCTGAAAGGATTTAGTAGAGAACATCGACGATAAAGTTCGCAACTTTTGGTCGCTGATAAAAAAGCCTTGCCTGTACCGGAAGTAGCAGACGATATGCGCGTGACGTCACAGGTTGTGGAGCTCCTCACATCTGCACATTGTTTACAATCATGGCCACCAGCAGCGAGAGCGAGGATGAAAGATTTGTGGATGAGGAAAGTGAGAGTGAAGGACTAGAGGGCAGTGGGAGCGATTCAGATAGGGAAGATGCTGTGAGAGGCGGGTGGGACCTGATATTCAGCTGGAAATGACTAAAACAGTAAATAAACACAAGACATATATATATACTCTATTAGCCACAACACAACCAGGCTTATATTTAATATGCCACAAATTAATCCCGCATAACAAACCCCTCCCCCCTCCCGTCCATATAACCCGCCAATGCAACACAAACACCTGCACAACACACTCAATCTCACAGCCCAAAGTACCGTTCACCTCCCCAAAGTTGATACAGCACATATATTTCCCCAAAGTTACGTACGTGACATGCACATAGCGGCACGTACGTACGGGCAAGCGATCAAATGCTTGGAAGCCGCAGCAGCATGCGTACTGCGCATCCAACTCAAAGTCCTCCTGGTAAGAGTCTCTGTTGTCCCAGTTCTCCACAGGCCAATGGTAAAGATTGACTGTCATCTTCCGGGAATGTAAACAATGAAACACCGGCTGTGTTATCCGGCACACCAGTCAAGGGGGGCATTCTACGGCGGGGGTGCGTTATCCGGCACAACACCTGCCGCAATTCACCGCTTCCCACCTACAGCTTTCTTCTTTGCTGTCTCCATTGTTCATTGAACAAATTGCAAAAGATTCACCAACACAGATGTCCAGAATACTGTGGAATTTTGCGATTAAAACAAACGACTTAATAGCTGGCCACCATGCTGTCCCAAAATGTCCTCCATCATACCGAAACGTTTTCAGCAGGATAATTTGCGCGAAATTTAAAATTGCACTTTAGTAAGCTAACCCGGCCGTATTGGCTTGTGTTGCAATGTTAAGATTTCATCATTGATGTATAAACTACCCGACTGCGTGGTCGGTAGTAGTGGGTTTCAGTAGGACTTTAAAGACATTAAAAGAGCAGAGCTGATGCAACCAGCCATTTCTACACACAGCTACAAAAGTAAAACAACAACAACAACAACAAAAACATATACACTGCGGTGGTCTCTGCGGTTTTCCATGCCATCGTCTGCTGGGGTGGGGGGAGCATGGCCAGAGACAGGAGCAGATCCAACAAAGCAACCAAGAGAGCCGACTCCGCCCTCCGCCGCCCGCCGACTCTCGTTGCAAGGTTAGCCTACCTATTGACTGACTAAAAACAAAACGGCTTACAGCTCCCAGGTCAGGGCGGTATTTTAAGACGTGTAGCGAAGCCTGGAAAAGAAGATTTGTTTTCCATTCAAGATGCAACAAAAACCAAACAATTTGAGCTCCTACTCTCTCAGAAATGAGGGAAATCATGTTTGGCGCTCATTAACCGGTCCAAGGGACTCGTATTAGTGCTTAGACTTTTACATAATAGGGGAATTTTACATATGCAAATAGGGAGTAATAATACCTTACAAAAGGCTGAGGCCAAGAAAGAGGAAAAAACATATACCCTTTATCCTATTATAAAAAATTTGATTTTAAACTACAAGGATGGATAACTTATTTTTGAGAAGTCCTTCGCACACTATTTTTTTTTTTTAATTAAAAAAAGGTTGTGCTCGCTGCGTCAAATAAGTAAGGAAAAAATGCTCTCAGAGTGACCAAAAAGAGACTAAAATGTGGTTGTACTCGTGCAATGAAAATGAAGCGCATACCATACCACACCATTGCAGTCCCACATGGAATCCAAGGACATGCCAGCTTGAACAAGGTTTTATTCAGCGTCCTCAAAAGGAGGCGAGCAGCTTTTAGACGCCCAGACTGCAAGGACAATTTGTGAGCCGGCTGATCAAAAAAAATGATTTTCAGCCCTTCATTGAAAAGTTTGTTTTGAGAGGCGAAGCTAAACTTTATAACTAATGAAGTGTAAAAAGGTGAACATCTTAACACGTAAACAAGCTGCGGCGTGGCCCGTTATGAACGAGGAGTAACTCATTACGCACGGTGCTGAATAATTGAAGTGTTGCTTTGGCACAAACAAAATTGGAAATCTTATGTCAGATATTTGGTTGGCGCGCAGATGCATTAATGAGGCCGCAGATTGGACGAGTGGTCACCTTGTCCGGACGAATCAGACAAAGCAGGTTTGTAATACGAAGAATAGGCGACCTTTACCGACGAGACACTCTCCTTCGGGGCCTTGAGGCTATTGATTAAAAAAAAAAAAAAAAAAAAAAAAGCTAATGGCAGGGAATAAAAGTTATTGTCCGTACAGCCGTTGCTCCCAGGCAGCGCTGTAAAATGTTGTTTGTTAACTAAACAACCGCACAAAACACCACAAATAAAGAATAGATCAAATGTAACATTTATGCATTAAAGACTTAAAAGCTTAGCGGATGGATTGGAGAGAGAGGAAGAATGCATAATAGATTCCATTTTAGTCCACACTTGTTTGACATGTCTATATTTAGTCAAACAAAACAACAAATATATTAGTGAAATGTCTAAAAAACACTCTTATTAAACTCACAGTTGTCATGTTCCTTCTCGGCGATGTTACTACCGTATTTTTCGGACTATAAGTCGCAGTTTTTTTCATAGTTTGGCCGGGGGTGCGACTTATACTCAGGAGCGACTTATGTGTGAAATTATCAAATCAAATCAAATCAACTTTATTTAGAAAGCACATTTAAAATTTACCACAGGGGTAGCCAAAGTGCTGTACAATGAGCAGGTTAAAAGATAAAACGAGTACCGAGCAAACACAACACAACACAAACAGAACACGATTTGTGTTGTGTTCTATTAACACATTACCGTAAAATATCAAATAATATTATTTAGCTCATTCGCGTAAGAGACTAGACGTCATACTTTCCAACCCTCCCGGATTTTCCGGGAGACTCCCGAAATTCAGCGCCTCTCCCGAAAATCTCCCGAAATTCAGGCGGAGCTGGAGGCCACGCCCCCTCCAGCTCCCTGCGGACCTGAGTCCGCTTTCCCACAATATAAACAACGTGCCTGCCCAATTATTATAACTGTAGAATGATGGAGGGCGAGTTCTTGGTTTCTTATGTGGGTTTATTGTTAGGCAGTTTCATTAACGTCCTCCCAGCGCGGTAACAACACACAACAACAGCAGTCATGTTTTCGTCTACCGTAAAGCAGTTCGTCTGCTGTAAACAGCAATGTTGTGACACTCTTAAACAGGACAATACTGCCATCTAGTGCATTTGATGAAAGCACTTTTGTGCGTGCCACACAGCAATGCATCATCAGAGAGGGTGTTCAGCATGGTTAGAAAAATAGTGACAGAGAATAGAACAAGGATGGACAATTCAACCCTTAACTCAACAATGAGTAGATGAGTGTTATGTGTGTGTATATGTGTAAATAATTGAACACTGAAATTCAAGTATTTATTTTATTTTTATATATATATATATATATATATATATATATATATATATATATATATATATATATATATATATACATATATATATATATATATATATATATATATATATATATATATATATAATAAAATAAATATATATTTATAGCTAGAGTTCACTGAAAGTCAAGTATTTCTTATATATATATATATATATATATATATATATATATATATATATATATATATATATATATATATATATATATATACATATATATGTGTATATATATATATATATATATATATATATATATATATATATATATATATATATATATATATATATATATGAAATACTTGACTTGGTGAATACTAGCTGTAAATATACTCCTTCCCTCTTAAACACGCCCCCCACCACGCCCCCGCCCCCGCTCCCACCTCCACCCCCCACCCCCCACCTCCCGAAATCGGAGGTCTCAAGGTTGGCAAATATGCTAGACGTATAAGATTTCATGGGATTTAGCGACTAGGAGTGACAGATTGTTTGGTAAACGTATAGCATGTTCTATATGTTATAGTTATTTGAATGACTCTTACCATAATATGTTACGTTAACATACCAGGCACGTTCTCAGTTGGTTATTTATGCCTCATATAACGTACACTTATTCAGCCTGTTGTTCACTATATTTTATTTATTTTAAATTGCCTTTCAAATGTCTATTCTTGGTGTTGGGTTTTATCAAATACATTTCCCCAAAAAATGCGACTTATACTCCAGACAAATATATACTTATATATGTTTTTTCCCTTCTTTATTATGTATTGCGGCCGGTGCGACTTATACTCCGTAGCGACTTATACTCCGAAAAATACGGTATTTCATTTTATTTTAGGCTGAAGTGCACTTCACACATTTCATGCTTTTTCTTGTGTTTCAATGTGTTTTTTTACATTTTCCCTTAGTTTTTTTGTTACACTTGAAATACAAAAGTGTCTCCCCAAATGAGATTAAATGAACGCAGACCAATTCGGAAGAATTTGCGATATCGCGATCCTGCACATTTTCAGCATCATTCTAAGACAGGGGTGTCAAACTCATTTTGGATCGGGGGCCACATGGAGAAAAATCTACTACTGTGTGGGCTGGACTGGTAAAATCAAGGCACCATAACTTAAAAATAAAGACAACTTCAAATTGTTTTCTTTGTTTAAAATTAGAACAAGCACATTCTGAAATTGTACAAATCATAATGTTGTTCAGAATCAGAATCAGAACCGCACTCTTTTAAAACAAAGCCACGCTGTTGTAACACGTAACTTGGCATTGTCTTGCTGAAATAAGCAGGGGCGTCGATGATAACGTTGCTTGGATGGCAACATATGTTGCTCCAAAACCTGTATGTACCTTTCAGCATTAATGGTGCCTTCACAGATGTGTAAGTTACCCATGCCTTGGACACTAATACACCCCCATACCATCACAGATGCTGGCTTTTCAACTTTACGCCTAGAACAATCCGGATGGTTCTTTTCCTCTTTGGTCCGGAGGACACAACGTCCACAGTTTCCAAAAACAATTTGGAATGTGGACTCGTCACACCACAGAACACATTTCCACTTTGCATCAGTCCATCTTAAATGAGCTCAGGCCCGGCGTTTCTGGGTGTTGTTGATAAATGGCTTTGGCTTTGCATAGTAGAGTTTTAACTTGCACTGACAGATGTAACGACAAACTGTAGTTACTGACAGTGGTTTTCTGAAGTGTTCCTGAGCCCATGGGGTGATATCCTTTACACACTGATGTCACTTTTTGATGCCATGCCGCCTGAGGGATTCAAGGTCCGTAATATCATCGCTTACATGCAGTGATTTCTCCAGATTCTCTGGACCTTTTGATGATATTACGAACCTTAGAGGGTGAATTGCCTAAATTCTTTGCAATAGCTCGTTGAGAAATGTTGTTCTTAAACTGTTGGACAATTTGCTCATGCGTTTGTTCACAAAGTGGTGACCCTCGCCCCATCCTTGTTTGTGAATAACTAAACATTTCATGGAAGCTGTTTTTATACCCAATTAGCCTGTTCACCTGTGGGATGTTCCAAATAAGTGTTTGATGAGCCTTCCTCAACTTTCTCAGTCTTTTTTACCACTTGTGCCAGCTTTTTTTAAACATGTGGCATGCATCAAATTCCAATGAGCTAATATTTGCAAAGAATAACTTAAAGTTTTCCATTTCGAACGTTAAGTATCTTGTCTTTGCAGTCCATTCAATTGAATAAAGGTTGAAAAGGATTTGCAAATCATTGTATTCGGTTTTTATTTACGATTTACACAACGTGCCAATATATATATATACATATACACACATATATATTACATATATACATATATATGTATATATATATACATACATACTGTATATATGCACATACATATATATATATATATATATATATATATATATATATATATATATATATATATATATACATATACATATACATATATATACATATAAAACATTTTCATGGGACATTTGTGAGTTTTTTTCACTTGGGTAGCATTAAATCAAAGTTACTTGAGGATAATATTTATTTAAAGAAACAGAGGGGAAACAGAATAAAGCAGATCTCTACCAAGGCCAAAGAACATTCACTTCATAAGAGAACCTTCTGAACATGTCGGAATTTTATAATTAAGATGATGTCTATAATATATTTCTGAACACTAATCTTCCTGCGCTGTGGGTTCCAAATCAAATCTATTTCCACAAAATTTGCAGTGCATGCTAAAGCCACGGATGGCACTAGCATTCATGACTGCAATGATGTGTTTTGGAGAGAAACAACGGCATTAAAACATCAGAGGTTGACTACGGAGGCCGTCGCCGTGGTAACTGCATCACTTGCTTTGACCCCTGACTTGGACAACAGTGATGTCTTATTTTTGTCATTCTGCTTTCAGGACATTTGAAACCCCCCCACTGGGCTGCTGGAGACTCTCATGAGGCCCATGCTAGTATTCTTTTTATGTGCAGCTACCATAAACTAGACAGTATAGCAACCCTATAAAGTCAGTCAAGAGTCTATTTCAGATACCCGCTTCTCTTATAAACAGAGATTTTCAGCTGATTTCACAACACGGTTGCTAGCGCTGACATTTTTTCCCCTCTCCCTTTCCCAACGGCTGGCAATTACTGCCGAGTCGCCTCTTCCATACTTTCCTATCACCGTGCCGCCTCGATAGGAAGCGGTCTGATAACGCGCCTTCTTTAAGAGAAAACAAAAAAAGCCAGAGCAGACATTCGGACCCAGATGGCTGATATAACGCCGTGGCCGCGTTCAATTCACACATTTAAACACGCTTTTTTTTTATGGAGATGTTGCGCAATAAATAGACGGTTAGTTGCGGTGCATGGTGGAACAGTAAGATTAAATCTAACTGTTAAAGGTCTCCTGTTATGCAAAGGGGACTTTTAAAAAGATGCTCTAACAGTAATATGCATTTATGAGTATCAAACCTGAGAAAACAACACATAAAATCCCTCCTTTTTGAGCAAAGATGTTGAAACGACTGCTTTCTACCTCAGGCTCTTCAAATAAACCTCCGCAAAACTATCAGCTACTGACATTATTTTGTTTCTTTTCAGCGTTTATGCTAAGCTGGCATAAGGTTGCTGTTAAAATGCATGTGTAGCGTTAGCACTGTAGCTCATGTTGTTAACGTATGTGGCCTCCTGTCCCACATGACATGTAATACAATGAGGAAGTACCGGGTTGCAGTGTATTTTTAAAAAGTACAAGTGTTCCGATACTACAAACCCTGTTTCCATGAGTTGGGAAATTGTGTTAGATGTAAATATAAACGGAATACAATGATTTGCAAATCCTTTTCAACCCATATTCAATTGAATGCACTACAAAGACAAGATATTTGATGTTCAAACTCATAAACTTTATTTTTTTTTTGCAAATAATCATTAACTTAGAATTTCATGGCTGCAACACGTGAAAAAGTAGTTGGGAAAGGGCATGTTCACCACTGTGTTATATGGCCATTCCTTTTAACAACACTCAGTAAACGTTTGGGAACTGAGGAGACACATTTTTTAAGCTTCTCAGGTGGAATTCTTTCCCATTCCTGCTTGATGTACAGCTTAAGTTGTTCAACAGTCCGGGGTCTCCGTTGTGGTATTTTAGGCTTCATAATGCGCCACACATTTTCAATGGGAGACAGGTCTGGACTACAGGCAGGCCAGTGTAGTACCCGCACTCTTTTACTATGAAGCCACGTTGATGTAACACGTGGCTTGGCATTTTCTTGCTGAAATAAGCAGGGGCGTCCATGGTAACGTTGCTTGGATGGCAACATATGTTGCTCCAAAACCTGTATGTACCTTTCAGCATTAATGGCGCCTTCACAGATGTGTAAGTTACCCATGTCTTGGACACTAATACACCCCCATACCATCACAGATGCTGGCTTTTCAACTTTGCGCCTATAACAATCCGGATGGTTCTTTTCCTCTTTGGTCCGGAGGACACGACGTTCACGGTTTCCAAAAACAATTTGAAATGTGGACTCGTCAGACCACAGAACACTTTTCCACTTTGTATCAGTCCATCTTAGATGAGCTCAGGCCCAGTGAAGCCGATGGCGTTTCTGGGTGTTGTTGATAAACGGTTTTCGCCTTGCATAGGAGAGTTTTAACTTGTACTTACAGATGTTGCGACCAACTGTAGTTACTGACAGTGGGTTTCTGAAGTGTTCCTGAGCCCATGTGGTGATATCCTTTACACACTGATGTCGCTTGTTGATGCAGTACAGCCTGAGGGATTGAAGGCCACGGGCTTAGCTGTTTACGTTCAGTGATTTCTCCAGATTCTCTGAACCCTTTGATGATATTACGGACCGTAGATGGTGAAATTCCTTGCAATACCTGGTTGAGAAATGTTTTTCTTAAACTGTTCAACAATTTGCTCACGCATTTGTTGACAAAGTGGTGTATTAGTGCCCAAGGCATGGGTAACTTACACATCTGTGAAGGCACCATTAATGCTGAAAGGTACATACAGATTTTGGAGCAACATATGTTGCCATCCAAGCAACGTTATCATGGACGCCCCTGCTTATTTCAGCAAGACAATGCCAAGCCACGTGTTACAACAGTGTGGCTTCATAGTAAAAGAGTGCGGGTACTAGACTGGCCTGCCTATAGTCCAGACCTGTCTCCCATTGAAAATGTGTGGCGCATTATGAAGCCTGAAATACCACAACGGAGACCGCGGACTGTTGAACAACTTAAGATGTACGTCAAGCAAGAATGGGAAATAATTCCACCTGAAAAGCCTCAAAAATTGGTCTCCTCAGTTCCCAAACATTTACTGAGTGTTGTTTAAAGGAAAGGCCATGTAACACAGTGGTAAAAATGCCCCTGTGCCAACATTTTTGCAATGTGTTGCTGCCATTAAATTCTAAGTTAATGATTATTTGCAAAAAAAACCAAACAACATTAAATACAAGATATTTAATGTTCGAACTTAGCATTTTCTTTGCAGTCTATTCAATTGAATATAAGTTGAAAAGGATTTGCAAATCATTGTATTCTCTTTTTATGTACGAATTATACAACGTGACAACTTCACTGGTTTTGGGTTTTGTAGATGCAAGCTGATAAAGTTCAATACTTGTTTTATTGCTAATATCATACCTGATATCTGATATTAAAAAATCTTAAAAGTGGATAAAATGTCCTTGGACACACATACTCATGGACTATCACAGCTAATTACCATTAAAGCAACACACGAACAAAATGGTGTGTTTTGAGTAGATCTCACTGAAAACACTGTTAAACCGTCTAAATTCCAGCATCTAGATTTTTCAAGAACACACTTATAAGGTGGCACCTCCGAGTCTTATTTAAAATCTAAAAAATAAAAACCCTAGTACTACATTGGACCTTTAATCATGCCACCATAAATGTAACTGGCAGTGGACGCCCCGAGGAAGTACATGCTAATTTATGTTGGATGAAATTAGTCACGTTAGACGTGTTAATTACTCGTGTTAGGCAGAATGTGTTAGCACTGTGCCCTGTGGATGTTTAGTCATTCAGTCAGTGGCGGATATGCGACTAAATTGTTCCAAATGAATGAACCATGTTTCTAAGTTATGATGTGAAATGCTTCATTTGATTGACTGAGTCATAAACAAAGACATTTATACTGGATATTTGGAATAGTGGCGGAATAGACGGGCTTTTTCCTTGCCTCCGTCGCCAGTGTTTGCTGATTTATAGTGTTCAGTTGTATTGAGAAGTGTAGTTCCTTAGACCTTCGAAAACTACAGTCGTCGTAAACAGTGTTTACTGTAACGCCGTTAGTTTCGGCGGTAACTAGTAATCTAGCGCGTTATTTTTTATATTCAGTAACTCAGTTACCGTTACTACATGATGCGTTACTGCGTTATTTTACGTTATTTTTTATGTAGTATCGGCTACAAACAGAAGATCTGAGTGTGTTTTATTGGAGCGCTGCAGTGTCGTCCTTCTGAATGTTCTTGTGTCAGAAGCTGGAGGCGCGCTCTGTGTGTGTCTGGGTGTGGGGAGGGGAGGGGAGAGGAAGAGGGGCGTGTCTGTGTTTACTAACAACGGAGCCGCAGACTCGAGTGTCTTAAAGGGGAACATTATCACCAGACCTAGATAAGCGTCAATATATACCTTGATGTTGCAGAAAAAAGAACATATATTTTTTTTAACCGATTTCCGAACTCTAAATGGGTGAATTTTGGCGAATTAAACGCCTTTCTATTATTCGCTCTCAACGTGACGTCACATCGGGAAGCAATCCGCCATTTTCTCAAACACATTACAAACACCGAGTCAAATCAGCTCTGTTATTTTCCGTTTTTTCGACTGTTTTCCGTACCTTGGAGACATCATGCCTCGTCTGTGTGTTGTTGGAGGGTGTAACAACACGAACAGGGACGGATTCAAGTAGCACCAGTGGCCCAAAGATGCGAAAGTGGCAAGAAATTGGACGTTTGTTCCGCACACTTTACCGACGAAAGCTATGCTACGACAGAGATGGCAAGAATGTGTGGATATCCTGCGACACTCAAAGCAGATGCATTTCCAACTGGACTGGACAGATCAGCTTTCAGGAAAAGAGAGCGGATGAGGGTATGTCTACAGAATATATGAATTGATGAAAATTGGGCTGTCTGCACTCTCAAAGTGCATGTTGTTGCCAAATGTATTTCATATGCTGTAAACCTAGTTCATAGTTGTTAGTTTCCTTTAATGCCAAACAAACACATACCAATCGTTGGTTGGAAGGCGATCGCCGAATGTTTCCTCGCTTTCTCCCGTGTCGCTGGCTGTCGTGTCGTTTTCGTCGGTTTCGCTTGCATACGGTTCAAACCGATATGGCTCAATAGCTTCAGTTTCTTCTTCAATTTCATTTTCGCAACCTGCCTCCACACTACAACCATCCGTTTCAATACATGCGTAATCTGTTGAATCGCTTAAGCCGCTGAAATCCGAGTCTGAATCCGAGCTAATGTCGCTATAAACTTGCTGTTCTATCCGCCATGTTTGTTTGTATCGGCATCACTATGTGACGTCACAGGAAAATGGACGGGTGAATATAACGATGGTTAAAACCAGGCACTTTGAAGCTTTTTTTTAGGGATATTGCGTGATGGGTAAAATTTTGAAAAAAACTTCGAAAAATAAAATAAGCCACTGGGAACTGATTTTTAATGGTTTTAACCCTTCTGAAATTGTGATAATGTTCCCCTTTAACATGGAGATATTCTCACTTCTTTTTTTTGTCGAGCACAAAGAAAAGAACATTATAGTTAAATGTGAGTTGTGTCTTGGATCAAAGATCCTATCTACTGCCCAAAACAACAACTCAAATATACCTGGTTAGGCTTTGTGTATGTCATTTGTGCTGTTTGTTACTTATGTATGTTATGTTGCAGCTATTTAAAATAGTTTCGTCAATTTGTTCTGGCCTGAAACAAATTGGCCCTTTGAAACATATCTTTGTCTTTGTGTGTTGTATGTAGACCACATTGCTTAGCAGAGTTCAGTGATGCAAATGCATGTCAAGTTGATCAACAGATTGTATTATTCTCCAGTGCAATAAAAGTACTGAAATGAAGGCTAAAAGGGCATTCAAGGAAGCTTTTAAAAAAAAAAGAAGAAAAAAAAAGTAACTAAATAGTTACTTTTCACAGTAACGCATTACTTTTTGGTGTAAGTAACTGAGTTAGTAACTGAGTTACTTTTGAAATAAAGTAACTAGTAACTGTAGCTAGTTACTGGTTTTCAGTAACTAACTCAACACTGGTCGTAAACACCAAATTGTAAGCGTTGTCTTGACATATTTTTTACTAGCCATGAAAGGTAAGTTTTGCAAATATTAGCAAACACAGTTGGAAATGTACTTATCATCAATTAGCATCAAATAATGTGTGCATAATCTTCCCAAAATTGCCGGCAGTGGCACGCTCCTTAGCGGACAGATTTTTGGACAAAAGTTCCCTTGATAAATTCACCAAAATCTGTCTCAATTAATATTGACAGGGTTTATAATCTTTGGTAAAATAAATCTTTATTAGAATAAATTCGATCAACATAAGAAAAGTTGTCAAAATTAGTAAGATATACATTAGTTTAGTCCTGAGTAAAGAGTTAAAGAACAAACCCCGTTTCCATATGAGTTGGGAAATTGTGTTAGATGTAAATATAAACGGAATACAATGATTTGCAAATAATTTTCAACCCATATTCAGTTGAATATGCTACAAAGACAACATATTTGATGTTCAAACTGATAAACTTTTTTTTTTTTGCAAATAATCATTAACTTTAGAATTTGATGCCAGCAACACGTGACAAAGAAGTTGGGAAAGGTGGCAATAAATACTGATAAAGTTGAGGAATGCTCATCAAACACTTATTTGGAACATCCCACAGGTGAACAGGAAAATTGGGAACAGGTGGGTGCCATGATTGGGTATAAAAGTAGATTCCATGAAATGCTCAGTCATTCACAAACAAGGATGGGGCGAGGGTCACCACTTTGTCAACAAATGCGTGAGCAAATTGTTGAACAGTTTAAGAAAAACCTTTCTCAACCAGCTATTGCAAATAATTTATTGATTTCACCATCTACGTTTCGTAATATCGTCAAAGGGTTCAGAGAATCTGGAGAAATCACTGCACGTAAGCAGCTAAGCCCGTGACCTTCGACCCCTCAGCCTGTACTGCATCAACAATCGACATCAGTGTGTAAAGGATATCACCACATGGGCTCAGGAACACTTCAGAAACCCACAGTCAGTAACTACAGTTGGTGGCTACATCTGTAAGTGCAAGTTAAAACTCTCCTATGCAAGGCGAAAACCGTTTATCAACAACACCCAGAAACGCCGTCGGCTTCGATGGGCCTGAGCTCATCTAAGATGGACTGATACCAAGTGGAAAAATGTTCTGTCGTCTGATGAGTCCACATTTCAAATTGTTTTTGGAAACTGTCGACGTTGTGTCCTCCGGACCAAAGAGGAAAAGAACCATCCGGATCGTTATAGGCGCAAAGTTGAAAAGCGAGCATCTGTGATGGTATGGGGGTGTATTAGTGCCCAAGAGATGGGTAACTTACACATCTGTGAAGGCGCCATTAATGCTGAAAGGTACATACAGGTTTTGGAGCAACATATGTTGCCATCCAAGCAACGTTACCATGGACGCCCCTGCTTATTTCAGCAAGAAAATGCCAAGCCACGTGTTACATCAACGTGGCTTCATAGTAAAACAGTGCGGGTACTAGACTGGCCTGCCTGTAGTCCAGGCCAGTCTCCCATTGAAAATGTGTGGCGCATTATGAAGCCTAAAATACCACAACGGAGACCCCCGGACTGTTGAACAACTTAAGCTGTACATCAAGCAAGAATGGGAAAGAATTCCACCTGAGAAGCTTCAAAAATGTGTCTCCTCAGTTCCCAAACGTTTACTGAGTGTTGTTCAAAGGAAAGGCCATGTAACGCAGTGGTGAACATGCCCTTTCTTTGGAGCGACTTATGTGTGAAATTATTAACACATTACCGTAAAATATCAAAAAATATTATTTAGCTCATTCACGTAAGAGACTAGACGTATAAGATTTCATGGGATTTAGCGATTAGGAGTGACAGATTGTTTGGTAAACGTATAGCATGTTCTATATGTTATAGATATTTGAATGACTCTTACCATAATATGTTACGTTAACATACCAGGCACGTTCTCAGTTGGTTATTTATGCCTTATATAACGTACACTTATTCAGCCTGTTGTTCACTATTCTTTATTTATTTTAAATTGCCTTTGAAATGTCTATTATTGGTGTTGGGTTTTATCAAATACATTTCCCCACAATATGCGACTTATACTCCAGTGCGACTTATATATGTTTTTTTCCTTCTTCATTGTGCATTTTCAGCCGGTACGATTTATACTCCGGAAAATACGGTACACAGAACAAGAATTAGGATGAAAAATCTTGAACCTTTTTGTTTTCTTTTTTTTATTGAGACAAATATTATTTATGTATTTAATATCTGCTTGCTTACTATGGTATATTATTTATTTATTATTTATTTGTTCACTGTTCTATTGCAGAGAACAAGGAAATGGGATAAAATTGCTATGGTATGAAAAGAGGTAGTATTAAATAAGCTCTGCTTTTTCCTACTCCTTTTCGGACATGCTGGAAAGAAACAACTGGAATTGCGTGATGCATTACATTTTATCAAATGCATGTTCGAAATAAACTGAACCGAAACTAAACTGAACTGAAAGTAGAACAAGCAAACAGCTGCCGTGCACAACAACAAGATCAGCTACTGAAGTCCAAAACAACCGTATAGAGTTTTCAAATGACCCCAAGTTGCATCTGCTTGTGTCAGCAGTCGAAAGGTCCTGCAGGTGCAACTTGACCGTGTCTTCGTCTGAAAAGAACTTCTCCTCGCCTCGAACCATCACTTTCACGCATGACGGCCATTGCAGCTGGGCGGTGGAACATGAAAAGCTCTCGGCCATCATCTCGGAGGCCCGGACAATGGAAGCAATCACAGGAGCTCAGCGCTGGATGACTCCTGCTACTTTTCTGAGATTGACGGCGAGAATAAGAAATAAACTTTTTTTATTTTCCATGTTCTGCCTGATGTGGCTTTGGGATACTCATTAGCTTGACGTTATTGTGCAGAACATCTGACAACATCCATTGACATTCACCATCACGCTGCCGCTGTGTCTGCGGAGGGGGAGGACGCGGCTGGGTTCACTCAGAGTGTTGCGTCTTTAGAGTTTAACAACCACTGTGAAATTTGTACTTTCATTTCCGTCTCTAAACGGGGGCTGCTTTTCTCTTTATGATCGGAGGCCAAAAGACATTGTGATTATCGTTAATTGGCGTGTCAATTGCGGAAAATATTCACAGTGGGTAATCGCGCATAACGCCATGAATTATGCATACCGAGTGTGGACATTTTTTTATTTGATTTGGTAAAATAAATCTTTATTAGAATAAATTAGATTGGCATGAGAAACGTTTTCAAAAAAAAAAAATCAGTTTAGTCCTATGTGGTATTTTAGGCTTCATAATGCGCCACACATTTTCAACGGGAGACAGGTCTGGACTACAGGCAGGCCAGTCTAGTACCCGCACTCTTTTACTATGAAGCCACGTTGATGTAACACGTGGCTTGGCATTGTCTTGCTGAAATAAGCAGGGGCGTCCATAGTAACGTTGCTTGAATGGCAACATATGTTGCTAAAAACCTGTATGTACCTTTCAGCATTAATGGCGCCTTCACAGATGTGTAAGTTACCCATGTCTTGGGCACTAATACACCCCCATACCATCACAGATGATGGCTTTTCAACTTTGCGCCTATAACAATCCGGAGGGTTCTATTCCTCCTTGGTCCGGAGGACACGACGTCCACAGTTTCCAAAAACAATTTGAAATGTGGACTCGTCAGACCACAGAACACTTTTCCACTTTGTATCAGTCCATCTTAGATGAGCTCAGGCCCAGCGAAGCCGGCGGCGTTTCTGGGTGTTGTTGATAAACGGTTTTCGCCTTGCATAGGAGAGTTTTAACTTTCATTTACAGATGTAGCGACCAAATGTAGTTACTGACAGTGGGTTTCTGAAGTGTTCCTGAGCCCATGTGGTGATATCCTTTACACACTGATGTCGCTTGTTAATGCAGTACAGCCTGAGGGATCGAAGGTCACAGGCTTAGCTGCTTACGTGCAGTGATTTCTCCAGATTCTCTGAACCCTTTGATGATGTTATGGACCGTAGATGGTGAAATCCCTAAATTCCTTGCAATAGCTGGTTGAGAAAGGTTTTCCTTAAACTGTTCAACAATTTGCTCACGCATTTGTTGACAAAGTGGTGACCCTCGCCCCATCCTTGTTTGTGAATGACTGAGCATTTCATGGAATCTACTTTTATACCCAATCATGACACCCACCTGTTCCCAATTTTCCTGTTCACCTGTGGGATGTTCCAAATAAGTGTTTGATGAGTATTCCTCAACTTTATCAGAATTTATTGCCACCTTTCCCAACTTCTTTGTCATGTGTTGCTGGCATCAAATTCTAAAGTTAATGATTATTTGCAACAAAAAAAATGTTTATCAGTTTGAACATCAAATATGTTGTCTTTGTAGCATATTGGGTAGCAATATGGGTTGAAAATGATTTGCAAATCATTGTATTCCGTTTATATTTACAGCTAACACAATTTCCCAACTCATATGGAAACGGGGTTTGTAGAAAATATTTCATTTAGCTTCACTGGCATACCTCAGGGCTCCCTTCCTAGCCCATTTACATTTAAATCTACTTATAGCCTCCGTCATTGATAAGAATGTAATGGCAAATTTCTCCAGTTATTTTCTTTGTCTCCAGCAGCGCACATTGTTGAAGCGAAGTTAATTATATTTATATAGCGCTTTTCTCGAGAGACTCAAAGCACTATACATAGTGAAGCCCATTATCTACATATTTAAGCTACATTTAAACCAGTGTGGGTGGCATTGGGAGCAGCTGGGTAAAGTGCCCAAGGACACAATGGCGGAAGCGGGGATTGAACCTGGAACCCACTCTACCAACCGAGCTGTTAGTGCCGGGCTGTAGATTTTACGTGCAGGGATCAAATCCCTGTCGGAATTGTGCCGGGAAAATGTGCAATGTTATGTTTTCATTATATGAAATTTTTATTAAGCAATACAAACGTAAATTATTGAACAATTTCTTCCTCAATATATTTTTTGCATCAAATTTAAAAATAAATATTTTTGACATAAATAAAGAAGTGAGAAAAAAATGTTTTAAATAAAAATGCAATTTAGCCTGGGCCAGCCCTGCCTGCGCCTTGAAACTAATAATTTATTGTTAAATTGCTTCTCTTCTAAACAAAATAAACAACATTTCCAACAAATCCTGTCGAAAGTAACGAGTTAAAAAAAGATATCGCACCAAAAAATTCACAATATCAGGAGACATGTTTTATTTACCTACTCCAGGGTTCAATTCCGAGCCCTTTGACATTTCCATGTTATTCTCGCAACACTGCGCCTTAAAACTAATCCTTCTTTTTTTTTAATTATTGTCTCTTCCTTACAAAATGAACAACTTTTTCCAACAAACTCTGTCCAAAGTAAACAATACAAACTAAAATATCGCACCAAACTTTGCACAATACGCTGCATGAATTTAGATATATTTTACCTACAGAATCAGTAGACATGTTTCATTTAGCTTCATTGGTGTACCGCAGGGCTCATTTCCCAACCCGTTTACATTTCCATGTTATTCTTGCACCACTACGCCCAAAAAATTTAAATTGCTAACCTTCTTTGCAAAATGAACAACTTTTACAACGAATTCTGTCCAAAGTTAAGAGTAAAAATGATTTAAAAAATCGCACAATAAAGTGTATGGAGTTATAATAATTTAACCTACAAAATCAGATGACATGTTTTATTTAGCTTCATTGGTGTACCCCAGGGCTCAATCCCAGCCTGTTTGCCATGTTTTCCTTGCACCACTGCCCCTTAAAACGAGTCATTCCTTCTCTTTATTTTTTCTTCTCTTCTTTACAAAATGAACAACTTTTCCAACAAAAAAAGGATTACATCAAAAATTGCACAATACCCTGTATGAAATTGATACATTTTACCAACAGAACGAGGAGACTTTTTTTTTTTTTTAGCTTCATTGGTGTACCTCGGGGTCTTTCTTTTTAATGTGCTCATTTTCTTCACAAAATAAACAAATGTTCTAACTTACAAAATACACACATTTTCTAACTGATCCTGTCTAAAGTAAAGAGTAGAAAAAAATATATTTAATCAAAAATTGCATAATTTTACCTACAGAATCAGGAGATATGTTTCGTTTAGCATCTTTGGTGTGCCACAGGGTTCAACTACCTGCTTACATTTCCATGTTATTCGTGCACCACTACACCCTAATACGAATATTTTTTTTATTTTTGGCCATCTTCATTACAAAATTAACAACTTTTCCAACTAATCCTGTCCAAAGTTTAAAGCATGGGTCCTCAAAGTACAGCGTCCAAAATCCGTCCCGCAGGAAGTCTGAAGATGAAAAAAAATAACAATAATTGTATTTATAAATGTTTTTATTTTTTTATTCGTCCTTTCTAATCCATTTTCTACCGCTTGTTACTCTTGGTGTCTCCTAGCCGCTCAGGCAAATCAAATCATATTGTCTAAAAATGCATTTTCCCATCGATAACGTGACATCATCGCGCTTGGAAAATATATATATATATATATATATATGTATATATATATATATATATATATATATACAGTCGTTGTCAAAAGTTTACATACACTTGTAAAGAACATAATGTCATGGCTGTCTTGAGTTTCAAATAATTTCTACAACTCTTATTTTTTTGTGATAGAGTGACTGGAGCACACACTTGTTTGTCTCATTTTGTCCACCAAACGTTTTATGCTGTGTGTGAATACACAAAGGTAAGCTTTGTTGATTGTACTGAGAAGCTGGAGGGCTTATCAGGCATATTTGGTCAATCCATGACAGCAAACTAAACGGAGCTAACATGCTAAACAGGCTAACTGTATGTACAAATTGAGTCATTATGTCATATAATCTGTAGGCATATTTGAGCTCATTTATTTCCTTTACTTATGTCCTCTGTGTATTTAATTTATATTTGCATGTCTCATGTTATCTGTATTTAATATTGGTTGCACTTCTGATAGTTGTTTGTGTGCCATGTTGTTCCAGACCACAGCAAACGTTACCCAGCTCGCAAAGATTGTAATAAATCCATTACAAGAAGACAGCCTGCCATTTCCTTTAACTTGGACACACACATCTAGAGTCAAAAAGTTTGGGGACGCCTGGTTTAAAGGAACAAATGATCAAAAATTGTACAATAAGCTGTATGAAATTAGATTAACTTTACCTACAGAATCACGGAACATATTTAATTTAGCTTCATTGGTGTACCTCAGGGCTCAATTCCCAGCCCGTTTACATTTCCACGTTACTCCGGCACAGTCAATTTATATTTAAATTGCTCCCATTTCCTTATTGCACGAGCGCATATTAAAATTTGTCATTGAATTTAAAATTTCCATCTTCTCTCGGCAAAATGAAAAACTTTCTAATTGTTTCCAATTTGCACAAGGGTAAATTGAACATAACATAAGAGAGCCTGGCAAGGAAGCGGCATGCAGGATTGCGTATGTGATTTGGGAAATAGACTGCCTTCAGCTCGCAAAGGGCATGTGTTAATGAAAATACGAGAACAATATACTCCAGCGACTGTTAAGAGCGCTCGGGGGATCCATAACCCCGCTCTCGGCGAGCTGGAGCTTCACTGCATACAAAACCTCATAAACATTTTCCACCGTTCCGGCCTGCGAGGCATTGATCGCCACGCTCAGGGATTGTGGCGGACGAATAAACAGCCAATACTGTGCATTTCATCAAGGGGGGGTGGAGGAACGGGTTTAGGGCACACCAGTAAAACAAAAATAATTAGCAAGTATGAGTTTACATGACAAGCAAATAACACAGCAGCAGGATGTAACCATCTGCTAAATGGACTCATATACTCATTCCTATTTTTGGAGACTGCTTCGGAACATTTGGGGGAGGCGAGGGCTTGAGTCCTCACAATCACAGCAGTCGTGTTCACGGGAGAAGCGAACTCCGCCGCTAATGTCAGGTTAGAACCGGCGACTGACTGCACGTCAACTTGAGAGACTGCTGCTCTCCAAGCCTGCAATTATCTCCGAGCGTCTTCAGCCGAGAGAATGGCAGCTCACTCGCGCAAAAGGGGGTCGAGCTTTGTCTCGATTCATCAGCACCCGTTCCAGAGACAAGGGTAGCATTTAGACAAGTTCCAGGCACAGCCGTGGGCGTCGAAGCAGCTGAGGGCATGCACGGGTTTTAAAAAAAATCTAGCTGTCAAAATCTTTTCACTACAAAATATTCTTAAGAGTTAAAATTGTGTTTTAAACGCAAAAGCAAAAAGAAAAAACTGCTTTGTTGTTGGTTTGATTGACTATTTGCTCAAAAAGGTTTATTGTGTGAATGCTCCAAAGCATTATGGTTTTCTACACCAAAATGTATCTATTTATTATTATTGTGTGAATGCTCCAAAGCATTCACACATATGGTTTTCTACATCAAAATTCATCTATTTGTGGTGTGAATGCTCTAAAGCATTCACACATATGGTTTTCTACATCAAAATTCATCTATTTGTGGTGTGAATGCTCCAAAGCATTCACACATATGGTTTTCTACATCAAAATCCATCTATTTATTGTGTGAATGCTCCAAAACATTTACACATATGCTTTTCTACACTAACAATTCATCTAATTATTATTATTGTTTGAATGCTCCAAAGCATTCACACATATGGTTTTCTACATCAAAATGCATCTATTTATTGTGTGAATGCTCCAAAGCATTTACACATATGGTTTTCTACACCAAAAATGCATTTATTTATTGTTATTGTGTGAATGCTCCAAGCATTTTCCACACCAAAATTCATCTATTTATTATTATTGTGTGAATGCTCCAAAGCATTCACACATATTGTTTTCCACACCAAAATTCATCTAATTATTAAACTTCTTCAACTTCTTCTCCAGATTTTGGCGCGCTCTACCTTCCACATTCAAACTGTTCCAACATCAAACTGTTCAGCCTATTCGGGAATCGCGGGCTTTCCCTTGACAAATTCCAAAAATTCCCAGATTTCCCAGAATTCCAGGTTTTCCGGGACATTTTTCCCATTCAAAATGAATTGGCCATTTTTCAAACTTCCACCATTTCCACATTTTTCAACAGATTTATACAATTCCACCTTCAACACATTCCACCATCCTGGAAATTTAAACTACCTTTTTTTTTCCAAGTTAAAAAAATTCCAGGATTTTCCAGAAGTCTTGGTTTTCCAAAGCCCTATTTCCACCCTTTTTTCTGGCGACTACTCCTTCCACATTTTTCAACGCATTTAAACCGTTCCACCGTCAAAACATTCCAAAAACGAAGTTGTTTTTTGAGCTGGAAAAATTCCCGGTTTTCTCTAAATTCCAGGAATTCCGTAGTACCATTTCTCAATTCAACATGCTACTATTTCAACATTTCTCAACCAATTTGACTATTTGATTGACTATTTAGAGTGTGGAATCGAATTAACACCAAATTTGGTACGGACCTTTAGGGCAGTGTTTTTCAACTTTTTTTGAGCCAAGGCACATTTTTTGCGTTGAAAAAATCCGGAGGCACACCACCAGCAGAAATCAATAAAAGACGAAACTCAGTTGACAGTAAAAAGTCGCAATTGTTGGATATGACTTTAAACCATAACCAACCATTCATCAATATCGCTCTTGTCTCAAAGTAGGTGTACTGTCACCACCTGTCACATCACGCCGTGACTTATTTTGAGTTTCTTGCTGTTTTCCTGTGTGTAGTGTTTTAGTTCTTGTCTTGCGCTCCTATTTTGGTAGCCTTTTCTCTGTTTTTGGTATTTTCCTGTAGCAGTTTCATGTCTTCCTTTGAGCAATATTTCCCGCATCTACTTTGTTTTAGCAATCAAGAATATTTCAGTGGTTTTTATCCTTCTTTGTGGGGACATTGTTGATTGTCATGCCATGTTCGGATGTACATTGTGGACGCCGTCTTTGCTCCACAGTAAGTCTTTGCTGTCGTCCAGCATTCTGTTTTTGTTTACTTTGTAGCCAGTTCAGTTTTAGTTTCGTTCTGCATAGCCTTCCCTAAGATTCAATGCCTTTTCTTAGGGGCACTCACCTTTTGTTTATTTTTGGTTTAAGCATTAGACACCTTTTTACCTGCAAACTGCCTCCCGCTGTTTCTGACATCTACAAAGCAATTAGCTACCGGCTGCCACCTACCTATATGGAAGAGTATTACACGGTTACTCTGCCGAGATCTAGACAGCACCGACACTCAACAACAACACATCTTTTGCAGGACTATAATTACTGGTTTGCAAAAAATATTTTTAAACCAAATAGGTGAAATCAGATAATCTCCCACGGCACACCAGATTGTATCTCGCGGCACACTAGTTAGGGGCTGACAAGCATATGTGTGCCAAATTTCAGCAAGATTAGTGGAAAAACATGGCCGCCATCAAGAGAACCATGGGCAGTACATATAGAAAGTAATTGTCCATAAGTCATTGGCCATTTCTTTATTTTATGTTTGGAATGATTAGGTATTCAAATCTGTGTTACATAAAAAATAACATGGGATTGCCCAAACTTTTGCACATGACGTGTGCTGATAGCCAATTAGCTTGTGTTTAAATGGCATGCAATTAGCACAAAGAAACATACGGAAAAACACAGCAAGTGCAAACCGCAAACACAGGAAATAAAGAGGTGGAGTGCTTCAGCGGCTCAGCCCAGAGAGCGTAAAAAAGGCACACATGTCAAAGGGAGTCTGTCACTAGCGGCAAGGTCTGACAGAGTTCTGCGGGGATTTTGGTGACAGGCGAGAGAGGGCAAAAAGTGGCAGCTTAGACATGAAAATGCACTTTGTTAGCTGGGAAATTTCTCCTCTACACTCAAACTCTTCTGTCGGCTTCCACTATGACGTACACTTGCAGATTCAGCTAATCATTAAATACTCGCACATAGCATTGTAATTAGTAGACTGCTGATGCATTTTGGGTGCCCATTGTAATATATACCACATATCACACATAAAATATGTACAATTAAGGAGTGGGACAAAAGGACACAAACATTAGCTCTGGCATAGCTAGTGTATTTGCGCTAACTTTACACTTTTTAACAGCAACGTCGCTGAAAAAATAAAGAGATTAAACAGACCTCATGTTTAAAACCGACTATCAAATATACAAAACCCAAAACCAGTGAAGTTGGCACGTTGTGTAAATGGTAAATAAAAACTAGGATTTGCAAATCCTTTTCAACCTATATTCAATTGAGTACACTGCAAAGACAAGATACTTAACGTTTGAACTGAGAAACCTTGTTATGTTGCTACATATGTAAGTGCAAGTTAAAACTCTATGCAAAGCGAAAGCCATTTATCAACTACACCCAGAATCGCAGCCGGCTTTGCTGGGCCCGTGCACATCTAAGATGGACTGATGCAAAGTGGAAAAGTGTTTTGTGGTCTGACGAGTCCACATTTCAAATTGTTTTTGGAAACTGTGGACGTTGCGTTCTCCGGAAAAAAGAGGAAAATAACTATCTGGATTGTTATAGGCGCAAAGTTAAAAAGCCAGCATCTGTGATGGTATTGGGGGTGTATTAGTGCCCAAGACATGCATGGGTAACTTACACATCTGTGAAGGCACCATTAATGCTGAAAGGTACATACAGGTTTTGGAGCAACATATGTTGCCATCCAAGCAATGTTATCATGGACGGCCCTGCTTATTTCAGCAAGACAATGCCAAGCCACATTCTGCATGTGTTACAACAGCGTGGCTTCATAGTAAAAGAGTGCGGGTACTAGACTGGCCTGCCTGTTGTCCAGACCTGTCTCCCATTGAAAATGTGTGGCGCATTACGAAGCGTAAAATACGACAATGAATACCAGACTGTTGAACAACTTAAGCTGTACATCAAGCAAGAATGGGAAATAATTCCACCTGAAAAGCTTAAAAAATTGGTCTCCTCAGTTCCCAAATGTTTACCGAGTGTTGTTAAAAGGAAAGGCCATGTAACACAGTGGTAAAAATGCCCCTGTGCCAACTTTTTTGCAATGTGTTGCTGCCATTAAATTCTAAGTTAATGATTGTTTGCAAAAAAAAATGAAGTTTCTCAGTTCGAACATTAAATATCTTGTCTTTGCAGTCTATTCAATTGAATATAAGTTGAAAAGGATTTGCAAATCATTGTATTCTGTTTTTATTTACCATTTACACAACGTGCCAACTTCACTGGTTTTGGGTTTTGTAGTTAGCAGAACTCCAGGTTTTTTTTTAAAGACGTGTAGCAAACCCTGATTTTTCATTAAATTTGTTTTACTATTTGATAAATTTTCACAAAGTCCGCCATAATATAATGAATATTCAAACGTATTGCTAATTAGTTATAATAAACGACAGGCACAAACTGATTCAAAATGACACCAAAAAGGATTGTACTATTATGTATAGGTAATGTATTACATATAATGTATAAGTTATAAGTTGTTATACATTTAGTTTTTGTGGAAATTAGTCGAGTAAAATAATATATATGTTTTTAATCACTTTTTCGAAAATCAGGAATCTATTTAGAAGCTAAATAAATACGAATTTGCAATTCAGGTGGGAATCCATTTCTTTCGGCACCCCTAACGAGTAGTAAGGATATGAAATTTTACAATTCACCTCGGTTGCAATTCTCATGGTGACGATCCGATGCTTGATTTATACACAGTTCTCGATTCAAATCGAGTATTTGGTATATAAATGATAACAAAACTTTTTTAGAACAGGTTACCTTTACAAAAGCTCCTCCTTTGGTCTGCTGATGTATGACGTATGCACGCAGTGAGTGAGTGCAGAGATGGCCTCAAAAAATTCTTGAAAGTTTTGAATCAATTCGGAATTTGAGTAATTAAGAATTTCGATTCGGATGCACCGTATTTCCCGGACTATAAGGCGCACTTAAAAAAAAAAAATTCTCAAAACGTACGGAATAATTCAGGATTTTGCTTATCGACCTCGAAGCAATTTATTTGGTACATCGTGTAATGATAAGTGTGACCGGTAGATGGCAGTCAAACATAAGAGTACGTGTAAGCTGCACTATGTTGGCAATATGACTCAAGTAAACAACACCAACATGTTATATGTTCCATTGAAAATATAGAACATTACACACGATGCTCAAAAATCTATCAAAATGTTTTAGTACGACTTTGGTAAGCTATGAAGCCGCACCGCTTGATGGATTGTCGGCGCATTAAACATACGAGTATTATTATGGTGTGTGTATAAGGTAAGACATATTATCTGGCGTTTTGTTTCGCAATATTATGCAAAAGCAACTTTTCTTACCTTCTGGCACCTGCTGATCTGTATTTGGGATCTGCGCAAATCCTGAAAAATTGCGCGCGTCCGCCTTTGTAGTCCGCGCAGACACCGTAGTCGATAAGCTTCTTCTTTTTCTGTATCTTCTTGTTATGGAACATTCATCCTCCGCTGTTGCCATTTCTAATATAAAGTAGTGTAAAGTTCTTACTTATATCTGTCAGTAAACTCGCCATGAAAGCGCTAAAACCAACCGGTGTAGTGAGTTTATATTATTCACCCAAGGAACTTTGGTTATTAGAGAGTTCCGGTCGCGGGACACATTTCCGGCCTTGTTTCCGGATGAGAAGATGCTTTTCACACTTCTTCCACTCCCGTCTTTGCACTCTACAACAAAGATGACTGGGAGAAGACGCTGCCGAAGGTGAGCCACGCAAATAAGACCGCCCACAAAACGGCCCATCCGGAAGCGACTGTCAGAAAGCGGCTTGAAGATGATCTGTAAAACATAATCTATGCAACATTTTGACCAAAGAACCACCATTACATGTTATGTAGACCACAAGGAAGTGTTTTCATTATAGAAAAAAAAAAAAAATAATATGACTCCTTTAATGCGCCCTATAATCCGGTGCGCCTTATATATGAAAATCGAAAATAGACCATTAATCGGCAGTGCGCCTTATAATCCGGTGTGCCCTATGGTCCGGAAAATACAGTAAATCAACCCGTAACGAGGAGTGCTGTGGCATTAACGAAAATGCTTTCAATTAAAGATTCTTGTTACAGCAATAAGGCAATTGTTTTACATTTCAAATGCTTGCAAAATTTGACAGCAGTTTTGTGGGCGTTTGCCGGCAATATCATTCTTGTGTGTGAAGAAAACTTTGATAGCAGCGCACAATCTTGAGCAAAATGTACAGTAGAGAGTTAGAAACATACTTTTGGATAAGGGCAAGCAGATGGTGTGCACACGTTGGCAAATGACAGTATTCTGAGGTGTTTTTTGCAACTTTTGACAAACACAAATATGCCTCCTCATGTAAACAAGCCCTAATATGCTGGGGTGAAAATAATGACAGAATACAGCATTTATGTGGCACATTATTCCCACTATATTTGTGGTTTAGGACATCTATTATACTGAAAAACACTCCAACTATGAATTGTTTCTTGTATTCTAATTGCGGCTGTCAAAATACACGCTTTAACTCATGCGATTCTTTACTATCGCATTGATCACGTACAATCACAGATTACTCACTCAATTTATTTTGACCGCACATGCTCCTTTGATTTAACCGCGGGTGGTCACCTAAAAGGCAGCTTAGGGTCTTTTACGGTCAGTTATCAGGTCAATGCATATGTTAGTGACAGGCATTCAAGTAAAACATTAGAAAACCATTTTTTTGTGACATTCTGACAGTAAAATTGCATTTGTGCCAAAATATTGGGGTCATTTGTAAAGCGAATTGAAATTATGCACGCAAGTAATTTACTGCAATTAAACAAAATGCAAATGTGTGAAACCTGATTAAAACATTTAATCATTTGACAGCACTCGTATTAAGTTGAAGGGGAACTACACTTTTTTGGGAATTTTGTCCAACATTTACAATCCTTATGGTAAGACAAGAACACCCATGTACTTCTCTTTTTGAAGCATTCTGAATCAAAAATAAACGCAAGCAAAAGTCAGTTAAAGGGGAACATTATCACCAGACCTATGTAAGCGTCAATATATACCTTGATGTTGCAGAAAAAAGACCATATATTTTTTTAACCGATTTCCAAACTCTAAATGGGTGAATTTGGCGAATTAAACGCCTTTCTATTATTCGCTCTCAGAGCGATGACGTCACAACGTGACGTCACATCGGGAAGCAATCCGCCATTTTCTCAAATCAGCTCTGTTATTTTCCGTTTTTTCGACTGTTTTCCGTACCTTGGAGACATCATGCCTCGTCGGTGTGTTGTCGGAGGGTGTAACAACACGAACAGGGACGGATTCAAGTTGCACCAGTGGCCCAAAGATGCAAAAGTGGCAAGAAATTGGATGTTTGTTCCGCACACTTTACAGACGAAAGTTATGCTACGACAGAGATGGCAAGAATGTGTGGATATCCTGCGACACTCAAAGCAGATGCATTTCCAACGATAAAGTCAAAGAAATCTGCCGTCAGACCCCCATTGAATCTGCCGGAGTGTGTGAGCAATTCAGGGACAAAGGACCTCTGTAGCACGGCAAGCAATGGCGGCAGTTTGTTCCCGCAGACGAGCGAGCTAAACCCCCTGGATGTCTTGGCTCATACCGTCCCTTATGCCACCGAAGATGATCAAGAGAAGAATATCGACCCTAGCTTCCCTGGCCTGCTGACATCGACTCCAAAACTGGACAGATCAGCTTTCAGGAAAAGAGAGCGGATGAGGGTATGTCTACAGAATATATTAATTGATGAAAATTGGGCTGTCTGCACTCTCAAAGTGCATGTTGTTGCCAAATGTATTTCATATGCTGTAAACCTAGTTCATAGTTGTTAGTTTCCTTTAATGCCAAACAAACATACCAATCGTTGGTTAGAAGGCGATCGCCGAATTCGTCCTCGCCTTCTCCCGTGTCGCTGGCTGTCGTGTCGTTTTCCTCGGTTTCGCTTGCATACGGTTCAAACCGATATGGCTCAATAGCTTCAGTTTCTTCTTCAATTTCGTTTTCGCTACCTGCCTCCACACTACAACCATCCGTTTCAATACATGCATAATCTGTTGAATCGCTTAAGCCGCTGAAATCCGAGTCTGAATCCGAGCTAATGTCGCTATAGCTTGCTGTTCTTTCCGCCATGTTTGTTTGTGTTGGCATCACTATGTGACGTCACAGGAAAATGGACGGGTGTATATAACGATGGTTAAAATCAGGCACTTTGAAGCTTTTTTTAGGGATATTGCGTGATGGGTAAAATTTTGAAAAAAACTGGGAACTGATTTTTAATGGTTTTAACCCTTCTGAAATTATAAATAAATGATAAATGGGTTGTACTTGTATAGCGCTTTTCTACCTTCAAGGTACTCAAAGCGCTTTGACACTACTTCCACATTTACCCATTCACACACACATTCACACACTGATGGAGGGAGCTGCCATGCAAGGCGTTAACCAGCACCCATCAGGAGCAAGGGTGAAGTGTCTTGCTCAGGACACAACGGACATGACGAGGTTGGTACTAGGTGGGGATTGAACCAGGGACCCTTGGGTCGCGCACGGCCACTCTTCCACTGCGCCACACCGTGATAATGTTCCCCTTTAACAATGCAGCCAAAGGGAGTCGTTCTATTCCGCCTGTAAAGCGCTTCACAAAACATGCAAAAACAGCCATCAACGTTGTATATACATGCTGTAGGTATATATGTAATGTAGTAACAGGCACATTCATAATAACATGTATTATTTACGTATTTTGCTCATTTTAAGTTTAAGGCAGCACACTAATTTTACAGACGCATCACAACGCTACTAATCATGCAGACTTCATGAGAGCCAACAACATAAACTTTAGGACAAATGATGATGCAGAACCTTATATTTTTGAGCCTGAATATAGGGAGGATGATCTACAAGTTTTAGAAGCTGTGTGCTAAACAGATCCAGCTTCAGCGAAACACTAAGCATCATGTAGCAGTACTGCTAAATGCTAAATAAGAAGTAAAAACTACAAACATAATATAACTTACTGTACAATGTCTGCTCTCACTAGGATGCCGACTGACGGGATGTTCATATCTTCCTGTTTGGATGAAGAATTTATCAGAATCTTCACACAGGTTTAAAATAATGTTGCCGCAAACAAGCGTCTTTTCGTGTTTTGCCATCTCCAAATTTAAGTGGAATGTCAAAGTTGACCAACTTCCTGGTTTATGGCCACAACCTTCTACTATCCAGGTGAGAGGCATGATTTATAATCTTTCCTTCAACAAACTCCAAAGCGATGCAGCAGCTAAGTTTGTCAATACAGCAGCTCAAAGGGGAACTGTACTTTTTTGGAATTTTGCCTATTGTTCACAATCATTATGAAAGACATGACGACAGAGGGATTTTTTAGAATTGTGAAGCGACTGGGATGAGAATCAGCACCTCCAAGTCCGAGTCCATGGTTCTCGCCCGGAAAAGGGTGGAGTGCCATCTCCGGGTTGGGGAGGAGAGCTTGCCCCAAGTGGAGGAGTTCAAGTACCTCGGAGTCTTGTTCACGAGTGAGGGAAGAGTGGATCGTGAGATCGACAGGCGGATCGGTGCGGCGTCTTCAGTAATGCAGACGCTGTATCGATCTGTTGTGGTGAAGAAGGAGCTGAGCCGGAAGGCAAAGCTCTCAATTTACCGGTCGATCTACGTTCCCATCCTCACCTATGGTCATGAGCTTTGGGTTATGACCGAAAGGACAAGATCACGGGTACAAGCGGCAGAAATGAGTTTCCTCCGCCGGGTGGCGGGGCTCTCCCTTAGAGATAGGGTGAGAAGCTCTGTCATCCGGGGGGAGCTCAAAGTAAATCCGCTGCTCCTCCACATCGAGAGGAGCCAGATGAGGTGGTTCGGGCATCTGGTCAGGATGCCACCCGAACGCCTCCCTAGGGAGGTGTTTAGGGCACGTCCGACCGGTAGGAGGCCGCGGGGAAGACCCAGGACACGTTGGGAAGACTATTTCTCCCGGCTGGCCTGGGAACGCCTCGGGGTCCCACAGGAAGAGCTGGACAAAGTGGCTGGGGAGAGGGAAGTCTGGGCTTCCCTGCTTAGGCTGCTGCCCCCGCGACCCGACCTCGGATAAGCGGAAGAAGATGGATGGATGGATGGATGGAATTCTGAATATCAAATAAACATACATGTACATAAAAGTCCGCTTACAGTGGAGCCAATGGGAGGTCCTCCATTCCACCCATAAAATCAGAAAAATAAATATTCAAAAACCACAAACAATACTCCATTTACATGTTGTGACTTAAATATCAACCAAGTATTATTAGTCATATTGTTATTAAAAGCGCTAACACAGAGAAACTATTTAAAGCGGCGCCGTGATCACTATCGTGTGTCCGTATGTTTACATCGACTGGTCTGCTGCTTATGTAAATTTATTCTACGTCATAAATTAAGCATCTCACCTGGACAGAAAAAGTCTGAGGAGGCAATCCGACAAGTTGGGACACTTTGACAGCCATTTAGGACCCAGAAATGGCGAGAACGACACAAAAAGACACTTGGTCCCCACACAACCCCCACCCCGTTTCTTTGCGAGGATTATGAGACATTCTTCATATTAATGGGAATATATGAACATCCTAGCAGTCGGCATCCTAATGACAGCAGACCCTGTACAGTAAGTGATGTTGTATTATGTTGGTGAGCAGTGACGTGCAGTCACTAGAGGCAGGTGAGGCGGGGCCTCACCTGCCATCATGGAAAGAAAAAAAATGTAAAAAGAATTTGTTTTTATTAAATTGCTATATGTATCCAGTGATTATACTATAAAGTTTTTTTCCATTTAACTTCACCCGTTTTAGATTATTTTTATTTAAAATCGCTGAATTTTCACATTTGCCGTTCAAATACTGAAAAGAGACGGTGCGGTGATCAGCAGCCAGTTGAGGCACGTCACTCAGTTGTGCCTCAACATGGATTGCTGACTCGGCTGACTGCTGGCCTGCTGTGCAGTGAGACCGTATTGCTATATGAATTATATTATACATTTCCATAGTTTAGTTAGCTGAGGTATATAATGTACAGTGTATTTTGTCAACAACTGTATGTGTGTAACGTATTTCTTGTGCTGAGCAATCATAAAACGGCTGCAAAAGACGCCTCCTGCACCCTCGCCGTAGAATGCACGGCAACCCCTGACGGGAGTGTTATATCAACTAAAGCCCACACTTAAACTTTCCACGTGCAAGATTGAATCTATTTAAAAAAAGTTATTACATAAGAAGCCAAAAAGTGCAAAAACAATAATGTTCGTGTTGGAGGAGTTGTGAATGACTGCTGGGACACATCATTAGGTACACCCGCAGACTGCAGGTGTACCTAATTCACAACTCCTCCAACACGAACATTATTGTTTTTGCACTTTTTGGCTTCTTATTAAATAACTTTTGTAACCTATTTTTATGGGCTTTCCTCTTTGTGATGTTAAGTTCCTGTTATGCGCTGTTATACAGTATATGCCTTGAGCTCTTATTTTGAAGGCGCTAAGAGCGGAAGTGATGACACGGAGTGGAGCGGAAGTTTTTGAAAGAATGTAAATAAAGTGGTCCTCGTGTAAACTGGAGCCTCCGTGTTTGTTATTTTGTAGTTTCATACAGTATAGGCGACATTTATAAACCCTCGGTTACACTTTTTTAAATAGATTCAATCTTGCACGTGGAAAGTTTAAGTGAGGGCTTTAGTTGATATAACACTCTCGTCAGGGGGTGCATTAATCCAGCACAACAGCGGCTCATGGATTTAATTTATAAGTAAAGGTAAGACCATAATAACGTTTTTTTTATTAAATGTGCTTTTTTGTGTGCTACAGTTTATATGTGTAAAGTTAAAGTTAAGTTAAAGTACCAATGATTGTCACACACACACTAGGTGTAATGAAATGTGTCCTCTGCATTTGACCCATCCCCTTGTTCACCCCCTGGGAGGTGAGGGGAGCAGTGGGCAGCAGCGGCGCCGCCCCCGGGAATCATTTTTGGTGATTTAACCCCCAATTCCAAGCCTTGATGCTGAGTGCCAAGCAGGGAAGAATGCTGGTATGAGCTTTTAAACATAACCCGTTAACTGCTGCCAATCAAATGGTGAATAAGATACTCTTTAGGGTTCATATGTTTGTAAATCTGACTGTGATGAAGTCAGTGCCTCACCAGCCATCAACCTCACCGCACGTCACTGTTGGTGAGTAATAATTAGTGATGAATGGGAAAAAAAAGCAAACATTGTGATGCGTTATTGAAATTAAAATGATCAAAATACGTAAATATTAAATGTTATTATACATGTGCCTGTTACTACCTTACATATATTCTTTCATCATGTATATAAAAACTTAATGGAGGTGTTTAGATGTTTTTTTAAAAGCTTTATAGGCATAATCAAGCAGCTCCAATAGGCTCCATGATAAGCAGACTTTTGATCACATTTATTTAATATTTAGAATGCATTAAAAAAAATAAAATCTTTAATAATGATTGTGAACAATAGACAAAATAAAAATAAAAAAATAAGATAATACCTTCTGTAGTAAAGTTCTGTGGTCAGATGAAACAAAAATGTAGCTGTTTGGCCACAATACCCAGCAATATGTTTGGAGGAGAAAAAGTGAGGCCTTTAATCCCAGGAACACCATTCCTACCGTCAAGCAAGGTGGTGGTAGAATTATGCTCTGGGCCTGTTTTGCTGCCAATGGAACTTGTGCTTTACAGAGAGTAAATGGGACAATGAAAAAGGAGGATTACCTCCAAATTCTTCAGGACAACCTAAAATCATCAGCTCGGGGGTTGGGTCTTGGGCGCAGTTGGGTGTACCAACACGTCAAAAGTGGTAAAGGAATGGCTAAATCAGGCTAGAATGAAGGTTTTAGAATGGCCTTCCCAAAGTCCTGACAATGCTGAAGAAACAAGTCCATGTCAGAAAACCAACAAATTTAGCTGAACTGCACCAATTTTGTCAAGAGCAGTGGTCAAAAATTCAACCAGAAGCTTGTGAATGGCAACCAAAAGCACCTTATTGCAGTGAAACTTGCCAAGGGACATGTAAGCAAATATTAACATTGCTGTATGTATACTTTTGACCCAGCAGATTTGGTCACATTTTCAGTAGACCCATAATAAATTCATAAAATAACCAAACTTCATGAATTATTTTTTTTGTGACAAACAAGTATGTGCTCCAATCACTCTATCACAAAAAAATAAGAGTTGTAGAAATTATTGGAAACTCAAGACAGCCATGACAAGTGTGTCACACCACGGTGAGGGATGTCTTGTCTTGGTTTTTTCTGTCTTGTGATTTGCATGTTTTAGTTTGAAAAGTAACTCTCCTCTCGTTTCAGGTCACTTGCCCTTCCTTTTGTGTCATCAGTCTGACGTCATCCCTGTTCCCTGATTGTTTCCACCTGTTCCCTATTACCCTCATGTGTCTTATAAGCCCACTCCTCCCTTTGTTCTGTGCCAGATTGTCTCGTTTATTCGTGCTCTCTAGCTTCCATGCCCATGTCTTGCCTTACCTTGCCTCGTCTCTTGCTTATGTGCCTTGATCCTGAATCCCTTCTTGCTATTTTGAGTTTTCCTTTCTTCCTCCTCAGCAGAGAGATTTGTTGTTATTTAGTTTATTCAGCCGAAGTGGTGAGTTATCAGTTATTTTTCATTCTTTCCTCAAATTTTTGAGTGACAATTTTTGTTATACTTTATTAGATTAAATAATGTAGAATTTTTCATAGCTGTTGTTTCTTCCTCCTGTTGGAGCGTTTTTTGTTAATACATTTTATAGCATATACGGCGCCAATTATAGTTCGTCTTTGTTTTTGTGTTTTCCTCCGTTCGGAGTGATTTTCGGTTGTTCCTATTTTTTGGAACCTTTTTCGCCGATTAGTTTTTTGGTTAATATAGATATTGTAATTCCTTGACTTTGGAGGTGAAAGGAAGCTGTCAAAATAAAAGCCTGTCATAGTTCCCTACTCTGCATCTGAGTCCTATCCTTTTTACCAAGCCTGACAAAGTGTATGTAAACTTTAGACCACAATTGTAAATGCATGTCCTGAAGTACAAATTGACCACAGGTTCAACAACAAACATACAGTAGTTAAAGTAACAGCATTTTTCTGCACAAGTAGTTAAAGTAACAGCATTTTTTGCACAAGAAAACTACCCAGTGACCCTTCATTGACCCAAAATGATGTTTACCCAGCATCCCGCTCCCGCCAAGCTGTGGCGGACGCGCCACGCCATCTGGACGGCTCGGAGAAATATGGTCGCTGCGTGAATGTCTGGACGACGAGGGCACGGCGCGGGTTATGCTTTGTAGCTGGTAAAATGTTTACGGTGACTAAGAGCTGGGCGGCGGGCCAAGGACGTCGACGGTTGAAATGGAGCCGCCGAACCATTTGCATGTTCGCTGGCGTGCTGTAAATCCCCCATTAAACACCTTCCTAACCACTCGCCCTCCTGTGCAGGTGACACGGTGAGAGATAACTCCATTTGCCTCCTATAGCTAATTGGATTAGTGCTTACGGCGCTACAATAGCGGCTGCATTTAGAATGGCGGAGGAGGAGGGGAGCCAATTTTCCAGCAAAATGAGCTTTGCTTCAGGTAAAGAGAGGGCGGGGGAAACTCCCATGGAGAAACAGAGCCGCTATCCGTGACCGGAATGTGGCTTCAAAGCAGGTTTATTCAGCAGCTGAAGCACATTTTACGCGAACAATGCCGCCAACTAATTACACGCGTTAATGGGAGGCGGTCGCGTTCTTTAGCTCGCGGCCACGCAGGAACTTCAGCTGGAGAGCTCGCTTCATTTTACACAACAGCTTTACATTTCCAAACACACATAATGGATAGATTGTCTTTTTAATGTGACTATTCTACAATATGATTTACCAGAACCGAGTATGACTTCAGATAATAAACAAACCACTGAAACTAACTGCTTGCTCGTTAAATGGACATTGTATGATAAATCTCAAAAGTAGAGGTATAAAACTACCAGGAAAGAAACTTTTATATTAGCGGTGCCGACTGGCCACTATAGGGTTCTACGGTATACCGGTATCATTATAGTACCGCGATACTAATGAATCATATACGGCCCCGTCGTCGTCATGTCATGACATTGCTGGTTTACGAGCAGACGAGCATGTTCGGCAGCGCACAATCACAAAGTACTTACAAGCAGACAATGTGTGTAGACAGAAAAGGGAGAATGGACGCATTTTGACTTAAAAACTAACAATAAAGGTGAAGTTATAACTAGAGATGTCCGATAATATCGGACTGCCGATGTTATCGGCCGATAAATGCTTTAAAATGTAATATCGGAAATTATCGGTATCGGTTTCAAAAAGTAAAATGTATGACTTTTTAAAACGCCGCTCTGTACACGGTCGTAGGGAGAAGTACAGAGCGCCAATAAACCTTAAAGGCACTGCCTTTGCGTGGCGGCCCAGTCACATAATATCTACGGCTTTTCACACACACAAGTGAATGCAAGGCATACTTGGTCAACAGCCATACAGGTCACACTGAGGGTGGCCGTATAAGCAACTTTAACACTGTTACAAATATGCGCCACACTGTGAACCCACACCAAACAAGAATGACAAACACATTTCGGGAGAACATCCGCACCGTAACACAACATAAACACAACAGAACAAATACCCAGAAGCCCTTGCAGCACTAACTCTTCCGGGACGCTACAATATACACCCCCCGCTACCTCCCTCCCCCCCAACCCCGCCCACCGCACCCTCCTCATGTCCCAAATTCCAAGCTGCTGTTTTGAGGCATGTTAAAAAAAATAATGCACTTTGTGACTTCAATAATAAATATGGCAGTGCCATGTTGGCATTTTTTTCCATAACTTGAGTTGATCTATTTTGGAAATCCTTGTTACATTGTTTAATGCATCCAGCGGGGCATCGCAACAAAATTAGGCATAATAACGTGTTAATTCCACGACTGTATATATCGGTATCGGTTGATATCGGAATCGGTAATTAAGAGTTGGACAATATCGGAATATCGGATATCGGCAAAAAAGCCATTATCGGACATCTCTAGTTATAACACTGGAACGCCCTCAGGAAGAGGTGCTTTAAGACATGGCTAGCTAAGTAGCGGTTAAAGTCCAGCCCCAGTCGGCAGTGTTTTAGCTACTTCTAAATCACTCATCCTCGCCTCCATGGTGACCAATAAAGTAAGTTTCTTACAAGTATCATCCCTGCAAGACAAGGAATAGCTAAACATACTTCACTACACACCGTAGCTCACCGGTGTCAAAATGAAAACAAACGCCATTGGTGGATCTACACCTGACATCCACTGTAATGATACCAAGTACAGTAGCGTATCTAGTCGATACTACTATGATTACGTCGATATTTTTTGGCATCACAACATCTTCTTTCGTTTAAAAAAAATCCATATTATGTTTATAAACTCAGGAAATATGTCCCTGGACACATGAGGACTTTGAATATGACCAATGTATGATCCTGTAACTACTTGGTATCGGACTGATAACCAAATATATAACATAAAGTAACAAGAAACACGTCAATAATGAATAAAGCAAAACATGTTCTTGACGAAAAATCACTTCATATTCTCTACTGCTCACTAAAGTTACCATATCTGATGTTATTGTGTAGAAATATGGGGAAACAACTACAAATGTGCGCTTCATTCACTAACGGTGTTACAAAAAAATCTATTAGAGTAATACGTAATGTTGGATATGGAGAACATACAAACCCTTTATTTATTGAATTAAAAATATTGAAATTCAACGATTTGGTGCATTTGCAAACAGCTAAAATTATGTACAAAGCAAACTATAACCTGCTACCCAAGAACGTACAACAATTCTTCTCAACAATAGAGGGGAAATATTACCTTAGAAGACAATCTAATTTAATACACTTGTATGCATGTACAACACTTAATACCTTTAGTATATCAGTATGTGGAATTAAATTATGAAATGCATTGAGCAAGGAAATCAAATAAAGCACCAATATGATTCAGTTTAAGAGACTTTTCAAACTACTAGTGTTCACAAAGTACACTAGGGATGTCCCGATCCAGGTTTTTGCACTTCCGATCCGATACCGATATTGTTTTTGCACTTCCGATCCGTTACCGATACTGACCGATACCGATACTGACCGATAATGGCCTATCCGAGCATGTATTAAAGTTTAAAGTTATTTAGCCTACTTAGTTGTCAGAATCATGTTGAAAAGGGTTTTAGTACTCTTGATAACAACTAGCCAGCTGAATTAGGGGAGTTTGAATAATACACAATGGTTGGTAACAAGAAACTGACCTGTTTATTCAAGGATAAACACAAAATAGACAAAATTATACATGACAAACAGAAATGGCATCATTGAAACAAGGGCTGGGCGATATGGCCTTTTTTTAATATTGCGATATTTTAAGGCCATATCGCGATACACGATATATATCTCGATATTTTGCCTTAGCCTTGAATGAACACTTGATGCATATAATCACAGCAGTATGATGATTCTATGTGTTTTGATTGATTGATTGAGACTTTTATTAGTAGGTTGCACAGTGAAGTACATATTCCGTACAATTGACCACTAAATGGTAACACCCGAATAAGTTTTTCAACTTGTTTAAGTCGGGGTCCACGTAAATTGATTCATGATACAGATATATACTATCAGATATATACTATCATCATAATACAGTCATCACACAAGATAATCACATTGAATTATTTACATTATTTATAATCCAGGGTGTGGAGGGGGTGCCGGATGTAAGTGTCAAAAAGACAGCCAAAAGAGTTTGATATGAGAATAAATCTAAAGTTAAAATATAGGGTAGAAATGCACCCATTTGCAGAAAATGTAGTCTTGATTTTCAACATTTTCTTTAAAGGCTTGCATGTCTACATTAAATCATTCTTCTTCATACTGCATTAATATATGCTACTTTTAAACTTTCATGCAGAGAAGGAAATCACAACTAAAAAAATCACTAATTTTTTCATACGGTGTTGATGTGGAAATTTTTTGCCTCTGCATTTTGATGGTGTGGACGTGTGGCACCGAACGGAGATAAGCGTCTCAACAGACGTTACAATATTTGAACAATGATGACGAAAACTGTTTTCTCTGTCGTGTCCGTGTGTCGAAAATTGTTATGCGCTTATTTTTTTACTTGATTTTGTGCGTGGCATATAATTGCTATGCGCAGAGGACGTTTAAACAGTGCGCAATTGCACGAGCGCGCACCTTAGAGAGAACGTTGGTCATACGGCTGCGCTAGCATCACAGCTAACGTTAGCCATGCTGCTACCTCTCTGCTCGGGGAGGACGTATACGTATGTGACGTATGACGTGACAGTATGTGACGTGTGTAAGAAGGTGCACTTGCTGTCTGTGAGAGGGAGACACAGGAAAGAGTGAGAAGAGCCTGTCGTGTAATGCCAGCAGCTAAAAGCAACTGCGTGAGAATCCACAGACCTGTGGATGTGTTGAAGGTGTGCTGGAAAATGCGGAACGGAAATTAGGGAGCAGCAGAAAAGTGGAATGTATGATTTAAATAGGTACCGTATTTTCCGCACCATAAGCCGCCCTGGGATATAAGCCGCGCCTTCAATGAACGGCATATTTCAAAACTTTGTCCACCTATAAGCTGTCCCGTGTTATAAGCCGCATCTAACTGCGCTAAAGGGAATGTCAAAAAAACAGTCAGATAGGTCAGTCAAACTTTAATAATATATTAAAAACCAGCGTGATGTGGGCGCGCATGGAGTCGTATATCAACATGGACGGAGCTGCGTGAAAAAAGCCACCCGGCCTCTTCGCGTAAACTTCCCTTAACCACTCGCTCATCTTTTCTTCATCCATCCATCCCTTCGAGTTAGCTTTTATGATGATGCCGGCTGGAAAGGTCTCTTTTGGCAAGGTCTTCCTTTTGAATATCACCATGGGTGGAAGTTTCTGGCCATTAGCATGGCAAGCTAGAACCACAGTGAAGGATGACTTCTCATTCCCTGTGGTGCGAATATTCACCGTACGTGCTCCCGTTGTATCCACAGTGCGGTTCACAGGAATATCAAAAGTCAGTGGAACCTCGTCCATGTTGATAATGTTCTCTGGCCGGATCTTTTTTTCAGCTATCTTGTTTTTACAATATGCACGGAAAGTAGCCAGCTTTTCTTGAAAGTCTTTAGGCAGTTGCTGTGAAATAGTAGTCCGTGTGCGGATGGAGAGATTGCGTCTTTTCATGAACCGGAAACCTGTCGCTTAGTAGGAGCCATTTTGTGGTCTTTACAGATGTAAACACACAAAGGAAATGAAACGTAATATCCGCGCGCTTCTTCTTCTTCTACGGGGGCGGGTGGTTGCTTACAGTAGAAGAAGAAGCGCTTCCTCTTCTATGGGGGCGGGTGCTTACCTTGGCGATTGCTTGCCGTAGAAGAAGAAGCGCTTCCGCTTCTACGGGGAAAAAGGATGGCGGCTGTTTACCGTAGTTGCGAGACCTAAACTTTATGAAAATGAATCTTAATATTAATCCATATATAAAGCGCACCGGGTTATAAGCCGCACTGTCAGCTTTTGAGTAAATGTGTGGTTTTTAGGTGCGGCTAATAGTGCGGAAAATACGGTAAATGATAATGGTAAATGATAAATGGGTTGTACTTGTATAGCGCTTTTCTACCTTCAAGGTACTCAAAGCGCTTTGACACTACTTCCACATTTACCCATTCACACACACATTCACACACTGATGGAGGGAGCTGCCATGCAAGGCGCTAACTAGCACCCATCAGGAGCAAGGGTGAAGTGTCTTGCTCAGGACACAACGGACATGACGAGGTTGGTACTAGGTGGGGATTGAACCAGGGACCCTCGGGTCGCGCACGGCCATTCTTCCATTGCGCCACGCCGTCCCTGCTGTGTTTTTTTTTAACTGGATCTGGATCGGCATTTTCCCATGCCTTGCCGATACGCATTTTTTTGCAAATATCGGCGGCCGATCCGATCCAAATATCGGATCGGGACATCCCTAAAGTACACAGAAAAAGAATTATGACAAACATCTTGAACCTTTTTTTTTTTTTAATTAGATAATGATTATATATGTATTTAATGTTTGTTTACTTACTCGTGGTATATGTATTCATTTATATATTTATTTATTCACTGTTCTGTTACAAGCAGAGAACAAATAAATGTGATAAAACAGCTGTGATATGAAAAGGGGTCAGATCAAATAAGCTCTACTTCTTCGTACTCCTTTTCGGACGTGTTATAATGAAACAACTGGAAATATGTCATTGTAATTGTATTGTATGTTCAAAAGAAACTGAAACTGAAACAATAAATGAATACAAATATAATTAACCATTAAAACATGGCATCATTGTCAACAAAATATTTTGAAAATGTATATTGTTGAAGAACAAAGGCGATCCTGTAAAAGTGTCTCATATTTGTCACTGTGCAATAAAATAATAATAAAACCCTGTATCAACATGTTCATGCCAAAAAGAAATAAGATTAAAAACGAATTCGTGGCCTAGTGGTGGTTAGAGTGTCCGCCCTGAGATCGGTAGGTCGTGAGTTCAAACCCCGTCATACCAAAGACTATAAAAATGGGACCCATTACCTCCCTGCTTGACACTCAGCATCAAGGGTTGGAATTGGGGGTTGAATCACCAAAAATGATTCCAGGGCGCGGCCACCGCTGCTGCTCACTGCTCCCCTCAAATCCCAGGGGGTGATCAAGGGTGATGGGTCAAATGCAGAGAATAATTTCGCCACACCTCGTGTGTGTGTGTGACAATCATTGGTACTTTAACTTTTAATTACAGATATTTAAAACGATATAAAAAAATGTAAATTATTACATTACATTGTTTTAACAGGTCAGATGTTCAGATTTTACCTTGCTCAAGGGCACCGTTGCATTGGAAAACACTAACAGTTCATCTCTCTCGTCTTCCAGAAAATATTAAACAGGCTTCAATGTTGTTCAAATGTTCAAAACGAGTCCGTGGAACCTTCAGCAGACCTCAAAGCCCGAGTTGGGGCGTAAGGCTGGGTCAGATCACTGAAGGAGCCTGACCATTGCAACGCTCCAAAGACTCGAACCAGAATTTTAAACTAGATCATATAGGACCCCGTAGCCAATGAAGTTCTTTTAGAACAGGGGATATGTGGGTCCTCCTATTTGTGCGGGTCAGAATTCTCGCTGCAGAGTTTTGGACTAGTATCAGTCGAGAGAGCTCCTTCTCTAAACGCTAGGACACAAAAGCATGAATGATACGCTCCAAATCATTCTGTGACACCGTTTTCCCAAGTTTAGAGATGTTTCTTATATGAAAGAAGCAGGTCCTCATCAGCTGCTTACAATGCTGCACTAATGTCCTTGATAACCCCCAAGTTTCCGAGGCTGGGTTTAGTAGTCTGGCCTAAGTCACCAAAGAACTGTTTAATCTCTGGATTTGAATCATCAGGTGCAATGACCAGTGTTTCTGTTTTGTCTGCATTGAGCTGCAGAAAGTTGTTGCTCAGCCATTGTTTTATGTCCATTAAACAATGAAGCAAAGAGTAAGGCTTCTGGATCTCAGACGGCTTAAAAGAGCATTTATATACAACGATGATGGAGGTTTTTGGAGGTTTTTAGAACACTTTATAGGAGGAATAGAGCAACTCCCTTTGGCTCCTTTGTTAGCTGACTTTTACTAGCGTTTATTTATGATTTAGAATGCATTAAAAAAGACAAACATATAGTATGTGTGCTTGTCTTACAAACCCCAAATCCAGTGAAGTTGGCACATTGTGTAAATCGTAAATAAAAACAGAATACAATGATTTGCAAATCCTTTTCAACCTATATTCAATTGAATAGACTATAAAGACACGATACTTAATGTTCGAACTGAGAAACTTGCAAAAAATCATTAACTTTGAATTTGATGCCTGCAATATGTTTCAAAAAAGCTGGCACAAGTGGCAAAAAAGACTGAGAAAGTTGAGAAATGCTCATCAAACACTTATTTGGAAAATCCCACAGGTGAACAGGCTAATTGAGAACAGGTGGGTGCCATGATTGGGTATAGAAGCAGCTTCCATGAAATGCTCAGTCATTCACAAACAAGGATGGGGCGAGGGTCACCTCTTTGTGAACAAATGCGTGAGCAAATTGTCCAACAGTATAAGAACAACATTTCTCAACCAACTATTGCAAGGACTTTAGGGATTTCTCCATCTAAGGTCTGTAATATCATCAAAAGGTTCAGAGAATCTGGAGAAATCACTGCACGTAACATTAAATGCCCGTGACCTTGGATCCCTCAGGCGGTACTGCATCAAAAAGTGACATCAATGTGTAAAGGATATCACAACATGGGCTCAGGAACACTTCAGACAACCACTGTCAGTAACTACATTTCGTCGCTACATCTGTACGTGCAAGTTAAAACTCTACTATGCAAAGCCAAAGCCATTTATCAACAACACCCAGAAATGCCGCCGGCTTCGCTAGGCCCAAGCTCATCTAAGATGGACTGATGCAAAGTGGAAAAGTGGCTTCATAGTAAAAGAGTGCGGGTACTAGACTGGCCTGCCTGTGGTCCAGACCTGTCTCCCATTGAAAATATGTGGCGCATTATGAAGCCTAAAATACCACAACGGAGACCCCCGGACTGCTGAACAACTTAAGCTGTACATCAAGCAAGAATGGGAAATAATTCCACCTGAAAAGCTTAAAAAATTGGTCTCCTCAGTTCCCAAACGTTTACTGGGGGTTGTTAAAAGGAAAGGCCATCTAACACAGTGGTAAAAATGCCATTCAATTCTAAGTTAATGATTATTTGCAAAAAAAAAAAAGTTGTTTCTCAGTTCAAACATTAAATATCTTGTCTTTGCAGTCTATTCAATTGAATATAAGTTGAAAAGGATTTGCAAATCATTATATTCTGTTTTTATTTACAAAATACAGTGCCAACTTCACTGGTTTAGGGTTTTGTAAATAAGGATTGTGAATAATAGAGAAAAATCCCCAAAAAGTGCAGTTCTGTTTTAATCTCAACAGAACTTCCCTGTGTAAATAATTGTAAGAAAAAAACTGTGCCAACCTGTTGTGGGCCTTCAACTTGCAACCTTAATACTGACCTACTACTGTATCACCCCAAGTTAACAAGGAGTGGTCTAGCTATTCAGGACATGTCTTACACCAGCCCCTTCCCCCCTCGCTACATCCCGTCAAATGAATTGATGCAGGTTGTCAAAACGTGAGACGGAAGTGGAAAAAGTGCTGAGTGGCAAGATGGAGGCCAGCGGATTTATCTCAGCAGAGGAAAGGTGGGGGATGGGGGAAGGGGGGACGTTTAACACTTGCACTGTGATTTGTGTCCGCTCCTCACGCCACGTCCGCCGCGATCAATATGGCCGCCAGAGTTACGGCCACAAATTACTGTTCGCTCGCTCATTACCAGCCAAAGATTGATCGGGTGTTCGCACGTCACCGGCGAGCGCCTGCCAATAATAAACCGCCAAGGCCACGCGGCGCCTTTTGAGGAGATTTAATCAAGCGCAGCAGTCACGTCTCCTTCTCGTCTTCTCGCACGCTTGAGGACGTGGGACGTAAATCTGCCCTGATGGCGCCCGCAGCAAATAGTGTTGGAGAGCGGGTAAACATGACCCCTGCCTGTCTGGCGTGAGGCAAAGGCAGACTTGGGTGAAAAGAAAGGAAAGTAATGAAAAGGAAGCATCTTTCCATCAGTGGCACTGAGAATGAGATTGAGTCTCAGGTGGATTCCTCGCCGCCTCACATGGATGCTCGGATTTACTGGACGAGTGGACAGCTCCTTCTTGGGAACAAACCAAACTCACAAGCAAGAAACTCCACTTTTAATCAAGAAAATTGTGTTGAAGTTAAGTTGATGTTTGGGTCTTGACTCATGAATGATATGATTATCTCAAATCCTCAAGATGCAACTTTTTGATCAAATTTGAATAATAAAATATCGAGACTGGTTGGTGGATTAAAAGCTTCGTTCTCTGTAAATGTAATCATGTTGGTAGGTTGGTATGACATTGTAAATGGGTATTGGGTGGGTAGAGTTTGAAATGAATTGTATTGTACAGTAGTTTGTATATTAAATGAACATATAATATTAAAAAAAGAAAAAATAATTGGAACAAAAATTATGTCTGTAAATAAATAATAAATAAATCATCTTCGGAGCCTTAAAATTAATTTTCTACTCACTTAAAGGTGCTGTTTACACAGATGCCTAGAGGGCACCAACTATATATGTAAATATATACATACTCTGTATATATATATATATATATATATATATATATATATATGTATATTGGGGGTGTGGGATAAAATTGATTCGAATTCGAATCGCGATTCTCACGTTGTGCGATTCAGAATCGATTCTCATTTTAAAAAAATCGATTTGTTTTATTTTTATTTATTTATTTTTATTTTATTTTATTTTTTTAATTAATCAATCCAACAAAACAATACACAGCAATACCATAACAATGCAATCCAATTCCAAAACCCGACCCAGCAACACTCAGAACAGCAATAAACAGAGCAATTGAGAGGAGACACAAACACGACACAGAACAAACCAAAAGTAGTGAAACAAAAATGAATATTATCAACAACAGTATCAATATTAAATACAATTTCAACATAGCAGTGATTTAAAATCCCTCATTGACATTATCATTAGACATTTGTAAAAAAAAAATTAAAAAAGAACAATAGTGTCACAGTGGCTTACACTTGCATCGCATCTCATAATCTTGACAACACACTGTGTCCAATATTTTCACAAAGATAAAATAAGTCATATTTTTGGTTCATTTAATAGTTAAAACAAATTTACATTATTGCAATCAGTTGATAAAACATTGTCCTTTACAATTATAAAAGCTTTTTACAAAAATTTACTACTCTGCTTGCACGTCAGCAGACTGGGGTAGATCCTGCTGAAATCCTATGTATTGAATGAATAGAGAATCGTTTTGAATTGGGAATCACATTGAATCGAAAAAAATCGATTTTGAATCAAATCGTGACCCCAAGAATCGATATTGAATCGAATCGTGGGACACCCAAAGATTCACACCCCTAATATATATATATATATATACATATATACATACATACATATACATACACATACATTCATACATATATATATATATATATATATATATATATATATATATATATATATATATATATATATATATATATATATATATATATATATATATATATATATATATATATATATGTATGTGTGGGAAAAAAATCACAAGACTATTTCATCTCTACAGGCCTGTTTCATGAGGGGGGGTACCCTCAATCATCAGGAGATTTTAATGGGAGCATTCACATACCATGGTTTGTATAGGGCACAGAGTGGGTGGGTACAGGCTGGCGTAGGGGCGTGGTGATTGGCTCATGTGTTACCTAGGAGGTGTTTCCGTCTGTGGCGGCATGCTGTTACAATTTCGCTGCGCTTGTTGAGGGATGACAGGTCTGGACGGTAAATAATAAACAGTTTCTCTTTCAAGCATAGGTTGCATCTTTTATTACCACTATTGTAAGGTGTGCTGGATGCAAGAATTTGCCATGTTATTGAATATTCAACATTATTGTCTTTGAGGTCCCAAATGTGTTTGCTGAGTTCTGTGGTATTCCGCAGGTTTTGGTTCCTGAAAGAAGCCTTGTGATTGTTCCATCTGGTTTTGAATTCTCCCTCGGTTAATCCTACATATGTGTCGGATGTGTTAATGTCCTTGCGTATTACCTTAGATTGGTAGACAACTGATGTTTGTAAGCACCCCCCGTTGAGAGGGCAATCAGGTTTCTTTCGACAGTTACAGCCTTTGTTGGTTTTGGAGTCGCTCTGTCCGGGGGCCGACGGCTCATTTGCAATTGTTTTGTTGTGGTTTGAGATGATTTGTCGTATATTGTTCATACAGCTGTAGCTCAATTTAATGTTGTTCTTGTTGAATACTTTTCTTAGGGTGTTGTCTTTGGGAAAGTGTTTGTCAATCAGATTGAGGAATTTGTGTCCAATGTTAGTTGAGATGTTTTTGCTGTATGGGGGGTTGTACCAGATGATGTCGTTTCATTTTCTGTTCTTTTTCGGCTGGTTTCCTGGCGTGGGTTCATAGGTGAGGGTGAAATTGTATCCGCTTTCATCAAGGGCTTTTTGGTACGGGGGGGTTGCTTGGTCAAATTCAGCTTTGCTAGATGACAGCATCGATAGTCTTTTATTAATTCCGGTAGGTATTCTTTTCGTGGTGGTGGGTGGGTGGTTGCTGTCATGGTGCACGTATTGGAGTGTTGTGTTGCGTTTTGTGAATGGTTGGTAGCTGTTATTTCTCAGGTTGAAAGTGACGTCAAGGAAGTTGACGGTTTGCTTGTTGGCTTCAATCGTGATCCGTAGGCCGTTCTCTTTGAAAATTTGGCATATGCGCTTCTTGGTATTCTCGCTGCTCCTTGGCGAGGCGCGGCACACTGCCAGTCCGTCATCACGGTAAATACCAAGGTTCAGATTGAGGCTAACAAGCTGGGAGAGGAGGAAACTCCCAACGAGTTCACACGTTTCTGCTCCGTCAAAACTTCCCATAGTGACGTCAAATGTTGCATTGTTCTTTTTTTGCCATGGTGTACTGTTGTGGATGAGAATGGAGTTTTTTGCGTGGATGATGATGTTTCTTTCGTTGCCTGTGATTGAGTCGTAGTCTGAGGCGAAGTCTAGTGCTTGAGTCAGTAGGTCTTGCGTGATGGAAGGGTAAAATTCTTCGATATCAAAGGAGATAAAGTTGTGCTGTTGTTTGTCTTGGATGTTGTTGAACCATTTGATTACTGCTGCTGTATTTCTCCATTGGTTGAGTGGTGTTTTGTCCTTGATTTTTGTGTTGACTCTGTCCAGGATTATTTTGCTGATTTTTCCTATTTCAGATTTAGTTGGGTTTATTAGTCGGCATTAGTCGGTTTATTGGCGCCTCGCCAAGGAGCAGCGAGAATACCAAGAAGCGCATATGCCAAATTTTCAAAGAGAACGGCCTACGGATCACGATTGAAGCCAACAAGCAAACCGTCAACTTCCTTGACGTCACTTTCAACCTGAGAAATAACAGCTACCAACCATTCACGAAACCCAACACAACACTCCAATACGTGCACCATGACAGCAACCACCCACCCACCACCACGAAAAGAATACCTACCGGAATTAATAAAAGACTATCGATGCTGTCATCTAGCAAAGCTGAATTTGACCAAGCAACCCCCCCGTACCAAAAAGCCCTTGATGAAAGCGGATACAATTTCACCCTCACCTATGAACCCACGCCAGGAAACCAGCCAAAAAAGAACAGAAAACGAAACAACATCATCTGGTACAACCCCCCATACAGCAAAAACATCTCAACTAACATTGGACACAAATTCCTCAATCTGATTGACAAACACTTTCCCAAAGACAACACCCTAAGAAAATTATTCAACAAGAACAACATTAAATTGAGCTACAGCTGTATGAACAATATACGACAAATCATCTCAAACCACAACAAAACAATTGCAAATGAGCCGTCGGCCCCCGGACAGAGCGACTCCAAAACCAACAAAGGCTGTAACTGTCGAAAGAAACCTGATTGCCCTCTCAACGGGGGGTGCTTACAAACATCAGTTGTCTACCAATCTAAGGTAATACGCAAGGACATATGTAGGATTAACCGAGGGAGAATTCAAAACCAGATGGAACAATCACAAGGCTTCTTTCAGGAACCAAAACCTGCGGAATACCACAGAACTCAGCAAACACATTTGGGACCTCAAAGACAATAATGTTGAATATTCAATAACATGGCAAATTCTTGCATCCAGCACACCTTACAATAGTGGTAATAAAAGATGCAACCTATGCTTGAAAGAGAAACTGTTTATTATTTACCGTCCAGACCTGTCATCCCTCAACAAGCGCAGCGAAATTGTAACAGCATGCCGCCACAGACGGAAACACCTCCTAGGTAACACATGAGCCAATCACCACGCCCCTACGCCAGCCTGTACCCACCCACTCTGTGCCCTATACAAACCATGGTATGTGAATGCTCCCATTAAAATCTCCTGATGATTGAGGGTACCCCCCCCCTCATGAAACAGGCCTGTAGAGATGAAATAGTCTTGTGATTTTTTTTCCCACACATACATATATTGCGCTCTACTACGGTATCGAGCACTATTTTTTGGATAACCTTATTAAGACATATATATATATATATATATATATATATATATATATATATATATATATATATATATATATATTCATATTTTTTTGTTATAAAGTAACAACCTATTATTCTGACTATTGTGCATTTGATGTGACAGGATAAACTTTTTACACCGAGTACCACCTGAAAACAATAAAAGTACTAAAAAGTGCCACCATTTTTTTCTACCTCTGTATGTCCAACATCATTCTATGACGTTATCCCTTCATTATTATCACTCAACAAACTTTCAGGAAAAGCTTGGAAAAACGTTGGGGTTAGGTGTTCATTTAACAATATGCTTATCATCGTACCTGTATTATTGTTAGATTGATTGCTGTTAATAGTCTAGTTAAAAATATGCAAAGAAAAATGTAAGAAGTGAAAAAATGTTTTAATTAGTGCCAAATGTGGATTTTTTTTTGTTAATTTTTTTAATTTGAATTTACGTTTATTTTAGTCATAAAATAGCATCCCGGTAATACTATTATGCAGCTAATGCAGTGCTTCTCAATTATTGGGACAGGCCTCCCGGGAATATGCTTTATCAGTGCAGTATCATGCTTCAAACCCCGCTTCAAAAAGCTGTGCACCACAAAACATGCTCATTAATCCTAACTTCCTCATTCTAATAATAAAAAAAAACAAAATCAGCAAAAATTATTTGTATTCATTTTTGTTTTGTATTTTAAACTGTTGCTTCTCCTCCACATTCAGAGGAGCCAGATGAGGCGGTTCGGGCCTTTGGTCAGAATGCCCCTCGAACGCCTCCCTGGGGAGGTGATTAGAGCACGTCCGACCGGTAGGAGACCACGCGGTCCACCCAGGACACGGTGGAGAGACTATGACTCCCAGCTTGCCTGGGAACGCCTCGGGATCCCTCGGGAAGAGCTGGACAAAGTGGCTGGGTAGAAGGAAGTCTGGGCTTCCCTGCTTAGGCTGCCGCAACCTTACTTAGGATAAGCGGATGGATGGACGGAAGGTTATGTTTTATATAATGTGCTCCTGAGTTAATGTTGCTAATCAATTTTAATGTTTTTTTTGTTTTTTTTTAGTTTATTTAATTCTATTTTTCAGGATCAAATGGTTCAAGTTGGTAAAAATGTTCTGTAGTTTTTTCTATCTCAGGCACTTATGTTCTGTTACAGACTAAAAAACAATGCTAATGAAGTAATTCTTTGTTGTAAGTTGATTGTGGAGGGAGGCGTGGCCAGCGCTGCCTGTGGGAGTGGAGGTCACAGCCCCTGTCCAAGGTGCTGAGGACAGCACACCGACTAACAGTGCCAGCTTCGAAACACAGCTGAACAGGTGATTAGATTTCCCAGGTGGTACGAGTTGTCTAATCACCTGTTGTCTTTAACAGTAGCGGCCGGGAACAGGAAGAGGGAGGACTGAGAAGACTTGGAGAGACTGAAAAGTCCTGTACATCTGAAAAGATTATTGATGAGTTTATGGAGGAACATTCAAACTTTGTTCAAATCTACACGCCTGACTCCTGTGACGTGTGTAGCAGGGGAACCGCTAGGAAGCGACTCCTACATTGATCTATATTTATTTAGTCTTTTTGTTTTCTTTAATGTTAATAAGTATACACTGTTATGTAGAGGTGTACTTATAACAATTTTATAGACAAATTATACTACTTTTAGCATACTTGCCAACCTTGAGACCTTCGAATTCGGGAGATTTGGGGGGGGTGGCGGGGTTTGGTGGTAGCGGGGGTGTATATTGTAGCCCGGAAGAGTTAGGGATGCAAGGGATTCTGGGTATTTGTTCTGTTGTGTTTATGTTGTGTTATGGTGCAGATGTTCTCCCGAAATGTGTTTGTCATTCTTGTTTGGTGTGGGTTCACAGTGTGGCGCATATTTGCAACAGTGTTAAAGTTGTTTATACGGCCACCCTCAGTGTGACCTGTATGGCTGTTGATTAAGTATGTCTTGCAGTCACTTTCGTGTGTATGCAGAAGCCGCATACAACATGTGACTGGGTCGGCACGCTGTTTGTATGGTGAAAAAGCGGACGCGTCGACAGGTTGTAGAGGACGCTGAAGGCAGTGCCATCACGGCACGCCCTTAATATTGTTGTCCGGGTGGACAACTTGTAGAAATGGCGGAGAGTGAGGGGGGTGTTTTTTCCTTCCTATGGGGGCGTAGCAGGAAATAATTGAGGAGCACTGATCTAATGTGACACGGTTACTTTTTATATACCAAACAATACCTGCAAACTGTTTTGTGCATCCTCAGACGAGGAACTTTTGTGCAGAAAGTTCTATATCACCACCAGTTTGCTTTGCAACTACCACCGTTTTATTTGCTACCTCTGCGGGCGTACTGTTGTGTTGGCGCTCATTAGATTGTGCTGCTCGGGTACACCTAGCCAAAATCACGTCGCTCTTCAAGGTCGCGGCGTCAAAGCCAGATCACAGCGTCTCGCGTCGGAACATTTTCGGAGACGTTACCAGCGACACGCCGCCAACGTGCAGGCGACTTAATTAGGATGTTTTGTTTGGCGGCGTCTCCAAAGCTGAGTGAGGAATCTAAACAGGCGCTGACACAACGTGCGCTTGTTTGTGCTGCCACACAACAATGAAAGAGCACAAAGCTGAAACAAAACAAAAAAAGGAAGGTGGAAGCTGCAACACTTGCCTAATTGGTTCAGGGAGTTGTTCTTAAAATGTGCAGAGCAAAATCAATAGAGCGGAACACATGGACGCACTTGCTCATTAAAGAAAGTGTGTAGGATGTAATGCATGAAAACTTTGTGATGCAGTCAAGAGTGTGTTTCAATTACAAGAGACTTGATCAGATTTTCTTTTAAAAACGTCACTTCCCATCGCTGTCGTTTGACGCTGGCGAGGCGAAACATGACTCATTTGAATTCTTGCATATATGCATGAGTCACGTCCGGGTGTATGACACGGAATTAAATGATGCGCTTATAACGTGACCTTTAGCGAGATGAATATACGCTTTCCTCCACCGAGGGGGGTTTTACTCACTTTTTGTTACTTAGCAAGATTGACTACACATTTTTTTTACAGGATTGTGCAAAAGAATAAACATTTCAATTTGGTTAGTATTAGTATGAACTAGGGTTGTACGGTATACCGGTACTAGTATAGTACCGCGATACTAATGAATGATATTCGGTAATATACCGCCTCTGAAAATTAACTGTATGCCACCCACCCCTCCGTCGTCGTCACGTTGTGTCATTGCTGGTTTACGAGCAGACGAGCATGTTCGGCAGCGCACAATCACAGAGTACTTACAAACATACAGAGTGTGTAGACAGAAACGGGGGAAAGGATGCATTTTGGCTTAAAAACTAATAAAACTAAAACGCCCACCTTAAAAGAGGTGCTTTAAGATATGGCTAGCTAGCTAGCGGCTAAAGTCCAGCCCCAGTCGACAGTGTAGTGTTTTAGCTACTTCTAAATCACTAATCCTCGTCTCCATGGCGACAAATAAAATACGTTTCTTACAAGTATCATTCCTGCAGGATGAGGAATAGCTAAACATGTTTCACTACACACCAAAGCTCACCGGCGTCACAATGTAAACAAACGCCATTGGTGGATCTACACCTGACATCCACTGTAATGATACCAAGTACAGTAGCGTATCTAGTCGATACTACTATGATTACGTCGATATTTTTTGGCATCACAACAGCTTCTTTTGTTTGCTTTTTATTTATACCATGTTTATAAACTCAGGAAATAAGTCCCTGGACACATGAGGACTTTGAATATGACCAATGTATGATCCTGTAACTACTTGGTATCGGATTGATGCCCAAATTTGTGGTACCATCCATAACTAATGTAAAGTATCAAACAACAGAAGAATAAGTGATTATTGCATTTAAACAGAAGTGTAGATAGAACATGTTAAAAGAGAAAGTAAGCAGATATTAACAGTAAATGATCAAGTAGATTAATAATTCATTTTCTACCACTTGTCCTTAATGATGTTGATACAATAATAGAATGGAAAATGACACAATATGTTACTGCATACGTCAGCAGACTAATTAGGAGCTTTTGTTTGTTTACTTACTAATAAAAGACAAGTTGTCTTATATGCTCACTATTTTATTTAAGGACAAACTTGCAATAAGAAACATATGTTTAATATACCCTAAGATTTTTTGTTAAAATAAAGCCAATAATGCAATTTTTTGTGGTCCCCTTTGTTTAGAAAAGTACCGAAAAGTATCTAAATAATTTTGGTACCGGTACCAGTACCAAAATATTGGTATCGGCACAACACTAGTATGAACAAATAGATCCTAAAGACAACATCACACAAAATGAAAAATGCAACAATCCTAGCCTTTACAAAGAGGACCGGACTGTTATTCTTTAAAATCAGGCAATAATAATAATAATAATAATAATAATAATAATAATAATAATAATAATAATAATAATAATAATAATAATAATAATAATAATAATAATAATAATAAATGAATGAATGAATGAATGAATGAATGAATGATCTTTATTTGTCATTGTGCATGTACAGGTACAGGTCCAACGAAATTTAGGTTGCTTCCCTGAGGTGCTTTGCATTTAAAAAAAAAGAAGAAACCACACAATATACAGAAACAACACAATATACACAATATGCAATATAATAATAATAATAATAATAATAATAATAATAGAAAGACTGTTTTAAAATCTTTTTTTTTTTTTTTAACTTCAGTAATGTTTTGGAGTGCATGACAAAGTGAAAAAGCAACTGATGTTTATCAACAAGTGTATTACACAACACATCAGCAACAGAACCAATGTTGTAATAGCGGTAAGGAGCAAGCTGCTGAGTCGGCATTAAACAGCTGATAGGTTGATTGTAAACAGCAGTGCGACAAGTGAAACACGCATGAGGTTCACACTACGGATTGTCAATATGTCCTTAAATTTAGACCACAATATTTATTGCAGCGGTACCAATCCCGAATCTAGTACTTTTTTGGCATAAGCCAAATACCGGTTCTTACGGGCACCGATTCACGTAAAATCCAACGGCGCCATGTTTCGGTACCTGGGTTGCGCGTGACGTCACGCCCGGTTTCCGAATCAGCCGGCTCTTTGCACTTTGGTGCTTGGCAATCACTCCAGCAGCACTGAGAGCGGACTCAGCCAAACCACCTCAAGGTAATGTTGCAATTTTCATTGCCAACATAGAAATTGACCCAAAAATGCTCTAATGTAAGTTAAGTAAGGCTCTACTTTTCCAGAAAATGGCTAGCTTGATGCTAATATACATTGGCTTGCTGATTAGCATTAGCAATTTTACGTGGCAATCTCAACACCTCCAAATTTATAAATGAAAACTGTAACTAAAATACACGTTACAATCAAACAGTTGGTGCGTAAAAGTACAACACTTACAGTATAACGCTTTTTGCGGCGCAAAACAACACACTATAAACTATACACTACTGCCATCTTCAGTCTTGGACTTGTAATTAGGGGCCGATGTCTCTTTGGGACAGAGGACCCTATTGAATTTCTAGCGTTTTATTATTATTCTTTATTCTTTATTATTATACCGCCGCATCTTTGATCTGTAATTCGACCCCTTTAACATGCTTCAAAACTCACCAAATTGGACACACACATCAGGACTGGCGAAAATTGCGATCTAATCAAAAAGCCAAACCCCAAAACTCAAAATTGCGCTCTAGCGCTCCCTAGGAAAAAAACACAGACAAAACTGCCTCTAACTCCCAGTAGGAATGTCGTAGACACATGAACCCTCTATGTAGGTCTCACTTAGACCTATATTTCATACACTGACAACCCTCAGCAAAAATCAACAGGAAGTTTGCAATTCCCCCTTCAAAACAGAAGTTGTGTAAAAACAGTCACCTTTTTTCAAACATTATCTCCTCTGAGCGCGTTTGTCGTGTGGTCGGCTTCAAATAAGCACAGGAGAGAGATTGAACCCTTCTGATTAAAAGTTGATGAAAGAGTTTTAATTGAAATTGAAATTTAATGTCATACCTGCATACTCAGAAATGTGATAACAACTGGACTGCAGTCAACATAATCAGCTGATTTTTATGTGTTGCAATAAAAATGTATTTTTCAATCAAAAACAATTAATATATTTTTACACACACAAAATGACCAAATATTGAGTCCTGGTATGGATACCTATGTACCGGGAATTGGTACTGTATCGGCTCGAATGTAAAAGGTTCCCATACCTAATCAGGATATATTATTTGGCATATAAAAATATTAATAGAATAATTTCAAAACGAGTTAAAAAGTCTCCTAATTTTTCTGCTGACATAACATATTGCGTCATTTACGTTTGTGTTATTTAGTCAAAACTATTAATAATTTACTTGTTCATTTACTGTTAATAGTTGGGTACGTTCTGTTGTAACATGGTTCTATCTACACTTCTGTTAAAACATCATAAACTCCTTGTTTCTGTTGCTTGGATACTTTACATTAGTTTTGGGTGATACTACAAATATGGGTATGGATCCAATACCAAGTAGTTACAGAGGTATTATTGGTTATACCAGATGTTGGCAACCCAAAACGTTGAAAGAGCGATATTGGACCAAAAATACAAAAAACAAATCTGTCTGGAGCCGCTATAAAAGTAAAGCCATATATATTCCCTTTTACTTCATACAATATTAAGAGCAAAATAAAGTCAATAGTGAAAAAAATTATTAAACATAAGCAATAAACTTGTTACGTTCCGGTCGCATTGCTGCGATGGTGGTGTTCTTAACGATGATGCCAAGGACAGGAAGCAGCAAGAGCAGCGTACAGGTAAGATTCCTTTATTCCATAGATTTGGCAAAAACATGTGCTCCGGGGTGCACAGGAAGCCACAAAGCAAAACTTAGTTTAAGCACGGAGTTGTGAAAACATAAACAACGTACTTGACACATAAAGCCTACTTTGACTCCTGGCTTGGAGAAACCAAATTACAAACAAGGGGAGTAATTAAGCAAAACATCTTGTGGGAACACTAATTACTAAGCAAGGGCGGGTGTGGAGAATTAGTGTCCATGGCAACCAAAAATAAACGAAAGGAAAGAGGGTAGAGAACGGAAACAGACTAAAACATAGGAAAAAAACTACTAAACATAAATCAAGACATGACCAGGGCAAATGAACCATGACAAAACTACGATTTAATCTAAATTTAATATTTTGGTTTCTGCCCTTAACGTCCTCCTGTGTCTTGGGACTTAATCTCTGGTTTGTAAACAATATAAAACAACGACAAAAATAGATTTTTGTGATAGTAAAAAATGTCAATCAAATCCCTGTAGTATTGACCGTATACTTATACTGTACTTGGCACTGGTATTTTTATCGATTGTCAAGTCCTGTTTACATCCAAGAGCTCTTGTTTAGCGGTTATCTTCCAACGGCATGTTTAACTATTCCTCGTCCTTCAGTGATAAGGCTACTTGTAGGAAACATAGTTTATTTTCCGCCAAGGAGACAAGCATTGGTGACTTAGATGCGGCCTTGCACTATAGAAGGATTTTAGACTACCGTATATAGTGGCTATCGCCCAACCCAAGTTCATGCCAACATTTTAAAATGCATGCAGAGGTAAATAAAAATGCAAGATGCTGAGCGCTCAAGATACAGTGGTACTTTGTCTTACTTTTCGTACGATTTTAACGAACGTGTTTCATATACCGTTTTGGTTATTACACGGCCAAACATTGCGAGTAACAAAATAGTCAGTTTGCCTGAGTATCATTGCGCAATTAACAGTGTCCAACAAAAGAATCCCACACAATAGTAAGTCCATGCATTTGAGTATAACTTAAATCCACCAAGTGTTGGCACTTTGATAAAGAAGGTGAGAAACAAAACAAAAAATTCAAAATAAAAAAGGGTCGTTTGTTTGGTTCTCCCCTCTTTGCCATCTTAGCCAACAAGAGTCTTCAGCATAGGTAAAAGTTATGCTAAATGTTAATTTATTAATTTTATTACTCATCTACCCTATTTTCCGAGGATATAGAGCCAAACAAATTTTAGAAGAAATAAATATGTTTACATATATTAGCCGTACAGGACTTTAAGCCGCAGATATATAATGAAAGATAACTGTAAATGTTTATTACATACCTTTATTGTTTCCAAACGGTGTCTGTAACATGGCAGTAAAACGGCTGATCAAACAAAACAGAAATCATCGTCATGGACCCACTAGCTGCGGAAGCTAGCTCTCCAATCAGCTAAACAGACTCAATAACTCCACAGTGATGTTTTGGTGAATTTACTAAACTGAAACATCCATCCATCCATCCATCTTCTACCGCTTATCCCTTTCGGGGTGGCGGGGGGGTGCTGGAGCCTATACAATACCAAAAAAAATGCCATTTTACGTTAATAATACTAATACAGACACTCATAAATGTGTTAGCATATTAGCTCACGCTAATAACACTAGCTTGATTACATAAAGATAGCACGTACAAATATGCATGAAAACACTCCTACAGACATCACGCATGGGACGGTCTAGTAAGCATGAATTGTTTTAGATATATTGTAAAACTTGCAATCGTTGCTACGTTGCTTGGACTGATGAATGAAGAATACTTTTGAGCAGAAATGCTACGGACGAATACTTATGGTTCAAAGAACGAAACAGGAAGTGCATTTTCAACCCGCAGCACCTGAGCGAATTCGTCCCAAAAAATGGCGCCATAGCACAAACAATAACACAACTTATTAGTGTTTGTCTGAGTTTTTGAAAACTATTTGTCGAATAGAAAACATTACGGCCATTAGTAAATAAAAATCCCAAAATTAGTTCCACCGTTTTCTGGTCCGTAGGGTTCAAAGTAGAGATGTCCGATATCGGACTGCCGATATTATCAGCCGATAAATGCTTTAAAATGTAATATCGGAAATTATCGGTATCGGTTTCAAAAAGTTACATTTCTGACTTTTTAAAACGCCGCTGTACGGAGTGCTACACGGACGTAGGGAGAAGTACAGAGCAGTTGCGTCTCCCAGTCATACTTGCCAACCCTCCCGATTTTCCCGGTAGACTCCCGAATTTCAGTGCCCCTCCCGAAAATCTCCCGGGGCAACCATTCTCCCGAATTTCTCCCGATTTCCACCCAGACAACAACATTGGGGGCGTGCCTTAAAGGCACCGCCTTTGCGTGCCGGCCCAATCCCATAATATCTACGGCTTTTCACACACACAAGTGAATGCAAAGCATACTTGGTCAACAGCCATACAGGTCACACTGAGGTTGGCCGTATAAACAACATTAACACTGTTACAAATATGCGCCACACTGTGAACCCACACCAAACAAGAATGACAAACACATTTCGGGAGAACATCCGCACCGTAACACAACATAAACACAACAGAACAAATACCCAGAACCCCTTGCAGCACTAACTCTTCCGGGACGCTACAATATACACCCCCCCCCCCCCCCCGCCGCCCCCACCCCACCACCAACCCCGCCCACCGCAACCTCCTCATGCTCTCTTCCAAGCTGCTGTTTTGAGGCATGTTAAAAAAAAAAATGCACTTTGTGACTTCAATAATAAATATGGCAGTGCCATGTTGGCATTTTTTTCCATAACTTGAGTTGATTTATTTTGGAAAACCTTGTTACATTGTTTAATGCATCCAGCGGGGCATCACAACAAAATTAGGCATAATAATGTGTTAATTCCACGACTGTACATATCGGTATCGGTTGATATCGGAATCGGTAATTAAGAGTTGGACAATATCGGAATATCGGATATCGGCAAAAAAGCCATTATCGGACATCTCTAGTTCAAAGCGTGGGAAAAAGGTCCTTATAGTCCAGAAAATACGATATGTGTATATGACATTAGTTTCTGCATGTAAAGCTACAATTATTCTCAATAAAATGTGTTTTGTGTTCATATTGATTGGGTGTCGAAAAAAATTCAATTTATTATGGGAAAAATTGCTTTTGGAACGGATTCTAAATGCAGTCATCCATCTTGTGAAGCTAATCAAAAACTACATCAGAGGTTTGCCTCCAGCCATAATACCAATGTTTTTTGACCTCTCATTAATTAGAGAACCCCGGCTGTGACTTACTTCTGCAGGAGAGTCTGCAGTTAGTTAAATAAAGTTTACTTGGAGCATTAAGCGTTTGAGGAAGACGCTGACCCAAAATTAGCATCATTCTGCCTTGCTCGGCTTCCTATTCAGTTCTTTGTGAGTAATTACTAGTAAGTCTGCGTGCGGGTGTCTGCTTTTTAGAGAAATAAAAGTCGGGTCAAGGTGGAAGCAATTACATTTTAGCACGGATCCAAAACTTGTTTTTCCTCATGCTTGGCCTCGCCACAGGTCTCTCGTCTCGTCGAGAGCGCTCGTTTATTACGCTTTTACCTTCAACTGTCGTCTTTGCGATGCTAATCTCCAAGACAATGAGTAGTGTGCGGTAAAAACCTCATTTAGGCTATTTGCACTCCTCGCACTGCATCGTGGGATATGCAGTAAATCCCTGATACAATATGTCACATGGACATAAATGCGGTCGGCGCCTAATGGAATCTGGTCGGCGAGGTCGATACCATCGCTGAGCCGCGCTGCCTGAGTCTCGATAAGAGCAGCTCGCGGGCCTCTTTGAAGCCGTGGCAAGTGTCCCGGATAGCCCTGCAGGATGTTACATATTAATGCTTCTCCACTATTTGCTGGCTGATAAGCAGCCGGGATATAAATATTTCTTTTTATGAAACCACTTTGGCGCCGCTTTCTCGCGAAAGGACAATCTCTGGATGGCCTCAGCGTGAGGGGGTTGGGGAGGGAAAAAACAAACGCTTCGGGGTCTCGGAAGTAAGGTCGGCGCTTGACGGCGGGTCTGCAGTCATACTGAAGCACGCCGCGTGAAGACGAGGTATTAATTCATGATGGAGTGGAGCTAATGAGCTGTGACGCACACGCTGCACAAGTGGCCACGTTGCCGTGGAGACCGTCAGCACCACCGCTGAGATCATGTTTAATGCCATCCGGCAACCGCAGGACGACACCTGGCTTACCGTCAACAAATGACAAAGTGTAAACAACCAGGCATCTGAGAGTTTTGCACAGTGTTTCCATGATGTCATGTAATTAGCATATTTGTGGGCAATTTCTATGGAGAGGCAAAAAAAGTAAGCAAAAAAACAAGAAAAGCAAAACATTAGAGATGGGATTCATAGCTCTTTAAAGCATACTTGCCAACCTTGAGACCTCCGATTTCGGGTGGTGGGGGTGGGGTTGGTGGGCGGGACGTGGTAGGGGTGGGGGGCGTGGTTGGGGGCGTGGCTAAGAGGGGAGGAGTATATTTACAGCTAGAATTCACCAAGTCAAGTATTTCATATATATATATATATATATAAAAAAGAAATACTTACATATATATCCATCCATCCATCCATCCATCTTCTTCCGCTTATCCGAGGTCAGGTCGCGGGGGCAGCAGCCTAAGCAGGGAAGCCCATACTTCCCTCTCCCCAGCCACTTCGTCCAGCTCTTCCTGTGGGACCCCGAGGCGTTCCCAGGCCAGCCGGGAGACATAGTCTTCCCAACATGTCCTGGGTCTTCCCCGCGGCCTCCTACCGGTCGGACGTGCCCTAAACACCTCCCTAGGGAGGCGTTCGGGTGGCATCCTGACCAGATGCCCGAACCACCTCATCTGGCTCCTCTCGATGTGGAGGAGCAGCGGCTTTACTTTGAGCTCCTCCCGGATGGCAGAGCTTCTCACCCTATCTCTAAGGGAGAGCCCCGCCACCCGGCGGAGGAAACTCATTTCGGCTGCTTGTACCCGTGATCTTGTCCTTTCAGTCATAACCCAAAGCTCATGACCATAGGTGAGGATGGGAACGTAGATCGACCGGTAAATTGAGAGCTTTGCCTTCCGGCTCAGCTCCTTCTTCACCACAACGGATCGATACAGCGTCCGCATTACTGAAGACGCCGCACCGATCCGCCTGTCGATCTCACGATCCACTCTTCCCTCACTCGTGAACAAGACTCCGAGGTACTTGAACTCCTCCACTTGGGGCAAGATCTCCTCCCCAACCCGGAGATGGCACTCCACCCTTTTCCGGGCAAGAACCATGGACTCGGATTTGGAGGTGCTGATTCTCATCCCAGTCGCTTCACACTCAGCTGCGAACCGATCCAGTGAGAGCTGAAGATCCTGGCCATATGAAGCCATCAGGACCACATCATCTGCAAAAAGCAGAGACCTAATCCTGCAGCCACCAAACCAGATCTCCTCAACGCCTTGACTGCGCCTAGAAATTCTGTCCATAAAAGTTATGAACAGAATCGGTGACAAAGGGCAGCCTTGGCGGAGTCCAACCCTCACTGGATATATATATATATATATATATATATATATATATATATATATATCAAGAGGGACAGAGACAGCACACAGTGCATGTGGATCACATGTTACCATGGCGAGAAAACATGGAGAGACTGCCAGTTATATAGTCTCCACCAGTTGCAGAAAATGTGCCATCAGTACAACTGGACAGTGCTGTTTCAGTTCCATCACCAGGACCATCAGTGAGTCAGACACAAACTAGTCTCATCATTGAACCAGATTCGAGGGCTGCTGAGTTGCCATCATCAGAACCCAGATCACCCACAACAAAAACCCCACCAGTGATCCGCAAATACCCAGAAAGGTTTCGAGTACCACCAAAAAAACAGAATCTCTGAAGACAGTATAAAAATCTGTGTTAAAGATGTATAAATACTGTTTGTATAATAAGCATGTTATTGTTTACAAATGAGGGTAAAGAGTTCAGTACTAAAAAAAAAAAAGAATGTGGCTTAAGTACAGTTTTTTAATTGAGCTGCTGCATTTTTTGGTTGGGTTGTTTATTTCTTTTGAGTAACTTCTCCATTTCTAAAAGGGGAGGAATGTAATAGAGTGATCTATGTTTGTCTGTTGCCATCTCCTGGTGAATGTTGGCTATAGCGTACTGGGGTTACTTTTTGGTTGGCCAACGATTTACGTGGTGTTGCACACCTGACGTCAAGTGTGTGAGTTTGTTCTGAAGTCTACAGTAAAGAGACGTACTTCATCCCCTCGCCTGTTTATTGCCTCCAACTCAATATATTACAACAACATTGCTCGGGTCCGCATGGAGCTGGAGGGGGCGTGGCCTCCAGGTCCGCCTAAATTTCGGGAGATTTTTGGGAGAAAATTTGTCCCGGGAGGTTTTCGAGAGAGGCGCTGAATTTCGGGAGTCTCCCGGAAAATCCAGGAGGGTTGGCAAGTATGCTTTAAAGGGAGCCTTGTAGCGGTTGCTTTAAGGACATAATACACCACACCTGTTTATTTCACTTTGTCACCATAATTCACTGTCATTATTCTATTGTGCACATAATGTTGTTCTTGTTTAGCATTCATATATGCAGTTAAGAGTGACTAATTCGGTGTGGCCGTCAAGAGTTCTACCCAAAGGTGGGGGTTTGTTGTGACCGCCAGTTTGAGTTGCTTTTTTTGTAAAGGAGATTATTCTTGTATTTGGTTGAATAAACGGCGCACACGTTTTGTGTGTCAAAGATACTTCAAGTTGTCTTGCTTGACACACTGGTGACCCCGATGTGATTTGAACATCATGTAACCAATCACCAGTATCAGTTATAAGCATACTTGCCAACCCTCCCGGATTTTCCGGGCGACTCCCGAAATTCAGCGCCTCTCCCGAAAACCTCCCGGGACAAATATTCTCCCGAAAATCTCCCGAAATTCAGGCGGAGCTGGAGGCCACGCCCCCTCCAGCTCCATGCGGACCTGAGTGACGTGTTGACAGCCTGTTCACACGTCCGCTCTCCCACAATATAAACAGCTAATGATCGAGGGCGAGTTCTTGGTTTCTTATGTGCGTTTATTGTTAGGCAGTTTCATTAAAGTCCTGCGGTAACAACACACAACAACAGCAGTCAAGTTTTCGTCTACCGTAAAGCAGTTTGTCTGCCGTAAACAGCAATGTTGTGACACTTTTAAACAGGACAATACTGCCATCTACTGTACATGCATATGTGACCTACCCATCATGTGTCACATTTTTGTGTTGATTTATTTATTTTATTTTGTGGTTTGAATTCGTTTTTGGAGCTGTCATTACACATTGATCAGTATTTACATTGGTCAGTAGGGGGCAGTAGGGCGTTTCTTCAAAATTGAATGCTATCACCTACAGACCGGAAATGTCTTGTCATTCTGACGAGAGCGACCAGTCTGTGAACAATTGAAACGTCCTGTGTGCTTTTTCCTCCTGTATAACAGGTTAGTTTTGGTGAATCAACTCACTGAATAATATCCATGTGATCTTTATAAGTTTAAGTACACATTCTGATGGTGGAGCCTAACTCTAAAGTGTTTGTGAGTTGTAGTTTGTATTTGTGAATGAATCCAGTGTACAGCTACAGTAATCAATACAAAAAGGCGACATGAGTGCGCAATGTTTATATAGGAACTTCTGATCCTAATTCAGACTCCCAAATTAGAGCTCCCGTTTTCTTATTGATTTTATAATGTATATTTGTATAATGTGTGTGTTCTGAAATAGTGACAGAGAATAGAACAAGGATGGACAATTCAACCCTTAACTCAACAATGAGTAGATGAGTGTTATGTGTGTGTATATGTGTAAATAAATGAACACTGAAATTCAAGTATTTCTTTTTATTTATTTATATATATATATATGTAATAATATATATATGTATATATATATATATATATATATATATATATATATATATAGCTAGAATTCACTGAAAGTCAAGTATTTCTTATATATATATATATATATCTTAACCACGCCCGCCGCCCCACCCCCGACCACGCCCCCCACCCCCCACCTCCCGAAATCGGAGGTCTCAAGGTTGGCAAGTATGGTTATAAGACAATACCTGGACCCGAATCATTTAAATATGACTCTATTGGTGGGAATTATTCTGAAATATTGGCTATAATTTAATCTCTTGTTGTTTTCGTTGTAAACATTCAATAAGACGGTGGCATATTTCCATGCATTAACAGGGACATCGCTAGTTCGAATTTTTACTGACACAAAAAAACGCTGTAGCACAAGAGAATTTTAACAATAGACAAATAATAGGTGAGTGTAGTATGCATTATTAGATACAAAAAGTATAAATTAAACTACAACAAAAATTCGGAGATCACAAAAATGTAAATAGTGTGTGTGTGAAGTGAAGTGAATTACATTTATATAGCGCTTTTTCTCAAGTGACTCAAAGCACTTTACATAGTGAAACCCAATATCTAAGTTACATCTAAACCAGTGTGGGTGGCACTGGGAGCAGGTGGGTAAAGGGTCTTGCCCAAGGACACAACGGCAGTGACTAGGATGGCGGAAGCGGGGATCGAACCTGCAACCCTCAAGTTGCTGGCACGGCCGCTCTACCAACTGAGTGATACCGCCCCAAATACAAAAATGTACTACCCTGCCAAGAAACAGAAAAGAAAATCTAAATAAAAAGATATTACAAAATAATATGATAATATATATATATATATATACACATATATACATCCATCCATCCATCTATCTTCTACCGCTTGTCCCTTTTGGGGTCGCGGGGGGTGCTGGAGCCTATCTTAGTATATATATATATATATATATATATATATATATATATATATATATATATATATATATATATATATATATATTTACTGAGATAAAAACAAAGGACCCAGATTTCCCTCGCCCGGACGCGGGTCACCGGGGGCCCACTCGGCCAGGCTCGGAGGTGGGGCACGATGGCCGGGCCTGTCCCCATGGGGTCCGGCCGGGCACAGCCCGAAGAGGCAACGTGGGTTCCCCCCTCCAATGGGCTCACCACCAATAGCAGGGGCCATAGAGTTCGGGTGCAATGTGAGCTGGGCGGAAGCCGAAGGCAGGGCACTTGGCGGTCCGTTCCTCGGCTACATAAGCTTGCTCTTGGGACGTGGAACGTCACCTCGCTGGGGGGGAAGGAGCCTGAGAAGTTCCGGCTAGATATAGGTCGGACTCACTTTGACGCACAGCAAAGGCTCTGGAACCACTTCTCTCAAGAGGGGCTGGACTCTCTTCCACTCTGGCGTTGCCAGCAGTGAGAGGCAACGGGCTGGGGTGGCAATTCTTGTTGCCCCCCGGCTCAGAGCCTGCACGTTGGAGTTCAACCCAGTGGACGAGAGGGTAGCTTCCCTCCACCTTCGGGTGGGGGGACGGGTCCTGACTGTTGTTTGCGCTTACGCGCCAAACAGCAGCTCAGAGTACCCACCCTTTTTGGATTCACTCTAGGGAGTAGTTGAGAGTGCTCCCCCGGGTGATTCCCTCGTTCTACTGGGGGACTTCAACGCTCATATTGGCAACGACAATGAAACCTGGAGAGGCGTGATTGGGAAGAATGGCCGCCCGGATCTGAACCCGAGTGGTGTTTTGTTATTGGACTTTTTGTGTCCATATGTGCACTTGGCACCAGGACACCCTAGGCCGCAGTTCCATGATCGACTTTGTAGTTGTGTCATCGGATTTGCGGTCTCATGTTTTGGACACTCGGGTGAAGAGAGGGGCCGAGCTTTCTACTGATCACCACCTTGTGCTGAGTTGGCTGCGATGGTGGCGGAGGATGCCGGACAGACCTGGCAGGCCCAAACGCATTGTGAGGGTCTGCTGGGAACGCCTAGCAGAGTCTCCTGGATGCCGTCAAGCTGAAGAAAGAGTCCTATCGGGTTATTTTGGCTCATAGGACTCCGGAGACAGCAGACAGGTACCGACAGGCCAAGCGGTGTGTGGCTTCAGCGGTCGCGGAGGCAAAAACTCGGACATGGGAGGAGTTCGGGGAAGCCATGGAAAACGACTTCCAGACGGCTTCGTAGCGCTTCTGGACCACCATCCGCCCCCTCAGGAAAGGAGAAGCAGTGCAATGGCAACACGGTGTATGGTGGGGATGGTATTTTGCTGACCTCGACTGCGGATGTTGTGGATCGGTGGAGGGAATACTTCGAAGACCTCCTCAATCCTACCAACACGTCTTCCTATGAGGAAGCAGTGCCTGGGGAATCTGTGGTGGGCTCTCCTATTTCTGGGGCTGAGGTTGCCGAGGTAGTTAAAAAGCTCCTCGGTGGAAAGGCCCCGGGGGTGGATGAGATCCGCCCGGAGTTCCTTAAGGCTCTGGATGCTGTGGGGCTGTCTTGGTTGACAAGACTCTGCAACATCGCGTGGACATCGGGGGCGGTACCTGTGGATTGGCAGACCAAGGTGGTGGTTCCTCTCTTTAAGAAGGGGAACCGGAGGGTGTGTTCCAACTATCGTGGGACCACACTCCTCAGCCTTCCCGGTAAGGTCTATTCCGGTGCACTAGAGAGGAGGCTACGCCAGATAGTCGAACCTCGGATTCAGGAGGAACAGTGTGGTTTTCGTCCTGGTTGTGGAACTGTGGACCAGCTCTATACTCTCGGCAGGGTCCTTGAGGGTGCATGAGAGTTTGCCCAACCAGTCTACATGTGCTTTGTGGACTTGGAGAAGGTATTCGACCGTGTACCCCGGGAAGTCCTGTGGGGAGTGCTCAGAGAGTATGGGGTAACAGACTGTCTGATTGTGGCGGTCCGCTCCCTGTATGATCAGTGTCAGAGCTTGGTCTGCATTGCCGGCAGTAAGTCGGATCCGTTTTCAGTGAGGGTTGGACTCCGCCAAGGCTGCCCTTTGTCACCGATTCTGTTCATAACTTTTATGGACAGAACTCCTAGGCGCAGTCAGGGCGTTGAGGGTATTTGGTTTGGTGGCTGCAGGATTAGGTCTCTGCTTTTTGCAGATGATGTGGTCCTGATGGATCGGTTCGCAGACGAGTGTGAAGCGACTGGAATGGGAATCAGCACCTCCAAGTCCGAGTCCATGGTTCTCGCCCGGAAAAGGGTGGAGTGCCATCTCCGGGTTGGGGAGGAGATCTTGCCCCAAGTGGAGGAGTTCAAGTACCTCGGAGTCTTGTTCACGAGTGAGGGAAGAGTGGATCGTGAGGTCGACAGGCGGATCGGTGCGGCGTCTTCAGTAATGCGGACGCTGTATCGATCCGTTGTAGTGAAGAAGGAGCTGAGTCGGAAGGCAGAGCTCTTAATTTACCGGTCGATCTACGTTCCCATCCTCACCTATGGTCATGAGCTTTGGGTTATGACCGAAAGGACAAGATCACGGGTACAAGCGGCCAAAATGAGTTTCCTCCGCCGGGTGGCGGGGCTCTCCCTTAGAGATAGGGTGAGAAGCTCTGTCATCCGGGAAGAACTCAAACTAAAGCCGCTGCTCCTCCACATCGACAGGAGCCAGATGAGGTGGTTCGGGCATCTGGTCATGATGGCACCCGAACGCCTCCCTAGGGAGATGTTTCGGGCACGTCCGACCAGTAGGAGGCAACGGGGATGACCCAGGACACGTTGGGAAGACTATGTCTCCCGGCTGGCCTGGGAACGCCTCGGGATCCCCCGGGAGGAGCTGGACCAAGTGGCTGGGGAGAGGGAAGTCTGGGCTTCCCTGCTTAGGTTGCTGCCCCCGCGACCCGACCTCGGATAAGCAGAAGAAGATGGATGGATGGATATATATATATATATATATATATATATATATATATATATATATATATATATATATATATATATATATATATATGCATCATGTTGGACTGGATCAAAACACTGTCTTCTGGTTTGACAATAAGTATACTATTCTGTATATATTTCTCTAAATGGCTGTCTATCCAGTCGAATCTTAGCCAATAGAGGTGTCCCACAAGGTTCCGTTTCAGGTCCACTTATTTTCTGTATTTTTAATAAAGATTTCCCTCAACATGTGCTTATTCTGTCACTTACATTTTCATACTGACAGAACTGTTATTTACCCTTCCAATTCTGATATATCACAAATCAAAATAATAATACTGTCCAAAACGTGTTAAATTACAACAGGCTTGTGCTTAATATGAAAAAAATATTGTTTTGTGGTGTTTATTACAAAATATGGTTTATCTCACTCATTAAGTTGCTTATTAATTTTGGCAATGGAAGTCCATTAGAGCGAGTTAATGCATTAAATACCTTGGTCTCTGGATCAACCCTCAGCTTACTTTTAAAGCACATATTGATTTTTATAGCAAGAGAGCTGTCTGGGCTCGCTCTACTGATCAATCAATTGCTTCTCATTTCAGGTTAGAAGAAGAAGAATTTCACCACTGTTACTTCTCATTCTCGATTATGCTGATGATGTCTATCAAAACACCACAAATTACATCTTTAAACCTCAATATTTGATATAATTCTTTAGACAGATTTGTTTTGAAATGTCTGTTCGGAACTCACCATTATGTACGAGGATCTCAGTTGGCCTAATCCTAAATCCAGTTGTCTTTTTCAATGTGTCCACTTCCATGTTCCACCGTACTTAAAACAGCTTCTGGTGCAGTATACAGCTCCACATTATCTTCGACATAGGGCAGGGGTTGGCAACCCAAAATGTTGAAAGAGCTTCTGGTAACGTTGCTTGGATGGCAACATATGTTGCTCCAAAACCTGTATGTACCTTTCAGCATTAATGGCGCCTTCACAGATATGTAAGTTACCCATGTCTTGGGCACTAATACACCCCCAAACCATCACAGATGCTGGCTTTTCAACTTTGCGCCTATAACAATCCGGATGGTTCTTTTCCTCTTTGGTCTGGAGGACACGACGTCCACAGTTTCCAAAAACAATTTGAAATGTGGACTGGTCAGACCACAGAACACTTTTCCTCTTTGTATCAGTCCATCTTAGATGAGCTCAGGCCCAGCGAAGCCGACGGCGTTTCTGGGTGTTGTTGATAAGCGGTTTTCGCCTTGCATAGGAGAGTTTTAACTTGCACTTACAGATGTAGCGACCAACTGTAGTTACTGACAGTGGGTTTCTGAAGTGTTCCTGAGCCCATGTGGTGATATCCTTTACACACTGATGTCGCATGGTGATGCAGTACAGCCTGAGGGATCGAAGGTTACGGGCTTAGCTGCTTACGTGCAGTGATTTCTCCAGATTCTCTGAACCCTTTGATGATATTACGGACCGTAGATTTTGAAATCCCTAAATTCCTTGCAATAGCTGGTTGAAAAAGTTTTTTCTTAAACTGTTCAACAATTTGCTCACGCATTTGTTGACAAAGTGGTGACCCTCGCCCCATCCTTGTTTGTGAATGACTGATCATTTCATGGAATCTACTTTTATACCCAATCATGGCACCCACCTGTTCCCAATTAACCTGCACACCTGTGAGATTCCAAATAAATGTTTGATGAGCATTCCTCAACTTTATCAGTATTTATTGCCACCTTTCCCAACTTCTTTGTCACGTGTTGCTGGCATCAAATTCTAAAGTTAATTATTATTTGCAAAAAAAAAAAATGTTTATCAGTTTGAACATCAAATATGTTGTCTTTGTAGCATATTCAACTGAATATGGGTTGAAAATGATTTGCAAATCATTGTATTCCGTTTATATTTACATCTAACACAATTTCCCAACTCATATGGAAACGGGGTTTGTAAATGATGACTTTGAGTGCATGGTGTCAGTCCAAACATGTCCAATTAATATAGCTAAAAACTAAACATATTGGTTGGAACAACATTCTTGTTAAGCATAAACAGAAATGAAGGTTTGCGCATATGCAAGTACAACATCAAAATGAGTGATGTTTTGAGGTTGTTGTTTTTTTTTTATAAAACCGCCTTAAAGAACGCACACACGCACAATTAAACATGCATGCACACTGTTTTGTGTGTCCCCAGGTAGGTGTGCGTGCCAAGGTCGGTTCATCCGTCTGTCTGCGCTACACAACCTTGCAATCCAAAATGCAAAATGCATACACGCCACAGGGCCCGCCGTTCTCCGCAGCGGAGTGAAAAATATGTTCTATTACGCCATCAAATATGCATTGCAGTTTATGGGATTGCATTTGGAATTGAAGCTTGCGGCTCGTGCGACGGGGCAAAAAAAAAAAAAAAAAGGTGCTTTTGTAAACATAACGACGCTCAACGTTTCATGGTGTTAACAATGTTTATGATGGCGGTGATAGTTCGCAAAGCCGCGCAGAGTTGAGTGCGCCAGCACCAGCTGGCACGAGGCATTGAGGCGTGTGTCACATTTGGTTTGAGCAGAGCACCGTGCACCATGTTTTTGCTGGATCTTTCCGGGCTCGTATCGTGGAACGATGTCTCCCTCCCAGCTGACAAATGATACCGGTCGACATCCTCGCACTCGCCATGTGGAGGTCATGTGAACAGGCAGTAACCCTGAGCTTTGTGGTCACCATCTGCATGCTCGTAGGAATGTTATTACTTTAGTGAAAATAATGCCTGGTACATTTGCTGTACTGTTTGCTCCTTACGGCTATTACAGCATTGCTTCTGTTGCTGCTGTGTTGTGCAATATTAAGTTCAAGTTAAAGTACCACTGATAGTCACACACACACACTAGGTGTGGTGAAATTACTCTCTGCGTTTGACCCATCCCCTTGTTCCACCACCTGGGAGGTGAGGGGAGTAGTGAGCAGCAACGGTGGCCGCGCTCAGGAATCATTTTGGTGATTTAACCCCCAATTCCAGCCCTTGTCCAATCCACTTTCTCATGCACTCCAATTTATCCAAATCATTAAACCCATTAAAGCAGGGGCGCCCAAACTTTTTCCACTGAGGCCCCCAGACGGGGCCATTTTGGTGGTTTTCACCTTCAAAACAAATATCCATTGATTTTTTTTCAATGAACTAGAAATTGCAATTTCAGTACAAATTTTGTGTGAATGCTGAAAAGCCTAAGGAAAACTGAAATGCTAAGAGTTAGCACGATGGCCAGATAGCGTCAAGTAACGAAAAATATGAGCAAAATGAGCTAAAGTAAAGTAAAGTTAAAGTACCAATGATTGTCACACACACATAAGGTGTGGCGAAATTATTCTCTGCACTTGACCCATCACCCTTGTTCACCCCCTGGGAGGTGAGGGGAGCAGTGAGCAGCAGCGCTGGCCGCGCCCGGGAGTCATTTTTGGTGATTTAACCCCCAATTCCAACCCTTGATGCTGAGTGAGGTAATGGGTCACATTTTTTATAGTCTTCGGTATGACTCGGCCGGGGTTTGAACTCACAACCTACCGATCTCAGGGCGGACACTCTAACCACTAGACCACTGAGTAGGTCTAAAAATGTAATTATACTAACAGTACTATGCTAACAATAGCATGATTACAGTTAGCATTAGTGAAATAGCACAAGATATAACACTGAAGTGTATAGCTGTATAAAATGGTATCATGCTAAAATGCTAACTGTAACATGCGTCAAGTCCAAAATATATTACTCTAAAGCAGGGGTGTCAAACTCATTTTAGATCGGGGGCCACATGGAGAAAAATCTACTCCCAAGTGGGCCAGACTGGAAAAATCACGGCACAATAACTTAAAAATAAAGACAATTTCAGATTGTTTTCTTTGTTTAAAAATAGAACAAGCATATTCTGAAAATGTACAAATCATAATGTTGTTGTTTTTTTACACTTACATGTTGCGGTTAATAGTATTCTATCTTTATTTGTCGTTATTTATATTTTCTGAATAAATTATGTGATAATGTTCATCACTCAACTCATTGGTGTTCATTTTCAATCCATCAAAATTAAAAAATATCAAAATCAAATTACAGTATGTTATTTACGTAGTTTGATCATTTTTCTCGACTGGTGCACTAACATAATTTTTTTTGTACATATGTAGCATCATCTACAAAGATACAAATAATTGCTATTGCGACATCTAGTGGACACATTTAGAACAGCAGTTTCTTTCTTTCAAAAATGTTGGCTAATTTTTATACTTAGCAAACTCATCCCGCAGGCCGAATAAAACCTGCTTGATCCAGCCCGCCGGCCGTACGTTTGACACCCCTGCTCTAAGGTGTGTACCGGAAAAATTAGTTTAAAATGTTCGCCTGGTAACTTTAGCATGCATCTAGTGCCAAAATATGACTGAGGTGTATAATGAGGTAAAAAATAAGCTAGCATACAAACGTTAAAACCAGTATTAGTAACAAAGTATTTCATGCTGAGATGTATAATAAGCTAACATGCCGTTAAAATGTTTTGCTTCTGGTCACAAATGGCCCCCGGCCCACATTTTGGACGCACCGGCTTTAAAGGCTAGTAAGTTTATATTGTTTCATTATTTTTCTCATTAAAAAACCTTAAATTTGACCTTTTTTTTATACACACTGATAAATCTAACATCAGCAGCAACAAACACAATTTTTCAAAAGAAACAGTGAAAAGTTTGATGTTTTTCAGCATGCTTTGAATGGGAAAAACTAATGCCGTCTGGTGGACAAATAACAAAATGACAACTTGAAATCCTGACACAAAGGATTGCATGAGATATACTGTATTTGGGACATTTTTGATCACAAGAAACAAATGTCACTTTTTGTGTCACTTGGCCATTTTAAGCTAAATTACAGAACACTAGGGATGGGTACCTTTCACATTTGAACCGATACGGTACCAATTCCAGGTACCTGGGAATTGATACCAGTACTCATCGGTACCAATTTTCTGTACTTTTGTGTGTGTTCAAAATGTTAATTGTTTGAAAACAAAACTTTATTTTTTAACGTAACATTTAAAAATGAGCTGCTTATGATAACTGTGCAGTCAGTTGTTATATCTTACCATGTAACATCTCATTTGCAATGCAATTACACTTCCAAGATATTAGATGGCAGTATTGTATAGGCTATTTATGGTATGTCATCGAACTAGGATGTAGCTTTTTCCAAGAAGCTGAATGTGTTAAGTTGCGCCCTACAACGTGTTCATACTGTAAGTATTATACTTAATACACACCAGCTGTTTGATTTTAACATGTATCTTAGTTATAGTTTTCATTATCAAATTTGGAGGTGTTGAAAGCGCCATGTAAAATTGCTCGTGCTAATAGTAGCCTGTCTATGGCAAATCCAATGTAAATTAGCATCGAGCTAGAGCATTTTGGATGAGTGAAGCCTTACTTTACATTCGAGCGTTTGTGACCAAGCATTCTTGCTTTGTTGGTGTTGAAAATTGCAACATTACCTAAAGGGAGTTTGTCTATGAGTGCTCCTTGAGTGATCGTTTCCTTAAGCCGGTGTTTAGTCTGCAGCTGAACGTGACGTCACGTCCAACAAATTTATCGAAATATTACGTGAATCAATACCTAGTAGTACCGACGGATTCGGCACGCATCCCTAAAGAACACAGATAAGTTAAACAAATTTAAAAAATAATATTCTCTATCAAATTTGACCAATATTTAATAAACACAACCAAAATGGAATGATAAATAAAAGACTGAATGGCACAGATGTGCACATACACCCCCATATCATCACAGATGCTGGCTTTTGAACTTGGCGCCTAGAACAATCCGGATGATTCTTTTCCTCTTTGTTCCAGAGGACACGACGCCCACAGTTTCCAAAAACAAGTTGAAATGTGGACTCGTCAGACCACAGAACATTTTTCCACTTTGCATCAATCCACCTTAGATGAGCTCGGGCCCAGCGAAGCCGGCGGCATCTCTGGGTGTTGTTGATAAATGGTTTTCGCATTGCATAGTAGAGTTTTAACTTGCACTTTCAGATGTAGCGACCAACTGTAGTTACTAAAAATGGTTTTCTGAAGTGTTCCTGAGCCCATGTGGTGATATCCTTTACACACTGATGTCGCTTTTTGATGCGGTACCGCCTGAGGGATCGGAAGTCACGGGCATTCAATGTTTATTACGTTTACGTGCAGTGATTTCTTCAGTTTCTCTGAACCTTTTGATGATATTACGTACCGTAGACAATGAAATCCCTAAATTCCTTGCAATAGCTGGTTGAGAAATTTTATTCTTAAACAAATTGCTCAAGCATTTGTTCACACAGTGGTGACCCTCGCCCCATCCTTGTTTGTGAATGACTGAGCATTTCATGGAAGCTGCTTTTATACCCAATCATGGCACCCACCTGTTCCCAATTAGCCTGTTCGCCTGCGAGATTTTCCAAATAAGTGTTTGATGAGCATTCCTCAACTTTATCAGTCTTTTTGCCACTTGGGTCAGCTTTTTTGAAACACAAATTCCAAATGAGGTAATATTTGCAAAAAATAACAATGTTTTCCAGTTCGAACGTTAAGTATCTTGTATTTGCAGTCTATTCAATTGAATATAGGTTGAAAAGGATTTGCAAATCATTGTATTTTTTTGTATTTTTTTTTACGATTTACACAACGTACCAACTTCACTGGTTTTGAGGTTTGTATTTCAGTAAAAACAGCAAATGGTGTGAAATTTTGCTGCATGTTTTGAGTGGGCAAAATACTACCATTTGGTGGACAAATATCAACATTTTACCATTGAAATCTTAACACAAAGTATCGTCTTAGTTTAGTAAAGTGGTTCTCAATTAATGACAAAAAGCTTAATTAAAGACCTCCTGAGAACCTGATCACATTTATTGATTAATCTGTATGTGCCAAGCTAGTTAGGTATGTTATGATAAATGTGGGATCAAAAATGGCAATTTCAAAAAGACGTTTTCGGTCGTGAGGAACACATTTGTCATGTTGCTATTTCAGGCTAATTAAGGAACACAAATAAAAAAAACTGAACAGCACAAAATGGCCCAATGTGTTAATAAAGGTTGAAGAACCAATGAAACAAATCTCAATACATAAAATATAGCTCCCTGAAGTCATGATTAAAATATTGATGATTTGTTATGAGAATCAATGCTAGTATCATGAACGTCAATCACTACTCCTTCCCATCCCAGCATGCACTTCACCTCTCTCCAGCAGCGTAGATTCTCATGGAAATCAGCTGACAATCACCTCAACCTTGTCCTTGGAGATTTCCACCTCGCCTTCAGCTGTTGGTGTAAAAAAAAAAAAAAAGTATAGGAGTAAATGACATGTGCTATAAGGAATGTTCCGAGCACGAAAGGAGCAGAGATACTCTTAATTATTCATCACAGACATCCACTACGGCTGATCTTGAGGATTTCTCAGGCAGGCTTTTAGGAATCTCGCATGAATCTGAAAACATCCCACGTTCATCACAGGCTTCAGCCGGCATCTCAGATATAAACCGTGACTACTTTAATCCGGGTTTATTTTACAACATCTCCACAAGCATAAGCGTCAAACTTGGAGAGAGGATGCGAGCGGTTGGCCTCTTGGTGCCGACAAGACCAGTTCTTTATTCAGCGGACACGTTCCCCAGCCTGCGGTGGAGACGCATAAACACAATTTTAGCCGGCAAATGAATAAAAATACGGGATGTGACGGAATCCGTCGTGTTGGTATCACACTTGTTTTTCCGCCTTGCAGTTGCATGACCTTGTATGCAGGTTCAAACATGTGCCGCTACCACAACAGTAGATTTCATACGTTTTAGTACCACCATTTTTGCTACCTGGCTTCTAGCATGTGTGAGTTAATTTGGCTTGTGTCGTATCAGGTGAGTTAAACATCAGCAAATGAGGGGTTAAAGGAAAACTACACTTTTTTTGGAACGTTACCCATCCTCCACAATCCTAATGTGAGACAAAAACATGTCTTTCCCTTTTCTGTGTGTTCTAAATAGTAAAAAACTGCTACGATGAAGCTAACATTACAGGCAGTGTTTGAAAACATCACATGGACAAAAATAAGACCTTCTGGAGGAAAGTTCTGTGGTCAGATGAAACAAAAATGTTGCTCTTTGGCCACAATACCCAGAAATATGTTTGGAGGAGAAAAGGTGAGGCCTTTAATCCCAGGAACACCATGCCTACCGTCAAGCAGGGTGGTGGTAGTATTATGCTCTGGGCCTGTTTTGCTGCCAATGGAACTGGTGCTTTACAGAGAGTAAATGGGACAATGAAATTGATTGATTGATTGATTGAGACTTTTATTAGTTGGTTGCACAGTGAAGTACATATTCCGTACAATTGACCACTAAATGGTAACACCCGAATAAGTTTTTCAACTTGTTTAAGTCAGGGTCCACTTAAATTGATTCATGATACAGATATATACTATCATATACTATCATCATAATACAGTCATCACACAAGATAATCATCAGGGTGTATACATTGAATTATTTACATTATTTACAATTCTGGGTGTGGAGGGGGGGTAGGGGGTTAGGTTTGGTTGTTATCATCAGTCATCAACAATTGAGAACAGAGAAATGGATATTGAAACAGTGTAGGTCTGACTTGGTAGGATATGTACAGCAAGTAGTGGATATAGAGAGAGACAGAGTGTCATGTCTGTGTAATCATGTTTTGTTTTAGTCATGTTTTGTTTTGTTTAGTTATTGGACTCTTTAGTTTCTGGCTTTTCACTCCCTTGTCTTGTTTTCATGGTTACCCATTAGTTTCACCTGTTCCACATTTGGACTCATTGTGCACTCTTGTTTGTCACCATAGCAACCCATTAGTTTTCACCTGTCACGTCACGCACCTGTTTCACGCTTTGAGTCACGCACCTGTTTTCGTTAATCATGTCTGTAGTATTTAAGTTCATTGTTTTCAGTTTGTCGTGCTGGCGACATCCCACATTTATGGTCTTCACATTCCTGACACTTGTTTACATGTCCATCTTTCATGCTGCTACTTTAGTCCAAGCCAAGTAAGTTTTTGTTTATTAATGCTATAGTCTTTTGGTTTCATAGTTTGTTCTCCGCCACTGTGCGCGCTTTTCGTTTGTACTCTTTTTTTGTCCTTTGTTAGTGTAAAAAAATTAAAATATGTACTTACATTCCCGTCTCGCCCGAGCCAACTTTCCGTTGCCTTCTGGAAAAACTAAACCCCAGGACCAAGTCATGACATAGAGAGATCAGAAGGCATAAGAAAAATATCTGCATTTGATTGTTTACATTTGATTATTAACAATCCGGGGAGGGTGTTAGTTTAGGGTTGAAGTTGCCTGGAGGTGTGCTTTTATTGCGGTTTTGAAGGAGGATAGAGATGCCCTTTCTTTTACACCTGTTTGGAGCGCATTCCACATTGATGTAGCATAGAAAGAGAATGAGTTAAAGGCCTACTGAAACCCACTACTACCGACCACGCAGTCTGATAGTTTATATATCAATGATGAAATCTTAACATTGCAACACATGCCAATACGTTAGCTTACTAAAGTGCAATTTTAAATTTCGCGCGAAATATCCTGCTGAAAACGTCTCGGTATGATGATGTCAGCGCGTGACGTCACAGATTGTAGAAGACATTTTGGGACAGCATGGTGGCCAGCTATTAAGTCGTCTGTTTTCATCGCAAAATTCCACAGTATTCTGGACATCTGTGTTGGTGAATCTTTTGCAATTTGCTCAATGAACAATGGAGACAGCAAAGAAGAAAGCTGTAGGTGGGAAGCGGTGTATTGCGGCAGGTGTTGTGCCGGATAACGCACCCCCGCCGTAGAATGCAGCCCCTGACTGTTGTGCCGGATAACACAGCCGGTGTTTCATTGTTTACATTCCCGAAAGATGACAGTCAAGCTTTACCATTGGCCTGTGGAGAACTGGAACAACAAAGACTCTTACCAGGAGGACTTTGAGTTGGATGCGCAGACGCGGTACCGTGAGTACGCATGCAGCTGCGGCTTCCAAACATTTGATCGCTTGCCCGTACGTGCGTGCAGCTATGTGCATGTCACGTACGTAACTTTGGGGAAATAAATGTGCTGTATGAACTTTGGGGAGGTGAACGGTACTTTGGGCTGTGGGATTGAGTGTGTTGTGCAGGTGTTTGAGTTGTATTGGCGGGATATATGGACGGGAGGTGTTTGTTATGCGGGATTAATTTGTGGCATATTAAATATAAGCCTGGTTGTGTTGTGGCTAATAGAGTATATATATGTCTTGTGTTTATTTACTGTTTTAGTCATTCCCAGCTGAATATCAGGTCCCACCTGCCTCTCACAGCATCTTCCCTATCTGAATCGCTCCCACTGCCCTCTAGTCCTTCACTCTCACTTTCCTCATCCACGAATCTTTCATCCTCGCTGAAATTAATGGGGAAATCGTCGCTTTCTCGGTCCGAATCGCTCTCGCTGCTGGTGGCCATGATTGTAAACAATGTGCGGATGTGAGGAGCTCCACAACCTGTGACGTCACGCTACTCGTCTGCTACTTCCGGTACAGGCAAGGCTTTTTTATCAGCGACCAAAAGTTGCGAACTTTATCGTCGATGTTCTCTGCTAAATCCTTTCAGTGAAAATATGGCAATATCGTGAAATGATCAAGTATGACACATAGAATGGACCTGCTATCCCCGTTTAAATAAGAAAATCGCATTTCAGTAGGCCTTTAAGACCTTTGTTGGATCGGAATCTGTTATCGGTTGCTAGGTAGCGATTAGTGCGCTAGTTGCTAGATAACAATATTGCCACTAATGGCTATTCATTGAATATTGTTAGTATTGCACAATAGCAAGTTACCAGTTTAATCTAATTTAATTTCATACAAGATATATAAATAGAAGGTCTGGGCTCCTTCTGTCCATCAGTTTGTGGGTTCTTGGCCTGGAAAACGTTGAAGACCCCTGCTTAAGGACATTTCGGTTGAAATAAGTATGCAACTATATTTGCAAGTTTAATATCAGCTGGCTACATTAAACTCAAAAAGATTTGTTTTCGCTGAAAATGAGCTGTAACTAATCAGCTGAAGGTTTAGATCAGGCTTTTCATACATTTCACTTTGTTGACAAGAAGCATATGACCAGAGGGCGGGGAAATGTATACACTCCCTGGAGTAATATTGCTTAATTGCGGCTCGATATCGCCGGCAGCAGCTGACGAGGGTGAGGACACGCGTGATGAATCGAGGATGACAGCGGAGACAAATGGCATCACAAAGAATCGGGGGCGTGAATAACAAACTGAATCAAATATGAAATGCATTCAAAAGGGGATAACGTTGGCACTGACAGCATAATCAATCTGCATTTGGGTCTGATCTATTGTGAGATGGCTGCGGACAAAAAAAACTGTGAGAGTCTTCCTCATCGTCACTTACTCATTTCTTTACGGTCCTCCACTTAAACTCCACTTTCCTGAGTTTTTTTCCCCCGTGGTTTATAGATGAGTCCGCGCCGGTGACACATTTCACGGCGGACTTATCCGTCTTTCTTAGCAGCGAGGGCCACATTGCTGGTGGAGAAGGAAGTAGGGAAGAAAAAAAAAGGTCAGAGCGCTAATGCACAAAGTGACGGCAGATATATCACCTCAACCTACGCTGACTTTTGGCAATGCATCCCTCACTTGGACACTCCATTTGCACTGGGAAGAAAACAGACGCCATGATGGGAGATGTGGGGGGAGTACGGCGGGTAAACAGAGAGGCGGGAAGTTTTTGTGCTTAAGGAATGATTTACATCCCAACTCTACTACATTGTTTTGTTTGCAGTATTTCTAAACTAGAATTCTAATGGACATACACAGGGAGAGTCTGTGGGAGTGTAACAGAGGCCAGTCAACTTCAAGAATCGTGCTGGCGGTCCAGGAGATTGCCTGCGCTTTTAGCGCAGTCCTCGGGACGCTTGCCTCTCACACCGGTGACCTGGGTTGGAGGAGTAGAAGAAAAAAAACCTCAGCCGACAGAGAAAGAGAGTACACAGTCCCTACACGAAGCTAAGCTATCTGTGATTGACAGCTATGAACCCTAATCAAAATCAGGGGCCCCTTGGCTTCAGCCCGGGGAAATCAGTGCATTGAGGCAACCATAGACATAAGTGAACAAACATGCACAAAGCTACCAAACATGGATGAATGTAACAAACGTGCACAAACGCAACAAACAGAAAACACACGCAAATGTGACAAATATGCATGAAACCGAGTAAACGCACACAAATGTAAAAGACATGCGTGAATGTCACATAAAAACATAGTACACACGTGTACATGTAAGAAACATGTATGGATGTAACAAACTTTCACGAATATAACAATCCTGCAAGAATGTAACAAGCATCCGTGAAAGAGACAAACTTGCACAAATGTAACAAACATGCATGAATGTAACAAACTTGTGCAAATGTAACATTTATGGACGTAACAAACACACACAAATATAACATTTATGAATGTAACAAACACACAAAGTACACACTCATACATGCATGAATGTAACAAACTTGCACAAATGTAACATTCATAAATGTACCAAACTTGCACAAGTGTAACAATCATGCATGAATGTAACAAACATGTATGAAATTAACAAAGTTGCACAAATGTAAAAAAAAAAACATGCATTAAGGTAACAAACACACAAATGTAGCAAACTTGCAAAACTGTAACAAACATGCATTATTGTAACAAACACACATTAATGTAACAAACTTACACAAATGTAACAAATTTGCAAGAATATAACAAACATGAATGAATGTAACAAACATCCATGAATGTAACACCCTTGCACAAATGCAACAAACTTGCAAGATGGTAACAAACATGCATGAATGAAACAAACATATATGAATGCAACACATTTGCATAAATGTAACAACCATGCATGAAGGTAACAGACATGCATGAATGTAACAAACTTTAACACAAGTAACAAACATGCATGAATTTAACAAGCTTGCACACATGTAACAAACATGCACAAATGTAACAGAAAAACAGTACACACACATAAAAAACATGCACAAATGCAACAAACTTGCAAGATGGTAACAAACATGCATGAATGAAACAAACATATATGAATGCAACACATTTGCATAAATGTAACAACCATGCATGAAGGTAACAGACATGCATGAATGTAACAAACTTTAACACAAGTAACAAACATGCATGAATTTAACAAGCTTGCACACATGTAACAAACATGCACAAATGTAACAGAAAAACATAGTACACACACACACATAAAAAACATGCATGAATGCAACAAACTTGCACAAATGTAACAAAACATCCACGAATGTAACAAACTTGCACAAATGTAACAAACATGCATGAATGTAACAAACATGTATGCATGTAACAAACTTGCAGATATGTAACAAACATGTTACATCTGTGCATGTAAAACATGCAGATATGTAACAAACTTGCACAAATGTAACATTTATGAACGTAACAAACACACACAAATGTAACATTTATGAACGTAACAGTCGCACAAAGTACACACTCATACATGCATGAATGTAACAAACTTGCACAAATGTAACATTTATAAACGTATCAAACTTGCACAAGTGTAACAATCATGCATGAATGTAAGAAACGTGCATGAAATTAACAAACTTGCACAAATGTAAAAAAAAAACATGCATTAAGGTAGCAAACATGCATGAATGTAACAAACTTACACACATGTAACAAACTTGCAAAAATTTAACAAACTTGCATGAATGTAACAAACACACAAATGTAGCAAACTTGCAAAACTGCAACACATGCTTTATTGTAACAAACACACATTAATGTAACACACTTACACAAATGTAACACATTTGCAAGAATATAACAAAGATGCATGAATGTAACAAACATGCATGAATGTAACAAACATCCATGAATGTAACACACTTGCACAAATGCAACAAACTTGCAAGATGGTAACAAACATGCATGAATGAAACAAACATATGAATGCAACAAATTTGCACAAATGTAACAACCATGCATGAAGGTAACAGACATGCATGAATGTAACAAACTTTAACACAAGTAACAAACATGCATGAATTTAACAAGCTTGCACACATGTAACAAACATGCACAAATGTAACAGAAAAACATAGTACACACACACATAAAAAATGTGCATGAATGCAACAAACTTGCACAAATGTAACAAAACATCCACGAATGTAACAAACTTGCACAAATGTAACAAACATGCATGAATGTAACAAACATGTATGCATGTAACAAACTTGCAGATGTGTAACAAACATGCATGAATGTAACAAATGTAACAAACTTGCACAAATGTAACAGAAAAACATAGGACACACACACATAACAAACATGCACGCATGCAACAAACTTGCACAAATGTTCAGTTCAGTTCAGTTTCAAACATCCATGAATGTAACAAACATGCATGAATGTAACAAACATGTATGCATGTAACAAACTTGCACATATGTAACAAACATGCATGAATGTAAAAAAACATGCCCAAATGTAACAAACGTACACAAATGCAACATAACAACATAATACACACATACGAGAAACATGCATGAATGTAAAAACATGCACAAATGTAACAAACGTACACAAATGCAACATAACAACGTAATACACATATACGACAAACATGCATGAATGTAAAAACATGCACAAATGTAACAAACGTACACAAATGCAACATTACATAATACACACATACGACAAACATGCATGAATGTAAAAACATGCACAAATGTAACAAACGTACACAAATGCAACATAACATAATACACACATACGACAAACATGCATGAATGTAAAAACATGCACAAATGTAACAAACGTACACAAATGCAACATAACATAATACACACATACGACAAACATGCATGAATGTAAAAACATGCACAAATGTAACAAACGTACACAAATGCAACATAACAAAATACACACATACGACAAACATGCATGAATGTAAAAACATACACAAATGTAACAAACGTAAACAAATGCAACATAACAACATAATACACACATACGACAAACATGCATGAATGTAAAAACATGCACAAATGTAACAAACGTACACAAATGCAACATAACAACATAATACACGCATACGACAAACATGCATGAATGTAAAAACATGCACAAATGTAACAAACGTACACAAATGCAACATAACAACATAATACACACATACGACAAACATGCATGAATGTAAAAACATGCACAAATGTAACAAACGTACACAAATACAACATAACATAATACACACATACGACAAACATGCATGAATGTAAAAATATGCACAAATGTAACAAACGTACACAAATGCAACATAACAACGTAATACACACATACGACAAACATGCATGAATGTAAAAACATGCACAAATGTAACAAACGTACACAAATGCAACATAACATAATACACACATACGACAAACATGCATGAATGTAAAAACATGCACAAATGTAACAAACGTACACAAATGCAACATAACATAATACACACATACGACAAACATGCATGAATGTAAAAACATGCACAAATGTAAGAAACGTACACAAATGCAACATAACATAATACACACATACAACAAACATACATGAATGTAAAAATATGTACAAATGTAACAAACGTACACAAATGCAACATAACATAATACACACATACGACAAGCATGCATGAATGTAAAAATATGCACATATGTAACAAACGTACATAAATGCAACATAACATAATACACACATACGACAAACATGCATGAATGTAAAAACATGCACAAATGTAACAAACGTACACATATGCAACATGACATAATACACACATACGACAAACATGCATGAATCTAAAAACATACACAAATGTAACAAACGTAAACAAATGCAACATAACAACATAATACACACATACGACAAACATGCATGAATGTAAAAACATGCACAAATGTAACAAACGTACACAAATGCAAAATAACATAATACACACATACGACAAACATGCATGAATGTAAAAACATGCACAAATGTAACAAACGTACACAAATGCAACATAACAACATAATACACACATACGACAAACATGCATGAATGTAAAAACATGCACAAATGTAACAAACGTACACAAATGCAACATAACATAATACACACATACGACAAACATGCATGAATGTAAAAATATGCAAATGTAACAAACGTACACAAATGCAACATAAAATAATACACACATACGACAAACATGCATGAATGTAAAAACATGCACATATGTAACAAACGTACATAAATGCAACATAACATAATACACACATACGACAAACATGCATGAATGTAAAAACATGCACAAATGTAACAAACGTACACATATGCAACATGACATAATACACACATACGACAAACATGCATGAATCTAAAAACATACACAAATGTAACAAACGTAAACAAATGCAACATAACAACATAATACACACATACGACAAACATGCATGAATGTAAAAACATGCACAAATGTAACAAACGTACACAAATGCAAAATAACATAATACACACATACGACAAACATGCATGAATGTAAAAACATGCACAAATGTAACAAACGTACACAAATACAACATAATACACACATACGACAAACATGCATGAATGTAAAAACATGCACAAATGTAACAAACGTACACAAATGCAACATAACATAATACACACATACGACAAACATGCATGAATGTAAAAACATGCAAATGTAACAAACGTACACAAATGCAACATAACATAATACACACATACGACAAACATGCATGAATGTAAAAACATGCACAAATGTAACAAACGTACACAAATGCAACATAACATAATACACACATACGACAAACATGCATGAATGTAAAAACATGCACAAATGTAAGAAACGTACACAAATGCAACATAACATAATACACACATACAACAAACATGCATGAATGTAAAAATATGTACAAATGTAACAAACGTACACAAATGCAACATAACATAATACACACATACGACAAGCATGCATGAATGTAAAAATATGCACATATGTAACAAACGTACATAAATGCAACATAACATAATACACACATACGACAAACATGCATGAATGTAAAAACATGCACAAATGTAACAAACGTACACATATGCAACATGACATAATACACACATACGACAAACATGCATGAATCTAAAAACATACACAAATGTAACAAACGTAAACAAATGCAACATAACAACATAATACACACATACGACAAACATGCATGAATGTAAAAACATGCACAAATGTAACAAACGTACACAAATGCAAAATAACATAATACACACATACGACAAACATGCATGAATGTAAAAACATGCACAAATGTAACAAACGTACACAAATGCAACATAACAACATAATACACACATACGACAAACATGCATGAATGTAAAAACATGCACAAATGTAAAAAACGTACACAAATGCAACATAACATAATACACACATACGACAAACATGCATGAATGTAAAAATATGCAAATGTAACAAACGTACACAAATGCAACATAACATAATACACACATACGACAAACATGCATGAATGTAAAAACATGCACATATGTAACAAACGTACATAAATGCAACATAACATAATACACACATACGACAAACATGCATGAATGTAAAAACATGCACAAATGTAACAAACGTACACATATGCAACATGACATAATACACACATACGACAAACATGCATGAATCTAAAAACATACACAAATGTAACAAACGTAAACAAATGCAACATAACAACATAATACACACATACGACAAACATGCATGAATGTAAAAACATGCACAAATGTAACAAACGTACACAAATGCAAAATAACATAATACACACATACGACAAACATGCATGAATGTAAAAACATGCACAAATGTAACAAACGTACACAAATGCAACATAACAACATAATACACACATACGACAAACATGCATGAATGTAAAAACATGCACAAATGTAACAAACGTACACAAATGCAACATAACATAATACACACATACGACAAACATGCATGAATGTAAAAATATGCAAATGTAACAAATGTACACAAATGCAACATAACATAATACACACATACGACAAACATGCATGAATGTAAAAACATGCACAAATGTAACAAACGTACACAAATGCAACATAACAACAGAATACACACATACAACAAACATGCATGAATGTAAAAACATGCACAAATGTAACAAACGTACACAAATGCAACATAACATAATACACACATACGACAAACATGCATGAATGTAAAAACATGCACAAATGTAACAAACGTACACAAATGCAACATAACATAATACACACATACGACAAACATGCATGAATGTAAAAACATACACAAATGTAACAAACGTAAACAAATGCAACATAAAAACATAATACACACATACGACAAACATGCATGAATGTAAAAACGTGCACAAATGTAACAAACGTACACAAATGCAAAATAATATAATACACACATACGACAAACATGCATGAATGTAAAAACATGCACAAATGTAACAAACGTACACAAATGCAACATAACATAATACACACATACGACAAACATGCATGAATGTAAAAATATGCACAAATGTAACAAACGTACACAAATGCAACATAACATAATACACACATACGACAAACATGCATGAATGTAAAAACATGCACAAATGTAACAAACGTACACAAATGCAACATAACAACATAATACACACATACGACAAACATGCATGAATGTAAAAACATGCACAAATGTAACAAACATACACAAATGCCACATAACATAATACACACATACGACAAACATGCATGAATGTAAAAACATGCACAAATGTAACAAACGTACACAAATGCAACATAACAACATAATACACACATACGACAAACATGCATGAATGTAAAAACATGCACAAATGTAACAAACGTACACAAATGCAACATAACATAATACACACATACGACAAACATGCATGAATGTAAAAACATGCACAAATGTAACAAACGTTCACAAATGCAACATAACAACATAATACACACATACGACAAACATGCATGAATGTAAAAACATGCACAAATGTAACATAAAAACATAATACACACACACACACGTAACAAACATACATGAATGCAACAAAAAACGTGCAAAAAAACAAATGTTTTTGTTAGTTAAATTAGTAACTTAGTACATTTGTCAGTTGCTCGTTAGTTGTTTGATGAACCGGTTAAGGTCGTTGGTAGGGATGTCCCGATCCAGGTTTTTGCACTTCCGATCCGATACCGATATTGTTTTTGCATTTCCGATCCGATACCGATACTGGCCTATCCGAGCATGTATTAAAGTTTAAAGTTATTTAGCCTACTTAGTTGTCAAAATCATGTTGAAAAGGGTTTTAGTACGCTTGATAACAACTAGCCAGCTGAATTAGGGGAGTTTGAATAATACACAATGGTTGGTAACAAGAAACTGACCTGTTTATTCAAGGATAAACACAAAATAGACAAAATTATACATGGCAAACAGAAATGGCATCATTGAAACAAGAGCTGGGCGATATGGCCTTTTTTTAATATTGCGATATTTTAAGGCCATATTGCGATGCACGATATATATCTCGATATTTTGCCTTAGCCTTGAATGAACACTTGATGCATATAATCACAGCAGTATGATGATTCTATGTGTTTTGATCGATTGATTGAGACTTTTATTAGTAGGTTGCACAGTGAAGTACATATTCCGTACAATTGACCACTAAATGGTAACACCCGAATAAGTTTTTCAACTTGTTTAAATTGATTCATGATACAGATATATACTATCAGATATATACTATCATCATAATACAGTCATCACACAAGATAATCACATTGAATTATTTACATTATTTATAATCAAGGGTGTGGAGGGGGGCGTCGGATGTAAGTGTCAAAAAGACAGCCAAAAGAGTTTGATATGAGAATAAATCTAAAGTTAAAATATAGGGTAGAAATGCACCCATTTGAAGGAAATGTAGTCTTGATTTTCAAAATGTTCTTTCAAGGCTTGCATGTCTACATTAAAACATTCTTCTTCATACTGCATTAATATATGCTACTTTTAAACTTTAATGCAGAGAAGGAAATCACAACTAAAAAATCACAAATTTTTTTCATACGGTGTTGATGTGGAAATTTTTGCCTCGGCATTTTGATGGTGTGGGCGTGTGGCACCGAATGGAGATAAGCGTCTCGACAGACGTCACAATATTTGAACAATGATGACGAAAACTGTTTTCTCTGTCGTGTCCGTGTGTCGAAAATTGTTATGCTCTTATTTTTTTATTTGATTTTGTGTGTGGCATAGATTTGCTATGCGCAGAGGACGCTTAAACAGTGCGCAATTGCACAGGCGCGCACCTTAGAGGGAGCGTTGCTCGCACGGCTGCGCTAGCATCACAGCTAACGTTAGCCATGCTGCTACCTCTCTGCTCGGGGAGGACGTATACGTGTGTGACGTATGTCGTGACAGTATGTGACGTGTGTAAGAAGGTGCGCTTGCTGTCTGTGAGAGGGAGACACAAGAAAGAGTGAGAAGAGCCTGTCGTGTAATGCCAGCCGCTAAAAGCAACTGCGTGAGAATTCACAGACGTGTGGATGTGTTGAAGGTGTGCTGGAAAATGCGGAACGGAAATTATGGAGCAGCAGAAAAGTGGAATGTATTATTTAAATCGGTGTGTTTTAAACTGGATCTGGATCGGCATTTTCCCATGCCTTGCCGATACGCAATTTTTGGCAAATATCGGCAGCCGATCCGATCCAAATATCGGATCTGGACATCCCTAGTCGTTGGGATAGTTAGGTAACATTTAGTTGTTGTTTGAGTCACTGAGGCATGAGTGGAACAATGCAACCCAGAATACAAACATTACCATGAGTGGATTGTCAACAAGGGCAGCACGGTGGCGGAGGGGTTAGTGCATGTGCCTCACAATACAAAGGTCCTGAGTAGTCCTGGGTTCGATCCTGCGCTCGGGATCTTTCTGTGTGGAGTTTGCATGTTCTCCCCGTGACTGCGTGGGTTCCCTCCGGGTACTCCGGCTTCCTCCCACCTCTAAAGACATGCACCTGGGGATAAGTTGATTGGCAACACTAAATTGGCCCTAGTGTGTGAATGTGAGTGTGAATGTTGTCTGTCTATCTGTGTTGGCCCTGTGATGAGGTGGCGACTTGTCCAGGGTGTATCCCGCCTTCCGCCCGAATGCAGCTGAGATAGGCTCCAGCACCCCCCGCGACCCCAAAAAGGGACAAGCGATAGAAAATGGATGGATGGATGGATGGATTGTCAACATTAGCCTCCATAAACCATGAAGTGGTTTAACAAAGTGATCTGGCAACTCTTCTTTCTGTGCATTCCACCTTGGCTTCATCCAAGCAGCCACACACACACACACACACACACACACACACACATAATAAATGTTTTGTTTCAGATGTTCAAAAGTCAGAAGGACGACTCGTCTCTGCAGGAAGTGGAGCAGCCTCGTGTTGTCGCTGACAGTCTGTTTGCTCTGAGAAGAAGTCGGCGCTTCATCTACGGCGTTACACGCTTTGAAAGAAACTCGCGCAGCTGAGAGCGACAACAGCAGGATGCGACGGCTGCTGCCTGTGGGAAAACAACATTTGTGTGACAACCGCCGGTGTTGCAGTGTGATGTTTCCTCATCCGCTGAGCACTGGGTTCTAGTACGGATCAGAAAGAAGACAAGTCTTAGTGACCTTTACACGAATCAAAGAGCTTGTCGTTTTCTGGGTACACACCCTCCCTCCTCCCGATGGTAATTTCAGCCACAATAACATTTCACACTTGATTTCATATGTGTCTGCGTATTGATAAAAAAGGAGCTTGTCGTGGATCACAATAACAGTTCTGTAGTTACGTAATAAATGTATATAAATAACTGTAAAGCCTCAACATGAACAAAAAAAACATTTGTAAGTGTTGCATACATTTAAAATGTGTGTGAAAATATGAGAACGCTTACAGAACTGCTCTATAGTTATCCAACACATAAATCAACTATATACAGTCATGGTCAAAAGTTTACATACACTTTTAAAGAACATAATGTCATGGCTGTCTTGAGTGTCCAATAATTTCTACAACTCTTATTTTTTAGGCATGGTGTTCCTGGGATTAAAGGCCTCACCTTTTCTCCTCCAAACATATTGCTGGGTATTGTGTCCAAACAGCTCAATTTTTGTTTCATCTGACATCACATGGACAAAGATAAGACCTTCTGGAGGAAAGTTATGTGGTCAAATGAAACCAAAATTGAGCTGTTTAATCCCAGGAACACCAAACCTACTGTCAAGCATGGTGGTGGTAGTATTATGCTCTGGGCCTGTTTTGCTGCCAATGGAACTGGTGCTTTAAATGGGACAATGAAAAAGGATGATTACCTCCAAATTCTTCAGGACAACCTACAAACCCCGTTTCCATATGAGTTGGGAAGTTGTGTAAGATGTAAATATAAACGGAATACAATTACCGTATTTTTCGGACCATAAGTCGCAGTTTTTTTCATAGTTTGGTCGGGGGTGCGACTTATACTCAGGAGCGACTTTTGTGTGAAATTATTAACACGATACAGTAAAATATCAAATAATATTATTTAGCTCATTCACGTAAGAGACTAGACGTATAAGATTTCATGGGATTTAGCGATTAGGAGTGACAGATTGTTTGGTAAACGTATAGCATGTTCTATATGTTATAGTTATTTGAATGACTCTTACCATAATATGTTACATTAACATACCAGGCACGTTCTCAGTTGGTTATTTATGCCTCATATAACGTACACTTATTCAGCCTGTTGTTTACTATTCTTTATTTATTTTAAATTGCCTTTCAAATGTCTATTCTTAGTGTTGGGTTTTATCAAATACATTTCCCCAAAACATGCGACTTATACTCCAGTGCAACTTATATATGTTTTTTTCCTTCTTTATTATGCATTTTCGGCAGGTGCAACTTATACTTCGGTGCGACTTATACTCCGAAAAATACGGTATTTGCAAATCATTTTCAACTCATATTCAGTTGAATATGCTACAAAGACAACATATTTGATGTTCACACTGATAAACTTTTTTTTTCTGTAAATAATCATTAACTTTAGAATTTGATGCCAGCAACACGTGACAAAGAAGTTGGGAAAGGTGGCAATAAATACTGATAAAGTTGAGGAATGCTCATCAAACACTTATTTGGAACATCCCACAGGTGTACAGGCTAATTGGGAACAGGTGGGTGCCATGATTGGGTATAAAAACAGCTTCCCAAAAAATGCTCAGTCTTTCACAAGAAAGGATGGGGCGAGGTACACCCCTTTGTCCACAACTGCGTGAGCAAATAGTCAAACAGTTTAAGAACAACGTTTCTCAAAGTGCAATTGCAAGAAATTTAGGGATTTCAACATCTACGGTCCATAATATCATCAAAAGGTTCAGAGAATCTGGAGAAATCACTCCACGTAAGCGGCATGGCCGGAAACCAACATTGAATGACCGTGACCTTCGATCCCTCAGACGGCACTGTATCAAAAACCGACATCAATCTCTAAAGGATATCACCACATGGGCTCAGGAACACTTCAGAAAACCACTGTCACTAAATACAGTTTGTCGCTACATCAGTAAGTGCAAGTTAAAGCTCTACTATGCAAAGCGAAAGCCATTTATCAACAACATCCAGAAACGCCGCCGACTTCTCTGGGCCCGAGATCATCTAAGATGGACTCATGCAAAGTGGAAAAGTGTTCTGTGGTCTGACGAGTCCACATTTCAAATTGTTTTTGGAAATATTCGACATCGTGTCATCCGGACCAAAGGGGAAGCGAACCATCCAGACTGTTATCGACGCAAAGTTCAAAAGCCAGCATCTGTGATGGTATGGGGGTGCATTAGTGCCCAAGGCATGGGTAACTTACACATTTGTGAAGGCACCATTAATGCTGAAAGGTACATACAGGTTTTGGAACAACATATGCTGCCATCGAAGCGCTGTCTTTTTCATGGACGCCCCTGCTTATTTCAGCAAGACAATGCCAAGCCACATTCAGCACGTGTTACAACAGCGTGGCTTTGTAGAAAAAGAGTGCGGGCACTTTCCTGGCCCGCCTGCAGTCCAGACCTGTCTCCCACCGAAAATGTTTGGCGCATTATGAAGCGTAAAATACGACAGCGGAGACCCCGGACTGTTGAACGACTGAAGCTCTACATAAAACAAGAATGGGAAAGAATTCCACTTTCAAAGCTTCGACAATTAGTTTCCTCAGTTCACAATTGTTTTTTGAGTGTTGTTAAAAGAGAAGGTGATGTAACACAGTGGTGAACATGCCATTTCCCAACTACTTTGGCACGTGTTGCAGCCATGAAATTCTAAGTTAATTATTATTTGCAAAAAAAAAATAAAGTTTATGAGTTTGAACATCAAATATCTTGTCTTTGTAGTGCATTCAATTGAATATGGGTTGAAAATGATTTGCAAATCATTGTATTCCGTTTATATTTACATCTAACACAATTTCCCAACTCATATGGAAACAGGGTTTGTAAAATCATCAACCCGGAGGTTGGGTCTTGGGCGCAGTTGGGTGTTTCAACAGCACAATGACTCCAAACACACGTCAAAAGTGGTCAAGGAATGGCTAAATCAGGCTAGAATTAAGGTTTTAGAATGGCCTTCCCAAAGTCCTGACTTTGTGGCCAATGCTGAAGAAACAAGTCCATGTCAGAAACCCAACAAATTTAGCTGAACTTCGCAAATTTTGTCAAGAGGAGTGGTCAAAAATTCAACCAGAAGCTTGTGGATGGCTACCAAAAGCGCCTTATTGCAGTGAAACTTGCCAAGGGACATGTAACCAATTATTAACATTGCTGTATGTATACTTTTGACCCAGCAGATTTGGTCACATGTTCAGTAGACCCATAATCAATTCATAAAATAACCAAACTTCATGAATGTTTTTCATGACCAACAAGTATGTGCTCCAATCACTCTATCACACAAAAAATAAGAGTTGTAGAAATTATTGGAAACTCAAGACAGCCATGACATTATGTTCTTTACAAAATGTGACAAAGAAGGAGTGACATAAAACATGTCTTTCTGTGGCAGAATCGGATACAGTTGTACATGTAAACAAACTATGATGAGTTCAAGGATCGCTGAAATTAGTAGGACTACACGGTGCTTGCCAAATACTCTCATCAATGAAGCATGTATAACATAACCAGTGTGATTTCTAACAATTAAGAAGGTTTGTGTCATGTTTGTCATCCTACAGAAAATATATTAAAACAAAAAACAAAAATTCTTCATCTTTTTTCATTTTCACACATATCTGAAAGAGGTTCACCGGAGCCATTAGGGCGGTGCTAAAGAACCGCATGCGGCTGTAGAGCTGCGGGTTGCTGACCCCCGAGCTAGAGGAAGGTTCAATTATTAGCTTGAGTGGGCTTCAACACTCCCGATTTTTCCGGCAGAGTCCCGAATTCAGGAGCCATTATCACAAATTTCTTCCGATTCCCACCCGGACAACAACATTGTTGCCAACGTTGCCTCAAAGGTGTTAGAATTACGCACTTCTCACGCGTGCTCTGCGTACAGAAAATCTATGCTGCGCACTAAATCAAATTCCACCAGAACTGTAAACAAAATAAACACATAAAAATGTATTCTGTATGATTTTGCAATGCAGCTGTGAGTGACAGGTGACAACAAGCGGCCACAACAGACAACAATGATCGTCAACACTGTTCAAGTATTGTAACGTCTGTGGAGACGCTTTAAGGACAGGAATTGTATCGACCATTTTATTGAGCAAAAATGTTTATCCTTGGCTGTAACCACACCAAAAGCATGGTAAAACACTCATATCTAGTTAAACCAACTCTTTTCTATAATGTCATATCAACAACAGCCGCTCTTACTCACCTGCACCAACACACGCACTCATGGCACTTTGCCACTGATGCGTTTATGGCCACACAAAAAGTCGGACAATTTCAACACCACACATAAAGTGTAAATTCCAGGTTGTTACCTAAAACTCCTCAATCAGATGTGTGCTTATTTTACTGTCATTTATTAAGAATGTTAATTTATGGATATTAATCATGAAATGTTGTTACTAGATTACAGAAATGCTAATAACAAATATTTATTTTACAGACAGAAAGTTCAAGGAATGTACACTTTATCCCATGTTTACATCTCATTGTGCAACTTGTGAATGCTTGTCTAAAAGGGATACCAATTATCTCCAAAGCAGGACCCCCACCCAGACATACAATACCAGTAGCTCATGAATAACAATATATTTTTGTTGTTGTTGTTATTTTCATTGTAAATGGGCCAAATCATCTATATTAGAAAATAATCTCATGGAAATGGTCCCTAGTGCGTGAAGGTGAGTGTGAATGTTGCCTGTCTATCTATGTTGGCCCTGCGATGAGGTGCCGACTTGTCGAGGGTGTACCCCACCTTTCGCCCAAGTGCAGCTGGGATAGGCTCCAGCACATATACATATATAAATATATATATAAGTATAGATACAGTATATATATATATATATATATATATATATATATATATATATATATATATATATATATATATATATATATATATATATATATATATATATTAGGGGTGTGGGGAAAAATTGATTCGAATTCAAATCGCGATTCTCATGTCATTTTTCAAAAATCTATTTTTTAATTTTTTTTTTAACTAATCAATCCAACAAAACAATACACAGCAATACCATAACAATGCAATCCAATTCCAAAACCAAACCCGGCCCAGCAACACTCAGAAGAGCAATAAACCAGAGCAATTGAGAGGAGACACAAACACGACACAGAACAATCCAAAAGTAGTGAAACAAAAATGAATATTATCAACAACAGTATCAATATTAGTTACAATTTCAACATAGCAGTGATTAAAGATCCCTCAGACATTATCATTAGACATTTATTAAAAAATATATACAAATAAAAAATAAAAATGAACAATAGTGTCACAGTGGCTTACACTTGCATCGCATCTCATAATCTTGACAACACATTGTGTCCAATATTTTCAAAAAGATAAAAAAAACCTCATATTTTTGGTTCATTTAATAGTTGAAACAAATTTACATCATTACAATAAGTTGATAAAACATTGTCCTTCACCATTATAAAAGTTTTTACAAAAATCTACTACTCTGCTTGCATGTCAGCAGACTGGGGTAGATCCTGCTGAAATACTATGTATTGAATGAATAGAGAATCGTTTTGAATAAAAAAAAATATTGTTTTTGAATCGAGAATCGCGTTGAATCGAAACAAAAATCGATTTATAATCGAATCGTGACCCCAAGAATCGATATTGAATCGAATCGTGGGACACCCAAAGATTTGCAGCCCTAATATATACAGTATATACATATACATATATATATATATATATATATAATCGAAACAAAAATCGATTTATAATCGAATCGTGACCCCAAGAATCGATATTTAATCGAATCGTGGGACACCCAAAGATTTGCAGCCCTAATATATACAGTATATACATATATATATATATATATATACATATATATATATATATATATATATATATATATATATATATATATATATATATATATATATATATATATATATATATATATATATGTATGTGTGGGAAAAAAATCACAAGACTATTTCATCTCTACAGGCCTGTTTCATGAGGGGGGGTACCCTCAATCATCAGGAGATTTTAATGGGAGCATTCGCATACCATGGTTTATATAAGGCACAGAGTGGGTGGGTACAGGCTGGCCTAGGGGCGTGGTGATTGGCTCATGTGTTACCTAGGAGGTGTTTCCGTCTATGGCGGCATGTTGTTACAATTTCGCTGCGCTTGTTGAGGGATGACAGGTCTGGACGGTAAATAATAAACAGTTTCTCTTTCAAGCATAGGTTGCATCTTTTATTACCACTATTGTAAGGTGTGCTGGATGCAAGAATTTGCCATGTTATTGAATATTCAACATTATTGTCTTTGAGGTCCCAAATGTGTTTGCTGAGTTCTGTGGTATTTCGCAGGTTTTTGTTCCTGAAAGAAGGATTGTGATTGTTCCATCTGGTTTTGAATTCACCCTCGGTTAATCCTACATATGTGTCGGATGTGTTAATGTCCTTGCGTATTACCTTAGATTGGTAGACAACTGATGTTTGTAAGCACCCCCCGTTGAGGGGGCAATCAGGTTTCTTTCGACAGTTACATGCTTTGTTGGTTTTGGAGTCGCTCTGTCTGGGGGTCGACGGCTCATTTGCAATTGTTTTGTTGTGGTTTGAGATGATTTGTCGTATATTGTTCATGCAGCTGTAGCTCAATTTAATGTTGTTCTTGTTGAATACTTTTCTTAGGGTGTTGTCTTTGGAAAAGCGTTTGTCAATCAGATTGAGGAATTTGTGTCCAATGTTCGTTGAGACGTTTTTGCTGTACAGCAAAAACGTCTCAACGAACATTGGACACAAATTGAGGAATTTGTGTCAATCAATTGAGGAATTTATGTCAATCAGATTGAGGAATTTGTGTCCAATGTTCGTTGAGACGTTTTTGCTGTACAGCAAAAACGTCTCAACGAACATTGGACACAAATTCCTCAATCTGATTGACAAACACTTTCCCAAAGACAACACCCTAAGAAAAGTATTCAACAAGAACAACATTAAATTGAGCTACAGCTGCATGAACAATATACGACAAATCATCTCAAACCACAACAAAACAATTGCAAATGAGCCGTCGACCCCCAGACAGAGCGACTCCAAAACCAACAAAGCATGTAACTGTCGAAAGAAACCTTTTTGCCCCCTCAACGGGGGGTGCTTACAAACATCAGTTGTCTACCAATCTAAGGTAATACGCAAGGACATTAACACATCCGACACATATGTAGGATTAACCGAGGGTGAATTCAAAACCAGATGGAACAATCACAAGGCTTCTTTCAGGAACAAAAACATGCGAAATACCACAGAACTCAGCAAACACATTTGGGACCTCAAAGACAATAATCTTGAATATTCAATAACATGGCAAATTCTTGCATCCAGCACACCTTACAATAGTGGTAATAAAAGATGCAACCTATGCTTGAAAGAGAAACTGTTTATTATTTACCGTCCAGACCTGTCATCCCTCAACAAGCGCAGCGAAATTGTAACAACATGCCGCCATAGACGGAAACACCTCCTAGGTAACACATGAACCAATCACCACGCCCCTAGGCCAGCCTGTACCCACCCACTCTGTGCCCTATATAAACCATGGTATGCGAATGCTCCCATTAAAATCTCCTGATGATTGAGGGTACCCCCCCTCATGAAACAGGCCTGTAGAGATGAAATAGTCTTGTGATTTTTTTCCCACACATACATATATTGCGCTCTACTACGGTATCGAGCACTATTTTTTGGATAACCTTATTAAGACATATATATATATATATATATATATATATATATATATATATATATATATATATATATATATATATATATATATACAAAACCCAAAACCAGTGAAGTTGGCACGTTGTGTAAATGGTAAATAAAAACAGAATACGATTATTTGCAAATCCTTTTCAACCTATATTCAATTGAATAGACTTCAAAGACAAGATACTTAACGTTCGATCTGGTAAACGTTGTTATTTTTTGCAAATATTAGCTCACTTGGAACTTGATGCCTGCAACATGTTTCAAAAAAGCTGGCGGAAGTGGCAAAAAAAGACTGAGAAAGTTGAGGAATGCTCATCAAACACTTATTTGGAACATCCCACAGGTGAACAGGCTAATTGGGAACAGGAGGGTGCTATGATTGGGTATAAAAGCAGCTTCCATGAAATGCTGAGTCAGTCACAAACAAGGATGGGGCGAGGGTCACCACTTTGTGAACAAATGCGTGAGCAAATTGTCCAACAGTTGAAGAACATTTCTCAAACAGCTATTGCAAGCAATTCAGGGATTTCACCATCTATGGTCCGTAATATCATCAAAATGTTCAGAGTATCTGGAGAAATCACTGCACCTAAGCGGCAAGGCCTAAAAACCAACATTGACTGCCCGTGACCTTCGATCCCTCAGGCGGTAACTACAGTTCGTTGCTACATCTGTAAGTGCAAGTTAAAACTCTACTATGCCAAGCGAAAGCCATTTATCAACAACACCCAGAAACGCCGCCGGCTTTGCTGAGCCCGAGCTCATCTAAGATGGACTGATGCAATGTGGAAAAGTGTTCTGTGGTCTAAAGAGTCCACATTTCAAATTGTTTTTGGAAACTGTGGACATCGTGTCCTGTGGAACAAAGAGGAAAAGAACCATGTTATAGGCGCAAAGTTCAAAAGCCAGCATCTGTGATGGTATGGGGGTGTATTAGTGCCTAAGGCATGGGTAACTTACACATCTGTGAAGGCATCATTAATGCTGAAAGGTACATACAGGTTTTGGAGCAACATATGTTGCCATCCAGGCAACGTCTTTTTCATGGACGCCCCTGCTTATTTCAGCAAAACAATGCCAAGTCACATTCTGCACGTGTTACAACAGCGTGGCTTTGTGGTAAAAGAGTTCGGCTACTAGACTGGCCTGCCTGTAGTCCAGACCTGTCTCCCATTGAAAATGTGTGGCGCATTATGAAGCGTAAAATGCGACAACGGAGACCACCGGACTGTTGAACAACTTAAGCTGTACATCAAGCAAGAATGGGAAATAATTCCACCTGAAAAGCTTCTCTGTTCCCAAACGTCTACTCAGTGTTGTTAAAAGGAAAGGCCATGTAAAGTGTTGCTGCCAATACATTCTAAGTTAATGATTATTTGCAAAAAAAAATTAAGTTTCTCAGTTCGAACATTAAATATCTTGTCTGTGTAGTCTATTCAATTGAATATAGGTAGAAAAGGATTTGCAAATCATTGTATTCTGTTTTTATTTACAAATTACGTGCAAACTTCACTGGATTTGGGTTTTGTATATATGTATGTATGTATATATATATATATATATATATATATATATATATATATATGTGTGTGTATATGTTTATATATATATATATATGTATATATTTATTTATTTAATTTTTTTATTTATTCTTTTTGTGAACCCCAGTGCGTGTGTGCGTGCGTGTGCGTGTGTGTGTGTGTGTGTGTGTGTGTGTGTGTGTGTGTGTGTGTGTGTGTGTGTGTGTGTGTGTGTGTGTGTGTGAGACATGTTTTGCAGAGGCAACGTTCAACTGTCGAAGATGAAAACAGACATGTTTGTTGCCCAAGGGGAAGTGTAAACGTGATTTCAGCAGACAAGGCCGAGCCAGTCGGAGCTGCACCGCAGTTCGTATATATGCCCCCCCCCACCTCCTCCCCCTCCACCGCACGCCCCTACTCATCACCACAACCGCCCCTCCCCCCACATATCTTATAAAGCCACATATGATGATAATAAACCTTGCCGACAAACGCTCATTCATCAAAAGGTTGACCCGTATATACCCCTCCCACATCCCATGAGCTTTTATAGACTTCTTCTGCGATGACAGGTCAAAGGTCGGATGGAGAAAGAAGCGAAGCGTGACATTTAAAGGGTCGGAATACGAGACAGGAAACACAAATCACATGCGGATGGAAGGGAAAATATGTTTGTGCAATGCAGGGAAAATAGGAATTAAAAACCTGCGGTCTACAGGGTGACACGGCGGGCACCGCGCTCGACAGGCGGTGTGATAAAGGTCATGGTGGCGTGACCGTTGGGCAGGGTGTCACCTTGCTGGGCGCCCTTTAACACGCCGCCGTGATTGATCTGCGGGGAAAGGATTTAGCGATCCACTCTCACTAAATGGTAAGCAAAACAATATTAGGTCATGCAATGTCGACTATATGCTATTGCCGGCTGCCTAAACGGGCTGCGGTCGTATTCAAAACAGGACAAGGCTCGGGCTGCAACAACTAATCGATTAAATCGATTAAAATCGATTATAAAAATAGTTGGCGATTAATCTAGTCATCGATTCGTTGGATCTATGCTATGCGCATGCGCAGAGGCTGTTTTTTGTTTTTGTTTTTAACCAATCAATCAATCAATCAATGTTTATTTATATAGCCCTAAATCACAAGTGTCTCAAAGGGCTGCACAAGCCAAAACGACATCCTCGGTACAGAGCCCACATAAGGGCAAGGAAAAACTCACCCCAGTGGGACGTTTTTAACCTTTATTTATAAACTGCAACATTTACAAACAGCTGAGAAACAATAATCAAAATAAAAGGGGTGTAACGGTACGTGTATTTGTATCGAACCGTTTCGGTACGGGGGTTTCGTTTCGGTGCGGAAGTGTACCGAACGAGTTTCCACACGGACATATTAAGTAGCGTACTGCACGTTGTGTAAACAATACTCAAAATGCCGGACATTTGAGGCATTTATGAAACTCCGCCCTGACAGCACCGCTAAGGAGAACATGTCCGGTGAAAAGAGGACGTATGGTCAGTCTATCCTAGCCCGTTAGCTGCTAGCATGCTAGCAAAAGAGGACTAGCAGCGATCGGTTTCACCGGACGTGAAACCGATCGCTGCTAGCATGCTACCATCAACCGGGCTAGGTCCTGACCATACGTCCTCTTTTCCCTGGACATCTTTTGCGGGGCTGTCGGGCGGTGTTTCTTAAATGCCTCAAATGTCCGGCATTTTGAGTTAGGGTTGCGTGTATTTTCAATGTACGTCCAGGGTTAAGAAGGGGTTAAAAACAAAACAAATTGTGCGTGCAGCAGCATTGGTGACGGAGGGGGAGAGACAGAGAGAACGAGAGAGTTGTGATAAACGCGCATGCGTCGTCAGGCTCTGCATTTTATCCATAATTTATCAGATTTAATTTGTTATTATCCATAGCAGGGGTGTCAAAAGTGTGCATTTTTGTAACATTTTCCTTGTTTTATTTGGCAAGTTGAAAGAGCATGGCGCCAGTATGCTGTTTTTTTTCAATAAAATACTGGTGTCAGAGTTTGTTGGTGACGAACCCCAAGATGCAGAGATGACGGCAGGCATTGAGCGAGAAAACATGATTTAATACTATAGCAAAAAAACAAACAAAAGGGAACAAACAAAAGGCGCGCACAAGGCGGAGAACAAACTTGGCTGTGAACTAAAATAGCACAGAGGCTAACTGTGGACAAGAAACAAAAACACTTACTGTGACACGAAGGAACTAGGACATGAGCAGAGTGAAACAAAAGTAGACAAAGCTACAACGACAAGTATTAAGACAGGTAGTAATGACAATGACAATGACAGGTAGACACTACAATAATCCAGCACTGACTGGAGGGGGAGGCAGGTTTAAATAGCAGCTGGCTGATTGACACCAGGTGTGGCCAGGTGCCAATCAGCCACAGCTGAGGGGAAGCAGCACTCAGGGAGACAATCAGGAAATGAAGACAAAATAAAAGCGCTGAGAGAAAACTAAGACAAACGCAGAGAAAAAACTAAAACACAGTCAAACTGTCAGGGACAAGCCTGACAACTGGAAAGGATAGAAATGTAGTTTGTCTCTTTTATCCGATTATTAATAATAATAATAATATTAACTGGGATTTATATAGCGCTTTTCTAAGTACCCAAAGTCACTTTACATGTAGAGCCCATCAATCATTCACACCTGGTGGTGGTAAGCTACTTTCATAGCCACAGCTGCCCTGGGGTAGACTGACGGAAGCGTGGCTGCAATTTGCGCCAACGGCCCCTCCGACCACCACCTGTCATTCATCATTCAATTCACCGGTGTGAGTGGCACCGGGGGCAAAGGGTGAAGTGTCCCGCCCAAGGACACAACGGCAGCGATTTTTGGATGGTAAGAGGCGGGGAGCGAACCTGCAACCCTCAGGTTTCTGGCACGGTTGCTCTACCCACTACGCCATGCCGCCCCATTAATCGATTAATCGAAGTAATAATCGACAGATTAATCGATTATCAAATTAATCGTTAGTTGCAGCTCTAGACAAGGCACTATTTTTTTTAACACACCTGACTTATTTTTAAACATCGCTACAATCAGGAGTTGGCACAATTAAGGAGTATTCAGATGTTTACTTATTTTAGCATGCCAGTTTGTTCAGCTCATTTTGCAGTCATATAATTTATAATTTTTTGCTAATTTTGCAGGTATTCACCGCCGAGTCAAGAGTTGGTACTTGACACACGTTAACTGTTAGCATGCTGCATGCTCACTTTTTAGCCAAATTTGCGCCAGGTACAGTTGTGCTCATAAGTTTACATACCCTGGGAGAATGTATAATTTATTGGCCATTCTTCAGAGAATATGGATGATAACACAAAAACCTTTCTTCCACTCATACTTAATGGCTGTGTGAAGCTATTTATTGGCAAACAACTATGTTTACTCTTTTTAAATCAAAATGACAAAAGAAAGTACCCAAATGACCCTGATCAAAAGTTTACATACCCCAGTGACTTTGATCTGATAGCATGTACAAAAGTTGACACAAACAGGTTTGAATGGCTAATCAAGGTTCCAATCCTCACCTGTGACATGTTTGTTTGTAATTAATGTGTGTGTATAAAAGGTCAGTGAGTTTCTGGGCTTCTGACAGACCATTGCATCTTTCATCCAGTGCTGCACAGATGTTTCTGGATTCATGGGGAAGGCAAAAGACTTGCCAAAGGATCTGCGAGAAAAGGTAATTGAACTGCATTAAACAGGAAAGGGGTATAAAAAGATATCCAAGGAATTGAGAGTGCCAATCAGCAGTGTTCAAACGCTGATTAAGAAGTGGAAAATGAGGGATTCAGGTAGACCAGCAAAGATCTCAGCCACAACTGCCAGGAAAATTGTTCGAAATGCAAAGAAAAATCCACAAATAACTTCAGCTGAACTACAGGACTCACTGAAAAAATGGTCGAGTGGATGTTTCAAGATGTACAATAAAGAGGCACTTGAAGAAAAATGGGCTGCGTGGTACTTTCTTTTTTCATTTTGATTTAAAAGGAGTAAACACAGTTGTTTGCCAATAAATAGCTTCACACAACCATTAAGCACGAGTGGAAGAAAGGTTTTTGTGTTATCGTTCATATTCTCTGAAGAATGGCCAAGAAATCATAAATTCTCCCAGGGTATGTAAACGTATGAGCACGACTGTATACACAGTCATATGATTTGGTAGTTGACACATGCTAACTGGTAATCCATTTTGGAGGTAGTCACCCCAGTGTCATTTAAATTGGTACATGACACATGTTAACTGTTAGCATGCTAACATTAGCATTATAGCTTTTTTGGCAAATTTTATCGGTTTAGGCCTACACCTCACAGTCATATAGTATGGTAGTTGACACATGCTAACTGTTGGTATGTTAGCATGCTAATGTTTACAAGCTAACATTAGCATGCTAGTATTTTTACCTAACTGTGTAGATATGCGCTAGGTATACACCATGAGTCACATAATATGGTAGTTGACCATACTTGCCAACCTTGAGACTTCCGATTTCGGGAGGTGGGGCGGAGGCGTGGTCGGGGGCGTGGTTAAGAGGGGAGGAGTATATTTACAGCTAGAATTCACCAAGTCAAGTATTTCATATATATATATATATATATATATATATATATATATCCATCCATCCATCCATCCATCTTCTTCCGTGGTTAAGAGGGGAGGAGTATATTTACAGCTAGAATTCACCAAGTCAAGTATTTCATATATATATATATATATATATATATATATATATATATATCCATCCATCCATCCATCCATCTTCTTCCGCTTATCCGAGGTCGGGTCGCGGGGGCAGCAGCCTAAGCAGGGAAGCCCAGACTTCCCTCTCCCCAGCCACTTCGTCCAGCTCCTCCCGGGGGATCCCGAGGCGTTCCCAGGCCAGCCGGGAGACATAGTCTTCCCAACGTGTCCTGGGTCTTCCTCGTGGTCTCCTACCGGTCGGACATGCCCTAAACACCTCCTTAGGGAAGCGCTCGGGTGGCATCCTGACCAGATGCCCGAACCACCTCATCTGGCTCCTCTCGATGTGGAGGAGCAGCGGCTTTACTTTGAGCTCCCCCCGGATGACAGAGCTTCTCACCCTATCTCTAAGGGAGAGCCCCGCCACCCGGCGGAGGAAACTCATTTCGGCCGCTTGTACCCGTGATCTTGTCCTTTCGGTCATAACCCAAAGCTCATGACCATAGGTGAGGATGGGAACGTAGATCGACCGGTAAATTGAGAGCTTTGCCTTCCGGCTCAGCTCCTTCTTCACCACAACGGATCGATACAGCGTCCGCATTACTGAAGACGCCGCACCGATCCGCCTGTCGATCTCACGATCCACTCTTCCCTCACTCGTGAACAAGACTCCGAGGTACTTGAACTCCTCCACTTGGGGCAAGATCTCCTCCCCAACCCGGAGATGGCACTCCACCCTTTTCCGGGCGAGAACCATGGACTCGGACTTGGAGGTGCTGATTCTCATCCCAGTCGCTTCACACTCAGCTGCGAACCGATCCAGTGAGATATATATATATATATATATATATATATATATATATATATATATATATATATATATATATGTATGAACAATATACGACAAATCATCTCAAACCACAACAAAACAATTGCAAATGAGCCGTCGGCCCCCGGACAGAGCGACTCCAAAACCAACAAAGGCTGTAACTGTCGAAAGAAACCTGATTGCCCTCTCAACGGGGGGTGCTTACAAACATCAGTTGTCTACCAATCTAAGGTAATACGCAAGGACATTAACACATCCGACACATATGTAGGATTAACCGAGGGAGAATTCAAAACCAGATGGAACAATCACAAGGCTTCTTTCAGGACCCAAAACCTGCGGAATACCACAGAACTCAGCAAACACATTTGGGACCTCAAAGACAATAATGTTGAATATTCAATAACATGGCAAATTCTTGCATCCAGCACACCTTACAATAGTGGTAATAAAAGATGCAACCTATGCTTGAAAGAGAAACTGTTTATTATTTACCGTCCAGACCTGTCATCCCTCAACAAGCGCAGCGAAATTGTAACAGCATGCCGCCACAGACGGAAACACCTCCTAGGTAACACATGAGCCAATCACCACGCCCCTACGCCAGCCTGTACCCACCCACTCTGTGCCCTATATAAACCATGGTATGTGAATGCTCCCATTAAAAATCTCCTGATGATTGAGGGAACCCCCCCTCATGAAACAGGCCTGTAGAGATGAAATAGTCTTGTGATTTTCTCCCACACATACATATATTGCGCTCTACTACGGTATCGAGCACTATTTTTTGGATAACCTTATTAAGACATATATATATATATATATATATATATATATATATATATATATATATATATACGTATATATATATATATACGTGTATATATATATATATATATATATATATATATATATATATACATATATATATATATATATATATATATATATATATATACATACGTATATATATATCTACATCCTGAAAATATGCAAACAAAACTGTGTTTAGATCATTGATACTTATTGATACTTGCATAAATAAATCTTATGGAATATAACATAACTTGGCTTCTGAGAGCTTCAAAATGTAATGAATAAAATGCTAAAGTTGTTGATAAACAAGCAATTATTTTAATAATTAAATATGCTCATTTTAAATGAATTATTATGATCATTTAAAATTAATTATTTCAAATATGTTTATTTTAATGTATAATTCTATGGCTGGATGTAATAAGGAGTCAGAAAAAATACAAATAAAAATACAATTAATTTTGATGTTTTTATAGTAAAAATGTATTTAGTTTTTTTTTTTTTTTTTTTAATTAATAAATATATCTATTTTTAGGTAAGATAAACATAATAATACAATTTATCTCTAGTCAGGATGATTTAGTTCTTGTCACCCTGTTGTCCTCCCGTCTCTTCCCCAAGGATGGCTCCATGAGCTGGGCAAACGCCTGGAGATGCCCTACGTCAACAACACGGTCGGCGGCCCGTCGGTGCGCAGCTCGTACATCGCCGCCCTCTACTTCACCCTCAGCAGCCTGACCAGCGTCGGCTTTGGCAACATGTGCGCCAACACGGACGACGAGAAGATCTTCTCCATCTGCACCATGCTCATCGGCGGTATGCCAGACATCTCGTATGAAATAACGTGATTGGGCAGGCACGCTGTTTATATCGTGGGAAAGCACACGTGAAAAAAGGCTGTCCTCACTCAGGTCCGCATGGAGCTGGAGGGGGCGTGGCCTCCAGCTCCGGCTGAAAATCGGCAGATTTTCGGGAGAATATTTGTCCCGGGAGGTTTTCGGGAGAGGCGCTGAATTTCGGGAGTCTCCCGGAAAATTAGGGAGGGTTGGCAAGTATGTAGTTGACAGATGCTAACTGGTAAGAAAATTTGCAGGGAGTCACCTCAACGTCATATAAGTTAGTCACTCGAACGAGTATGACGATCCTCCTGGTAGGGGTGTATCCCTTTATGGAGGATGCCTGTGCGTGACTTTGTTTAACGTGGGGAGACTGGTGCACAGACAGTCACCACACGATCTTTGACAGAATCGGGTCAGGGTCCAGTGGCATGAAGTCCAAGACGACTGGGTACCCTTTTCTGCTGCAGCCTTCTTCCGCCATCACAGCCGTTGTGGTAGTTCTTAAATCTACCGTTTTCCGCCTGCTACGCCGTTGAGGTCTTCGCCGTATCCCTGGCTAGGGGGCAGTCAGGTACTAGGCCTTTGCCAAGGGCCACCTGGGGTAACAGTAGTAAAGGGGTTAACCTCCTAGTGCTCCAAGACCCCATAGAGGAGCCTCCACTGCCGGATGCACTTTAACGTCATGCCCAGGACTATATAAGTTAGTACTTGACTGTTAGCATGCTAATATTAGCATTCTAGTTTTCTTTATAGCAGATTTCACATGTATACACCTCAGTCATGTAATATGGTAGTTGACACATGCTAACCGTAAGTATGTTAGCATGCTAATATTACCATGCTAGCTTTATTAGTTAACTTTGTAAATACGCTCCAAATATACACGTTTGAGTTCTATAATGTGGCAGTTGACACACGCTAAATGGTAATTAATTGTACAGGTAGTCACAGCAGCATCCTATAAGTTGGTACATGACATGTTAACTGTTAGCATGCTAACATTAAAATTCTATCTTTTTTTTTTCGGCAGATTTTACAGGCATATTGATTGATTGATTGATTGATTGATTGAAACTTTTATTAGTAGATTGCACAGTAAAGTACATATTCCGTACAATTGACCACTAAATGGTAACACCCGAATAAGTTTTTCAACTTGTTTAAGTCGGGGTCCACGTTAATCAATTCATGGTAATACACCTCAGAGTCATGTAATTTGGTAGTTGACACATGCTGACCGCTTTTTTTTAGCTAACTCTGCGATCACGCGACATGGAGCCGCACACTTTGTTACTTGACGCTATCTGGCCGGCGTGCTACCCGTTAGCTATTTGGTTGGGCTTTGACCTTTCAGTGTTCACACGCTATTTCTCCCAAATTTGCATATTCTAGTTTCAATAGGGGCTTCACGGTGGCAGAGGGGTTAGTGCATCTGCCTCACAATACGAAGGTCCCGAGTAGTCTTGGGTTCAATCCCGGGCTCGGGATCTTTCTGTGTGGAGTTTGCATGTCCTCCCCGTGACTGCGTGGGTTCCCTCCGGGTACTCCGGCTTCCTCCCACCCCCAAAGACATGCACCTGGGGATAAGTTGATTGGCAACACTAAATTGGCCCTAGTGTGTGAATGTGAGTGTGAATGTTGTCTGTCTATCTGTGTTGGCCCTGCGATGAGGTGGCGACTTGTCTAGGGTGTACCCCGCCTTCCGCCTGATTGTAGCTGAGATAGGCTCCAGCGCCCCCCGCGACCCCAAAGGGAATAAGCGGTAGAAAATGGATGGATAGTTTCAATAGCTGATGAACTTTCAATGTGTGACCAAGCTAGCGTATCAAAATAATGCAATAATCACTTTAGTACCTTTAATTTTCTTTTCACAACACATTTTATTTTAAATTGTTTTAGGGTTTTTTCACACTGAAATGTAACATTTAATCTAGCATCTTTATATTATGTTTTGTTTCACCTAGAATTAAAATACATTAAAAAATAGAAGAAACAACAACAACAAACAATAATGTTTGCAATTATTTTTTTATTTTTTTTACTTTAAAACCTTATGTTTAGTTGTTTATACATGTTGGACACCACACCACAGCACTTCTATCACTCTTACTTCAAGTTCTAATTAACTTGATCAAAGGTGGCATTTACCCTTAGGAGGAATTTGCTCACAAAAACAAACCGTAAATAAATTAAATGCAAGCGAGGTGCGACGAGGCGATCATTGTCTTTGCCAACTCATCTCTTCTTGGCAGAGTGTTGCCCGCCCCCCCAGGTACAGTCGGGATGACATTATTGTTCACTTTTTTTATCGCTACTTCTTCTAAAGGTAAATAAAAATCACAGTTTATCTACCAACTGTCCCAGTTCTACAGGCACTTGCAAGATGGCAGAAAGAGAGCAGGTGTAAGTAAGGCTATGATTGGACCATTGCAACATGTTAAAATTCCACTTTAATCTGCCAAAAAAAGGTTCAAAATCAAATGTTGCCAGTTCTTTTGACAACCCTTTAGTTAATAGAGATGTGTCATATTTACAATGAAGAGCTCACTGGTCATAAAGGGCTCTTTGAATCGTTAAGGCTTTGGACACCACCCAGTGGCGGAAGGCGGTAATGCAAGTGGCATTCAGGTGGCATCCAAAATGAGTGACACTTGAATAAAACACTTAAAGCAGCTTTTATGCACATACGGTAACAATATACAAGAACAGTAACATATATAACTTATATATGCATATATATATATATATATATATATATATATATACATATACACACACATATAATTATATACATAATTATATATATATATATATATATATATATATATATATATATATATATATATATATATATATATACATATACATATTATATACATATAATTTTATATATATATATATATTTATATATATATATATATATATATATATATATATATATATATGCGCTCCTATTTTGGTGGCTTTTTCTCTTTTTTTGGCATTTTACTGTAACAGTTTCATGTCTACCTTTGAGCGATATTTCCCGCATCTACTTTGTTTTAGCAATCAAGAATATTTCAGTTGTTTTTATCCTTCTTTGTGGGGACATTGTTGATTGTCATGTCATGTTCGGATGAACTTTGTGGACGACGTCTTTGCTCCACAGTAAGTCTTTGCTGTCGTCCAGCATTCTGTTTTTGTTTACTTTGTAGCCAGTTCAGTTTTAGTTTCGTTCTGCATAGCCTTCCCTAAGCTTCAATGCCTTTTCTTAGGGGCACTCGCCTTTTGTTTATTTTTGGTTTAAGCATTAGACACCTTTTTACCTGCACGCTGCCTCCCGCTGTTTCCGACATCTACGAAGCAATTAGCTACCGGCTGCCACCTACTGATATGGAAGAGTATTACACGGTTACTCTGCCGAGCTCTAGACAGTACATACACTCAACAACAACACATCATTTGCAGATTATAATTACTGGTTTGCATAAAATATTTTTAACCCAAATAGGTGAAATGACATAATCTCCCACGGCACACCAGACTGTATCTCACGGCACACTAGTGGTTGAAAAACACTGGTTTATATTCAAGTGAAAAACGTTCTCTTTTTTTTTAAATATAGAAATAACATAACATTGTTAGTTATGTTTTTTTGACGTCTACTAATTTGTTTTTGCTTACCTTCATTTTTCTTCATTTTAAAAAGACGTATAAAAATGTAACATCTTTTTCGAACATCTTTATTGTAAATGTGTTTTTTGTTTTTTTAAATTAAGTTAAAAGGGGCTAACAGGGTTATCACTTCTCATCGATATTGGCTAAAAAAAATGGGAAGCTAGCTTGCTCTTATTCGTTGTTTCTTACGATTAGGCCTCAACACTGCCACCTACTGGTTCTACATGTGGATTACATCATTCGAGTTGTTTTCATTCAGTGAAAAACTTTATTTGTTTATGTGAATACAGAAATAATGTAACATGTTTTATTTGACGTCTACTCATTTATTTTGCTTACCTTCATTTTTCGTCATTTTAAAAGGGTGTATAAAAAGATAACATCTTTTTCGAACATATATATTGTAAAAAATAAAAAATAAAAATTAAGTTAAAAGGGGCTAAAAGGGTTGTCACTTCTCATTGATATTGGCTAAAAAAATGGGAAGCTAGCTTGTTCTTATTCGTAGATTCTTACAATTAGGCCTCAACACCGCCACCTGCTGGTTCTGCGTGTGAATTGCATAATTTGAATTGTTTTTATTCAAGTGAAAAACTTTAGAAATAACATAACATACGTTTTATTTGACGTCTACTACCGGTAATTTATTTTTGCTTACCTTCATTTGTATTCATTTTACAGGGTGTAGAAAAAGATGAGATCTTTTTTGAACATTTTTATAGTAAATTTGGTTTAAAAAAAAATTAAGTTAAGTAGCTAAAAGGGTTGTCACTTGATCGATATTAGCTTAAAAATGGGAAGCTAGCTTGCTCTTATTCGTGTGTTTTTTCCATTAAGGTACACGTCCTCAACACTGCCGCTTACTGGTTATACGTGTAAATTACATAATTAAAAAATTTTTTTTTTATCCAAGTGAAAAACTTGTTTATATTCGGCCGTAACCACACTAAAAACATTCGTAAAAAAAAAAAGAAACGTATATGTGTCTACCGTACAAACCAGGCTTAAACCAACTATTTGTCATCTGTCGTGTCAGCTTGCTCTTACTCACCTGCACCAACACACGCACTCATGGCACTTTGCCACTGATGCGTTTATGGCCACACAAAAAGTCGGAAAATTCCGACACCACACATAAAGTGTAAATTCCAGGTTGTTACTTATGACTCCTCAATCAGATTTGTGCTTATTTTACTGTAATTTATTAAGAATGTTAATTTATGGATGTTAATCATGAAATGTTGTTACGAGATTACAGAAATGCTAATAAAAACAATTTATTTTACAGACAGAAAGTTAAAGGAATGTACACTTTATCCCATGTTTACATCTCATTGTGCAACATGTGAATGTTTGTCTAAAAGGTATACAAATGATCTCCAAAGCAGGACCCCCACCCAGATATACAATACCAGTAGCTCATGAATAACAATATATTTTTGTTGTTGTTATTTTCATTGTAAATGGGCCAAATCATCTATATTAGAAAATAATCTCACGGAAATTAGCCATGTGTGTGAATGTGAGCGCGAATGTTGTCTGTCTGTCTGTATGGCCCTGCGATGAGGTGGCGACTTGAATGTTTTTTTTTAATATGGAAATAACGTACCATTGTTATAGGCTCCAGCACCCACCGCGACACCGAAGGGACAAGCGGTAGAAAATGGATGGATGGCTGGATGTTAGTTACCTTTTAATTGACATCTACAATACATGTATTTTCCAATAAAAATAAAACTGTAGCAGGGGGCTAATGCAAGGAAAGTAGGCATTTTGCCAAAATATCCCAAATTGGGATGGCTTTGTTTACCGAGAATCATTTCACATAGTGCTATTCAATGCACACGTGATATTTCCGAAGTATTCAGTAGAAAATAACATTACACTGGCTGTGGTACGATGGAGATAGACTTTGAGTGACTAGGTAAGAAGTACCTTACTCGTTACAAGAAGAAAACAGCAGTTATTGGATGTGAGGATCCTTACTAGACCGACAGTTTTTAGTGGAGTCGAGATCACGACGTCTTCCCCGATGTCTGTGAACAATACTTAAATTTTCAACGGTGAGGGACTTTCCAAATTATGAAAGTCTTGAAAGCTATGACTGGTGTGTTGGTGGGTTGATTCCTGACGTTTGTGTTTATCTGTTTAAACCCAGTGGACATTGTGTTGTCAAGGCTGGAGTCATACACTCTCAAGAGATATTCGACTCGAGTTTGACAGCCTGGATAGTCACGGATAACCAATCTAAGATCCTCTCAGCACACGGTGACTGTAAAGCAGGATTGGGAGAATGATGTACTCGTGTACATCACTTTGGTTTTATGTGGAGGCCACAGTCCGGATGAGAGAAGAGAATACAGTAACTCAGAAACCTGCTGACTGGACGCGTCGTACGTCAAAGACAAGAGTAACATAGGCTCCACTACGTGAGATTGATTTTACATCTGTAAAAACACTGGATAAACCAATGGGAAGAAGCAAGGAAAACAACCGTGAACATTTCCCAGGCCAGGTACGACAGTTTCTTCAAGACCATGAAAGAAGACGAACCAATTTGCTTGGCAGTGATGAAAGAGTCAAGTGCAGAATTTGTGCCCAAATAGTCTTCAAGCCAAGTACCCAAAAAGTCTTCAGTGAACTGAGGCATGACAGGTGTAAAGGAATGGTCTTGTGACAAAAAGTTGGAACATTGTTCTAAACTACTTCCTGGTATCGCGATTACAGAGGAAGACGCCATCAATGTTGAGTTAGGTACCAGTTGACACTGGATGATCAACAACAATGAGCGTATTTAGAAAATAAGCCTTGCATAAAGCCCATGGAATGGAAATAATCAGAATCAGAATCAGAAATACAAACCCCGTTTCCATATGAGTTGGGAAATTGTGTTAGATGTGAATATAAACGGAATACAATGATTTGCAAATCATTTTCAACCCATATTCAGTTGAATATGCTACAAAGACAACATATTTGATGTTCAAACTGATAAACATTTTTATTTTTTTTTGCAAATAATCATTAACTTTAGAATTTGATGCCAGCAACACGTGACAAAGAAGTTGGGAAAGGTGGCAATAAATACTGATAAAGTTGAGGAATGCTCATCAAACACTTATTGGGAACATCGCACAGGTGAACAGGCAAATTGGGAACAGGTGGGTGCCATGATTGGGTATAAAAGTAGATTCCATGAAATGATCAGTCATTCACAAACAAGGATGGGGCGAGGGTCACCACTTTGTCAAAAAATGCGTGAACAAATTGTTGAACAGTTTAAGAAAAACCTTTCTCAACCAGCTATTGCAAGGAATTTAGGGATTTCACCATCTACGGTCCGTAATATCATCAAAGGGTTCAGAGAATCTGGAGAAATCACTGCACGTAAGCAGCTAAGCCCGTGACCTTCGATCCCTCAGGCTGTACTGCATCAACAAGCGACATCAGTGTGTAAAGGATATCACCACATGGGCTCAGGAACACTTCAGAAACCCACTGTCAGTAACTACAGTTGGTCGCTACATCTGTAAGTGCAAGTTAAAACTTTCCTATGCAAGGCGAAAACCGTTTATCAACAACACCCAGAAACGCAGTCGGCTTCGCTGGGCCTGAGCTCATCTGAGATGGACTGATACAAAGTGGAAAAGTGTTCTGTGGTCTGACGAGTCCACATTTCAAATTGTTTCTGAAAACTGTGGACGTCGTGTCCTCCGGACCAAAGAGGAAAAGAACCATCCGGATTGTTATAGGCGCAAAGTTGAAAAGCCAGCATCTGTGATGGTATGGGGGTGTATTGGTGCCATTAATACTGAAAGGTACATACAGGTTTTGGAGCAATATATGTTGCCATCCAAGCAACGTTACCATGGACGCCCCTGCTTATTTTAGCAAGACAATGCCAAGCCACGTGTTACATCAACATGGCTTCATAGTAAAAGAGTGCGGGTACTAGACTGGTCTGCCTGTAGTCCAGACCTGTCTCCCATTGAAAATGTGTGGCGCATTATGAAGCCTAAAATACCACAACGGAGACCCCCGGACTGTTGAACAACTTAAGCTGTACATCAAGCAAGAATGGGAAATAATTCCACCTGAGAAGCTTAAAAAATGTGTCTCCTCAGTTCCCAAACGCTTACTGAGTGTTGTTAAAAGGAAAGGCCATGTAACACAGTGGTGAACAAGCCCTTTCCCAACTACTTTGGCACGTGTTGCAGCCATGTAATTCTAAGCTAATTATTATTTGCAAAAAAAAAGTTTGTGAGTTTGAACATCAAATATGTTGTCTTTGTAGTGCATTCAATTGAATATGGGTTGAAAATGATTTGCAAATCATTGTATTCCGTTTATATTCACATCCAACACAATTTCCCAACTCATATGGAAACGGGGTTTGTACTTTAATAATCCCGAGGGGAAATTAAGATGTTCAGCACAATCCCATTCAAGATCAGACAAACATTACAGGGAGACAGAGACGGGGTCTGCCAACTTCCGGCGCCCCTTACAAAAAAGGTGAGAAACAGGTAAACGCTGGGGAGGCGTCTAATATTCAGTCAAAGCCTGGGCCCCTGGAGAGGGGGTCCAGACTGAGGCCAAGGAAAAACAACCTCATAGCCATAGCACACATAAACATGTGTGTAAGAGGGAAACTTTAAAGAACACAAAGGACATTAAAGACATTAAAATAGCAGAGCTGATGCAACCAGCCACCTCTACACACAGCCACAAGAGTAAAACAACAACAAAAAACAAGGTGTTCCACGCCATCGTCTGCTGAGGTGGGGGCAGCATGGCGAGAGACAGGAGCAGACCCAACAAAGGAACCAAGAGAGCCTCGGCCGCCCACCAACTCTCGGCCAGTGTCCAGTCCGCATGGATGAGCGAGGATACGTCCAAGGAGACCGAGGTGTCCGATACCTGCTCTTTCAGCCAAGACACTGTGAAGCTCGTCTGTCCCGGCGCTCAGCGCCAGCTCCGCAGCCCTATCTCTTCATCCGCATCTCCTCCAGTCTCTCCAAATGGATTCTGGTGTGGCAGAGACCCAGCAGCTGGTCTCAATGGCATACTTGCCAACCCTCCCAAATTTTCCGGGAGACTCCCGAAATTCAGCGCCTCTCCCGAAAACCTCCCGGGACAAATATTCTCCCGAAAATCTCCCGATTTTCAGCCGGAGCTGGAAGCCACGCCCCCTCCAGCTCCATGCGGACCTGCGTGAGGACAGCCTTTTTTCATGACGGGAGGACAACAGGGTGACAAGAACTAAATCATCCAGACTAGAGATAAATTGTATTATTATGTTTATCTTACCTAAAAATAAATATATTTATTGATTAAAAAAAAATAAAAAAAAAAATACATTTTTACTATATTTTGCTAAAAACATCAAAATTATTTGTATTTTTCTTTGTATTTTTTCCTGACTCCTAATTACATCCAGCCATAGAATTATACATTAAAATAAACATATTTGAAATAATTGATTTTAAATTATCATAATAATTCATTTAAAATTACCATATTTAATTATTAAAATAATTGTTTGTTTATCAACAACTTTAGCATTTTATTCATTACATTTTGAAACTCTCAGAAGCCAAGTTATGTTATATTCCTTAAGATTTATTTATGCAAGTTTGAAGTATCAATTATCCAAACACTGTTTTGTTTGCATATTTTCAGGATGTAGATATCTATATATATATATATATGTATATATATATATATATATATATATATATATATATATATATATATATATATATATATATATATATATATATATATATATATACATATATATATATATATATATATATATATATATATATATATATATATATATATATATACATACATACATATATATATATATATATATATATATATATATATATATATATATATATATATATATATATATATATATATATATACAGGTAAAAGCCAGTAAATTAGAATATTTTGAAAAACTTGATTTATTTCAGTAATTGCATTCAAAAGGTGTAACTTGTACATTATATTTATTCATTGCACACAGACTGATGCATTCAAATGTTTATTTCATTTCATTTTGATGATTTGAAGTGGCAACAAATGAAAATCCAAAATTCCGTGTGTCACAAAATTAGAATATTACTTAAGGCTAATATCACCCAACCATGCAAATTTTGCATTTCCTTTGGAAATCGAGGTCCCAGAGTCTGGAGGAAGACAGGAGAGGCACAGGATCCACGTTGCCTGAAGTCTAGTGTAAAGTTTCCACCATCAGTGATGGTTTGGGGTGCCATGTCATCTGCTGGTGTCGGTCCACTCTGTTTCCTGAGATCCAGGGTCAACGCAGCCGTCTACCAGCAAGTTTTAGAGCACTTCATGCTTCCTGCTGCTGACCTGCTCTATGGAGATGGAGATTTCAAGTTCCAACAGAACTTGGCGCCTGCGCACAGCGCAAAATCTACCCGTGCCTGGTTTACGGACCATGGTATTTCTGTTCTAAATTGGCCCGCCAACTCCCCTGACCTTAGCCCCATAGAAAATCTGTGGGGTATTGTGAAAAGGAAGATGCAGAATGCCAGACCCAAAAACGCAGAAGAGTTGAAGGCCACTATCAGAGCAACCTGGGCTCTCATAACACCTGAGCAGTGCCAGAAACTCATCGACTCCATGCCACGCCGCATTAACGCAGTAATTGAGGCAAAAGGAGCTCCAACCAAGTATTGAGTATTGTACATGCTCATATTTTTCATTTTCATACTTTTCAGTTGGCCAACATTTCTAAAAATCCCTTTTTTGTATTAGCCTTAAGTAATATTCTAATTTTGTGACACACGGAATTTTGGATTTTCATTTGTTGCCACTTCAAATCATCAAAATTAAATGAAATAAACATTTGAATGCATCAGTCTGTGTGCAATGAATAAATATAATGTACAAGTTACACCTTTTGAATGCAATTACTGAAATAAATCAAGTTTTTCAAAATATTCTAATTTACTGGCTTTTACCTGTATATATAAATATGTATGGAATACTTGACTTGGTGAATTCTAGCTGTCAATATACACCTCCCCTCTTAACCACGCCCCCAACCACGCCCCACCCCCGACCACGCCCCCACCCCCCACCTCCCGAAATCGGAGGTCTCAAGGTTGGCAAGTATGCTCAATGGCCAAAAGGCAGATCTAGAAGTTCACAAAAAAAGCACCACTGAAGTCACGAAAGTGCCACCCCTTGTCGTACAGTCCCAAAGAAAAGAACAAAACAATGACAATGGGAAGTGCATCTCACATACCAAGCCAAAGAGTCTCCATGGGAGAACTACATGAGGAAGTTGAAAAGTATCTTGGTGCCTGACAAAGAGATCAGGACAAGAGTAGCATTAAAGTCCCTGACACAATTAACCACAGCAACAACATCTCAACAAGCAGTAAAAGTCTACCTCTTTCATCCTGAAATCTTCTCCACCTATCGTTAAGGACATGAACGCTAGACACTCTCTGCAAGCTCCCAGGCTCTTGAGATGAAACGCTGTCGTCGTCTCCTGAGACTCCCATACATGGCTCATATGAAGCAACGAATCCATCAGAAATGAAATAACCACAGTCGTCGGGGTGCACAAACATATTTCCTGGTTTGACCACATTACAAGATCAACACCGAGTATCATGCAACCATCCTACAAGGATCTGTGTAAGGAAAAAGCAAAAACGAGGTCGCCCCAGAATGCCTTGGAGGGATAACATCCAAACATGCCTATTCTACCAGCTTCTGGATACCACCAAAGGTGGAAGGACTTGGTGTACCGTATCTCGTCTGCTACGCCCCAACGATCTTCTAGGTCAGGGATAGAGAACCTATGACTCTCGAGCCTGATGTGGCTCTTTTGATGACTGCATCCGGCTCTCAGATAAATCTTAGCTGACATTGCTTAACACGATAAGTAATGAATAATTCCGTTGGTATTCACAGTGTTAAAAATAACGTTCAAAACATAAAACATTCTCATGCATTTTAAGCCATCCGTCCGTTTTCTACCGCACCTGTTCAAGAAGTCGCATTGGCGGTATAGCTCGGTTGGTAGAGTGGCCGTGCCAGCAACTTCAGGGTTCCAGGTTTGATCCCAGCTTCTGCCAACCTAGTCACTGCCGTTGTGTCCTTGGGCAAGACACCTTACCCACCTACTCCCAGTGCCACCCACTCTGGTTTAAAAAAAAAAATTTAACTTAGATATTGGGTTTCACAATGTAAAGCGCTTTGAGTCACTAGAGAAAAGCGCTATATAAATATAATTCACTTCACTTCGCATTAATGGTAAGAAGTATTTTATTTATTATTGGTTAGCTTCAGAATAACAACGTTATATTAAAAAGAATAAGAGACTTATCCGATTTCTACCACTTGTCCCTTTCAGGGTCGCTGGAACCTATCTCGGCTGCATTCGGGCGGAAAGCAGGGTACATCCTGAGCAAGTCGCCACTTAATACACTCTAAAAATGTTAGTCTTACTTAAAAGCGCACGCATTTAGTTATATTCAGTGTTAAAGATGTATGGCTCTCACAGAAATACATTTTAAAATATTTGGCTTTCATGGCTCTCTCAGCTAATAAGGTTCCCGACCCCTGTTCTAGGTTTGATTGATTGATTGATTGAGACTCGTATTAGTAGGTTGCACAGTGAAGTACATATTCCGTACAATTGACCACTAAATAACACCCGAATGTTTTTCAACTTGTTTAAGTTGATTCATGATACAGATATATATTATCACATATATACTATCATCATAATCACACAAGATAATCATCAGGGTGTATACATTGAAATATTTACATTATTTACAATTCGGGGTGTGGAGGGGGGGGTTAGGTTTGGTTGTTATCGTCAGTCATCAACAATTGAGAACAGAGAAATGGATATTGAAACAGTGTAGGTCTGACTTGGTGGGATATGTACAGCAAGTAGTGGACATAGTGACCTAGTGGTTAGAGTGTCCGCCCTGAGATCGGTAGGTTGTGGGTTCAAACCCCGGCCGAGTCATACCAAAGACTATAAAAATGGGACCCATTACCTCCCTGCTTGGCACTCAGTATCAAGGGTTGGAATTGGGGGTTAAATCACCAAAAATGATTCCCGGGCGCGGCCACCGCTGCTGCCCACTGCTCCCCTCACCTCCCAGGGGGTGATCAAGGGTGATGGGTCAAATGCAGAGAATAATTTCGCCACACCTAGTGTGTGTGTGTGACAATCATTGGTACTTTAACTTTAACTTTAACATAGAGAGAGAGAGAGAGAGAGAGAGAGAGAGAGAGAGAGATCAGAAGGCATAAGAAAAGTATCTACATTACATGGGACGAGAACTAGAAAATGACCACCATTGTGGGAAAATGTAGAAAAAAACCCAAGCCCCCTATTCCTGTCCTACAATGGAAAAGATAGCTGATGTATTCTTATGTAAACATGCTGTATTTTTATATGCAATATAAGATAGTACAGTGGTTCTCAAATGGGGGTACGCATACCCCTGGGGGTACTTGAAGGTATGCCAAGGGGTACGTGAGATTTTTTTTAAATATTCTAAAAATAGCAACAATTCAAAAATCCTTTATAAATATATTTATTGAACAATACTTCAACAAAATATGAATGTAAGTTCATAAACTGAACATCAAATCAAGTAGGCTATTCCATTCATTACAATGCAGCAATGCAACAATGCAATATTCAGTGTTGACAGCTAGATTTTTTGTGGACATGTTCCATAAATATTGATGTTAAAGAGTTCTTTTTTTGTGAAGAAATGTTTAGAATTAGCCCTGCGATGAGGTGGCGACTTGTCCAGGGTGTACCCCGCCTTCCGCCCGATTGTAGCTGAGATAGGCTCCAGCGCCCCCCGCGACCCCAAAAGGGAATAAGCGGTAGAAAATGGATGGGATGGATGTTTAGAATTAAGTTCATAAATCCAGATGGATCTCTATTACAATCCCCAAAGAGGGCACTTTAAGTTGATGATTACTTCTATGTGTAGAAATCTTTATTTATAATTGAATCACTTGTTTATTTTTCAACAAGTTTTTAGTTATTTGTATATCTTTTTTTCCAAATAGTTAAACAAAGACCACTACAAATGAGCAATATTTTGCACTTTTATACAATTTAATAAATCAGAAACTGATGACATAGTGCTGCATTTTACTTTATCTCTTTTTTTCAACCAAAAATGCTTTGCTCTGATTAGGGGGTACTTGAATTAAAAAAAATTCACAGGGGGTACATCACTGAAAAAAGGTTGAGAACCACTGAGATAGTAGGACCACCATTTCAAGGTATTGTATTAATTAACCCTTCTTATTTTTGTTATGTTTAATATTATTGCCACAACTGTAGCAATGTTGCTGTTTTTTATTCACACCATACCAGTTTGTTTTTTCTTACTGAGCACTGAGTGAAAGTGCAAAAGTGACTGTTAAGAGCCACTGATTGATATTAAAGTAGACATTAGGAGAGCACAAAGAAGACTATCTTTGACAAGCTGTTTACTTTGAGTGCAAGTAAAAGCGATTAAAAGTGGAAAGTCGCCCACTAAGGCAGTGATGTGTGGCGCTTGATCTTTTTTTGCTGTTTCTCTTGACAAAGAAATAACATAAGAGATTTAATGCAACGAATCCGCTGACTGGAAACGCTTCTTAGTCACATTTGCGCCTTTAAGTTGTAGTAGTAGAACAGTCGGGGGAAATGATAGTGACATTTATAAGCCACAACAAACCTTGAAGATTAATCTTCATGAAGTAACTGAAAAGACAATACATTGGTCCACTGTGGCATTTCTTTAATAAACATTTGTCGGAGGAAAAGGGTGAGGGCAAAATATTTTTAATACAAAAAAAAAAAAAAAAAGAACTTGGGTTTGATCATTTTACACTTTCTTCTATTTGCAAGAAGAAAAACTGTCTCTTTGTCAAGAACAGAGTTGTTCCTCCAAGTGCTACTAGTCCACCAGCTCAGAGTGCTCATGATACTCTGACTGAATCGTTAAAAAACCAAAGAGAGAAGACTACGGGTCAGGCGTGTTATTGTGCAGACAAATGCACACAATGTGTTCCCCCCCGTAGAGTTGAGCCTACTTCAGTCAGTAGTGCAAAACATAATACTTTTACTACTGAGGAGGGCCAAGAGTGTACTCAGCAATTCATATTACAATCAAGGAAAAACAAAACAGGTAAAAGTTTAATTTAAAAGACTTGTAGAACAAATTACAAAAAAATATGAAAACGATCTGAGCCAGAAAAGCTAGTCCGCTGTCCTTCAGCAATGTAGTCCACATTCCACATTGGAGGAGAGACACAATGGACCCAAACTGGACCAGGTGTCAAGCCTGGTCCAAGAGGCTTCAAGTCATCTAAACTGAGTTCACTGCCAAAAAAATGTTCCAGTTTCCTTAGTAGGGCAAACCTCGTCCTCTGATGGCTGCTGTTGGGTTCACATGGACATAACCAAACGGCGGTGGTGGTGTTGGTGATGCCGGGATGAGTGGGGGAGGGGGCACGCCATCATTCCTGACCATGGCGTGGTTGTACAGGTGGAGGGCGCTCATGCTGGGCTGCCCCTCCACTGGTAAAGAACTGTATTCAAAACGGTGGTCCTTGTCCCCGGTGAACACCATGCTGCTGGGTCCAGTGACGGGGGTCCCTGGCAAGGGGAAGGGCTCCGGGTGGGCCTGGCTCGGCCTGCTGAACACTTCTCTGAGAGTTTGAGGTGGCAGGCCTCCGCTCAACAAGTGACCCATGAAGCTGTCCCCAAAGCCTACAGGGGTAAAGGGGTGAGGCAGCGGGTGGCTGAAGTCACCCCCATACCCATGGCCTTCCGCGGTAGGGAGGGGATGGTAGTCGGGCTCAGATGGGCGACCGCCGTCGCCGCCACCTGCTGATGCTATCGGCGGGACGTGGCCATTCTTGGGCTCGGGGGGTGGCTGCCTGTAGTCTAGGTCAGCGTGTGGAGGAGGCTCTGGGGGCTCAGGTGGTCTCTGGTCAGGGGGCAGGATGGGCATGCCACTTAACTTGAGCACTGTAAGACAAATGACATAATATGGTCATTCAAGGATTCATATCAGCACACATTTCAAACCCGAGGTCCTAGGTTTAGCCCAATTAGTAGTTACATAATTTAAAGGGTTAATTTTATGGGTTTTTTTTCTACATTTAAAACACATATTTGTGGTCTACATAACATGTAATGGTAGTCCTTTGGTCAAAATGTTGCATAAATTATGTTTTACAGACCATCTTGAAGCCGCTTTCTGACAGTCTTCTCAGTCTGCACCGTTTTGTGGGCGGCCTTATTTACGTGGCTTCACTTTGACAGGGTGTTCTCCCCGCCATCTTTGTAGTCATTTTTACTGCTTTTAGCGAGATATAAGTTAGAACTATAATCTATTTTGTGTTAGAAATAGCATCAGTGGTGGATGCATGTACGAGCCAGTCTGCCCCGCAGGAGGATAGCGAAAGAGAAGGAGCTTTTTGACTACAGCAATGCAGCTACTACAATGGCAGACTTGTGCAAAGCACTTTGGGTAAATCTCTACAATATGGATAATCATCTGACGTCACACTTTGGAAAAACTTCACTAAATGGGCAAATTCTTAACGGCTTGTTTCCAGGAAGTATGAAGGAAAACAAGATTTGTTTATAAATATCTCCGCAATGCCTCCATGGTTTGATTTACAATTTTCGGGATGTACCCGGATCCCAAATACACAAAAGGCAGGTTGCCATAGGTAAGAAAAGATGGCTTTGCAAAATAGGCCCCAATAAATAGTCATTTTCTGATGCGTTCAAATACATAACATTACTAAATAATTGACCTGGTGAGACTGGGCTGGACTCTGGAGCTTGTTGGACATCAGGAGGAAGGTGGGGCTGTCCTGCTGTGAGGTTACTGCCCTCCACAGCGTCCCCGCTGTCACCGCCCTCCTGCCTTTGCGCCTGCAGTAGCTGAGCCAGCAGCATGGTCATGGCTGTCTGGGTGGCGGCCGCCGCGTCTCCTTCTGGAACACTGGCGGGGGGAGGAGGAGAAGGAGGCTTGGGCATTGGCGGGGTGCGGGGCACGCCTGGCACAGCGGCGGGCTGGGGGGGCTTGGCTGGGGCCTGGGGGGCGGGCTCGGCCACATCGGTCGTGGGTGCTAGGACTTTGGAGAGCTGCTGCAGCGTCTCCTGGTTGACCTTTGAACTCATGTTCTGGAAAAACTGGGTTGAGTTAACAGCACTGTTGGCTGGGCCAAGGAAGTTGAGCAAGACTGCCAGCTGCTCCTGGGTCAGCTGGGAGTTTGGACCTTTGGGATCTGCAGAAGGTAAGATTTACTGTTAGCACATCCTTTATGAACATGTTTCATACTAATATTGGGGGTTAATCAAGTGTATTCTGTGACACACCTAGCAGTGCAGAAGCCGCTGCATTCTGGGCTTTGATAGTTCCAGGTGCCGGGAAGCCCTGAGGAGTGTTACTGCGGCTGTCATCGTGGCCCAGCTCCTTACGCGGCGCCTTCGGGACGGCCAGTTCCTCTGGCATCTGCTTCTGACGCCGACGCTTCTTGCTCCACAGCTCGTGACAGTCTTGCCACAGCGGAAGACTGCGGAACAGTTCAGGATTAAAATCTGAAAACGACTGTTAGAAGGTGCGTGCATTGAGTCGGAAAACATACTCTGGAGGGGGCATTTTGTCTGGATCCACGTCCTTCAGGAAGTCGCTGGCCAACGCCTGCTCAGCTGCACAGCGCTTGCTGGGGTCAAGGTTCAGCATGTGGTCAAACAGATCCAACGCAGACGGAGGGATGCTGTACAAAAAAGACAAAGTTTAAATCAGGAGGGATTGTTATATTTCTTTTAGCTAGTGTAAGTAAGGCTAGCCGACTCAATGATAATAACAATCATGATAGATACGTAATCGATAAAAAAATGTGTTTGCTGTATTCTTCGGTGGAAGAAAACAGAAGTTGCGAAGCAAGGTTGATTGCATGAACAAAGACACTTGCTCACTGGTAACCGAGCAATGGAGAAAGTGATCAGTGGGAGTGACACTCTAACAGCCAATCAGGTAACAGTATCAACTATCAAGTTTGCGCCATCTTACTGTGTCACGGTTGATTCTTTGAGAGTGGAGTTAGAAGAGAATGTAAAAATTAGTGCTGCAGAGAGCGAAGAAATTGTCGATAAAACAGGAAAAGTCACCTCAACAGTGTGGCAGTATTTTTTTTATTTTTCTATTTTTTAGAACGGACCGTAGGCAGACCAATGTGGTGTGTAAACCATGCAAGGCGTTCGTATCCACCAAGACTGGTAATACCACACCACCTTCGCAGCGCTCACCCTTCAGAGCACAGCTGTAACTTCCTGGCACTAAACCTGCAGAGAATAGTTCTTCTCAGGTTTCTCTTGGTTTACATTTTCACACTATTTTGTTACACTTTATTAAGCATTTCTTATGTATTCCTTATTTTTGCACTTTAATTGTTAAGTGTTTAATTTTATTTTAGAATTTTGTTTACGTTGATTGAGTGTTTTCCATGGTTGTGTTGACATTTCCTTTCCTTTCTACCTTGATAGCCGAGGATTGTACCGGTAATCAGAAAAAAGGTAACATTTTAAAGAAACATGTTTACATTTAATACATTTTTCTCCTGGTGCTTATTTTTGATAGGTCATAAAAAATATAAATAATTATCTATGTTGACCGATATAAAACATTAATATGTTTCAATATAGAGTGAAAGGAAACCTTGCAATATTCGGATTTACTTTTCTGGTTCATTGTTGTGGTAACGTAAAGTAGTTCAAAGGTAGACACAACAGGTAGGGCACCACCTTGTGGAATGTTTACAATAGAAATATAGTAAATTTTTCTGAATACTTCCAACGATTACAGTGATATTGGTGTACCTTTTAATTATTCTGGTTTACCGGTACATCATATTTTATAACTACTACCACTGATTGTTCTCTTGAAGAAAAAAAAACAAGGAATTATACTAATGAGCCAGTCTTTTGTATGGCTCTTTGAAAGGACAGACTTCTCAAGGCTCCCTTTAAAGAGTCCGAAATCCCATCTCTAGTTAAAACCATTAAATTAATTAAACGTCAACTCCTCTCTTCTTAAATAATAGCCACGACTTTGCACAATAGGAACAATTCAAACGACTCGAAATAAGAATGTAAATAACCCACAAAGTCAAGAAAATAGCAGTAGTACAGCAGTGAAGTGATGCCACAAGCTAACAGGACAAAGCACGAATGTTAAAGAGGAACTGCACTTTTTTCTGGAATTTTGCCTATCGTTCACAGTCCTTATGAGGGTTAAGAAGACAAAAGATGTTTTTTTGCATTTGAATTTGTAAAAATCTGTGTGCTCTTATCTCTCATAATAATTGTGAACAATAGGCAAAAATTCCCCCCCAAAAAGTGCAGTTCCCCTTTAAATGTGAGTGTAGGCCAATGGGGGAATTGCGCACAACAGCAAAAATGGTTTAGTAAGTACGGCCTTAAAAATGTTTTCTACAGAAAGTGAGTAGACTTACAAGACAAACTCTTCCCGTAGTCGTCGCCTGTACTGCTTCTTTGGTTTCATGGTGTTGAAGAAGGGAAGCTTGATGACGTCAGGCCACACAGCAGGACACGGACTACCACATATCCGACTGCAAAACACAAAAAACTGAATTGTGAGTCAAGCTTTCACATGTATACCTTTTGAAATCAAACCGTAGTTCAAAAGCAAAGAATTAAATCAAACCAAATGGATCATAAACACACCTGATAAGCTCCAACTGGGCGAGCTCCTGATTAGCTTGGAATATTGGCTTCTTTGTGAACAATTCGCCAAGGATGCATCTGTGAAAGACAGCATAATTTAAACACATTTGTTTTTATGGACACAGTAAAACCTTGATTTAAAAAACCCTCACTTTTCAATTTATGAACCACAGGCCGTATAAAAATATGGTTTGTTGAACAAACCTTGTCTCAGTGTACAATGTTTCATCACCCACCGTGTGCTTCGCAGCACAACCATTTTGTACCCGGCAGGACATCCGCTGTGGGCAAGCTGATCAATCTTGTGCTCTGTGCTACTTTGTGTGCTTTTAAGCGTTTTTTACAGCATTTTTCTACTTTTGCTAGCTCAATACAAATTCAAAGTAAACAATGGACAAGCAATGTGTGGTTTAAAACATTCAGAAAGAATCCAGTGTTGTTGACATTGCCCCATCCCTTTTTTGTCCAGTGCACAACAAGAAGATGGTAGAGTGGATTTTATTTTTTATTCCTAATAATTGTAGTAACTCAAAAGCTCCATTATGGAGTTTTGTGATTTTAAACTGTGACTTCACCTCAATGCTGGTGACAATGTGAGTACGTATATGCAAGGCAGCTGCAAGTGATCTCGTTATTGTTTTGGCATTGCTATAAAATATCAAGTTGATCCATCATCTCCTTGTTATGTTTGCTATACAGTACTGTATACAGGGTTCCCAGGGAGGTAAAAACAAAAACCGTGGAAGGGGAGAAAAAGAGGAAGCATGCAGGAGAAGTGTGCTTGTAGTAGATAGGAGGAATTGTTTGAAAATGTAATCAATATCCGTTCATAACTTTTTGTGTTATGCTGCCAACGACAAAAACCCTGGCAAAAACATAACCTTTCGTGAAAGGAATAATGTCTGCATAATGCAAAGCCCACCACCTTCGTCTCGAGCTACTTGATAAACCATCACCCAAAAAATATATTTGAAGCCAGCAAATCTGTGATGTATTTAAATTACAAAAATTTTTATTGTCAGTTAACTTTTCTGAGAAACAGCATTTTCCAAACTGATAAAATACAAAATGTCTATTGCAGAGGACACTGCTTCTCAGAAAGTCAAAGATGAAAGACACTAAACTTAACATTACTGATTCACACTTGTTGCACGGCATGTTGTTTTGTCGACTTTAAAGACACTCAACTGTAAGCCTTTTTTTATATTTGCTTGAAACAGACAATGTGTTGCACTTTCAAATACCGGTACCATTGTACACACTTTGGCATGTTTACGGTCTATTTTTTTTTTTTTAGACAATACCAAAATAATATCGTACCGTGACCTTTATAATTATGTGAATATCATACTGTGAGATCTTGATATCAATATATTTTTGATGTGAGTGCACACAGCGCATACATACAGTACATACATACATATATATATATATTTATGTTTCCACTGTTTCTTAAAGAGAAATTTGCTACAATACACAAACTTTTCTTTTTGCGAACTCTGCTCAAGAACCAATTAAGGTCGTATATCGAGGTTCCACTGAATATATACGTTGACTTCTTTGATGGAAACTCTTACCCGCAGCTCCATACATCGATGGCCGGCGTGTAGCGCTCTTCACCCAAGAGTAGTTCAGGGGGTCGATACCACAGCGTGATGACTTTGTTGGTGTACGGTCGACTAAATCAGAGAGTGGATTTGTTAGACTCCGAACCACAGGGCATGTTAGAGCTTGTTTAGGCGTACTCACCTTTCTTCAGAATTGTACAAGCGAGCGAGACCAAAGTCTGCCAGCTTTATTTGACCTCTGATTAGAAGAAAATTGAATGTTGTTAGAAAAAAGACCTTGCAATAGAGGAAAATAAGTTTTTTTGCTTAAAGAGTCCTGACTTGTTGTTGAGCAGGATGTTTGAGCACTTGATATCCCTGTGCAGGAAGTTCTTCTTGTGGCAGTAGTCCAGGCCCTCAAGTAGCTGCCGCATGAAAGACTTGATGTGGCTCTCGTTGAAGTGCACCAGACCAGACTCCAGCAGGCCCATCAGATCGTGGTCCATATACTCAAACACCAGGTAGAAAGCTCCTGTGGGGAACAAGAATAAAGAAGATATTACATCAATATACCGGTAATAAAACAATTACACAGGAATACCTTTATCGTTTTTAAAGTCCAGAGCATCCTCCTTGTCGGTGACGATCTCCTTCATGTTTATGATGCTCTTGTGGTTGAGCTGTCGCAAGATTTTAATCTCCCTGATGGCCGTTATGGGGAATCCCTCCTTCTCGTTGTCCAGGCGCACCTTCTTTAAAGCCACCATCTCCGCTGCAGGACAAGAAGACGTGTTCCATAAAAAAGACAGAGGAGGGACCAACAAGGTGTCTCACCTGTGTCTTTGTCTTTAGCTTTGTACACCTGGCCGTATGTGCCTTCTCCCGTGATGCCGATGATCTCAAACTTGTCCACGCAGCGTTTGCCCCAGTCAATCTCGATTTCTTTGATCTCGCCGTATCTCGGACCGCACATTCTGGGATAGAGCAGAAAAATCATTTTGATTCAACAATTGAAAAAAAGCAGTGTGTGGAATGTGAAGCAGAGCCATACATACTTGGGCCTTCTCCGCAGCACGAGTGCCTTTTTCTCCTCGGCTGGACTGTGAGGGGAAGACGTACGGCTTGAGAGAACCGGCGGAAGTGGCAGGTCAGTGAGAAGTTGTCGGCCCTTTCGCTCTGCCTTCTTCCCTGAGACAGATGCGTCCTTCGTGCTGACACGGCAATGGAAGAGTCATGAAGTGTTTGTGTTATTGTCGGACATTTGTGCAATTTGAAACCTAAACATACCTTTCTCCCTTATTAATGTGGTCCAGAATATTCTGGGGCAATGACAGGCCTGAAATACTAGATGTTAAAGACCCAACGACTCGTTCCTTCTCTTTGCTTGGCCCAACTGCTTTCCTCTTATCCCGATGCACAGAGTCGTCTTTCCCCTTTCCATCCTTGGTCGGCGGCTCCGTGCTCTTCTTAGAAGACCTGTCAGAGGGCGACTGAGGCTGGACGGACGTGGGAGTCCGCGGTCCTTTCTCTGCTACTGCTGGTGCAGGTGGAAGTGGAGAGGGGGGTCGGCCCTTCCTGGCTGCATGGTTGGTCTTGGGGCTGGGCTGGTGAGCGGAGGACGCCACGGCCTTGGTGGGAGTGGACGCTTTGCTGTTGCTTTTGGCTTTGGCGGCCGCCTCGGCAGCCTTGGCCTTCTTCTGTTTGCTGAGCTCGGCGGCCAGGCTGCTTTTGAAGGTCAGCGTGCTGGGAGAGAGGCTGGAGGGGCGGCTGCGAGAGCGAGAGTGGCGGTGGCGGGTTCGAGAATTCGAGCGCCTGACGGACGAATAGGGGCTTCTGCTGCGAGACCGTGCAGATCGCCTGGAAGACAAATTACATTTGATTTCAAGTACTTCCAACAATTACAGAACTAAACTAATTCTGCAAAGGAGGAAGTAACAACATCATAGGAGAGGAAGAGGAACTGAGGTTATCAAGACCAGGCTTCTCCAAACTTTTCTTCAACTCAAGACACAAATCAGAAATGTTGTTCTTCCCCGTGTGCCAAACTCAGTATTTTCATACATCATCATACAGCCAGGTGAAAGAACTTGGAAATCCTGTGTGAATCACCCCTACTGGTTGTGGTTAAAATACTTTGCATACATGTAAGTTTTCACCATTTTTTTGCGGGAGTGAAACTGTGGGATGCCCTCATAGTTCACATTTGCAATATAACATCAACACTTCAAAAGAAAGACAGTTTCACTACAAACATGGATAGAAAGGCGCGTTGCTAAGATATCATAGCTCGTTAACAAAATTACTTACAAAATTGTAATCACTAACCTTAGGCAAACCAATAAAAAACGCCAATATGTTTTTAAATAGGCTGATCTTAAAAATGAATGGGGACTCTTTCGACAATAAATCCTGTTTACACAATAAGCATCCTTAGACAAACACGTCATAAGAATCATGAGTCATGTTTCAATCTTAAGTGTTACGGGTATTTGTAACCAGCCTATCTACTTGTTTGTTGAAATCTGCCCCGCAATCTTAGCCAGACCTTACCTGACATCTGGACTCGGGCTTAGGGACTTCCTGTATGGACTTCGTGATCTCCGTCGACCTCCATAAGGACTCGCACCAAACTCTCCCGGCTCGAACGGACTGCGGCGGCCATAACTCGGCGACTTGCGCCAGTTTGCCGCAGTCGTGGGAGACCGTTTCCTCTTGTTGCCAGAGTAGGAGCTGGGCGATTTGGGCACGCCGAACGCTCCGTACACCTCCACGTCTCTGCCGTAATAGGTGGATGTGGGAGAAAGTCTTTTGCTTCCGTAAGTGGGACTTCTTCTTGATATCGTCTGGTTGTAGCCTACTGGAGACTGGTAGCTGTAGGAGTTGAGGGACGTCCCATAGGGACTCTCTGCTTTGAAGCCTGGACTCCTCCTGTAGCTCCGGAGGTCTTCACGGTCTTCCCTGTAAGACTGAGGAGCTTCTCTGTACGCAGACGGCGTCTCTTTGTCCGATCTCGTTTTACCCCGCTGCTTTTTGGAATCTCGTTTATTCACAGACAGCGAGGACTGACTCGCAGACGCCCTTTTGCCGTTTTTGTTATTACTCCTCACGGCATTTCTGTGGTTTTTAGAGCCACTCGGGCTAACCAAGCTGGGAACTTTGGAGTCTCTTTCTCGAGTCTGGTGGTCCTTTTTCCGGCCTAACTCCTTGCCCGGCTTGCTCTTTTGCGACGGTCCTCTGGGGTCTTTGAGGAGGAAAACAGCCTCCCGGTTTCTCGGGTGACTTCTGTGCAGAGATTCCGGTCCGTTATATTCCCCGAAGTCACCGGGCGGGTCCACGGGGAACCCGTCGACGCGGTGGTCCAGTTTGGGCGAGGGGCTCCCCGAGAAGCGCTCTGACTGGGAGCTGACGTCATCGTACTCTACCAGTGTCCGAAGTTCAGTCTCTTTGCCGAAAGTGCCATGTCGGTCATTGACAGAACCTTCAGCTGCACCCATAGGCCACAAGTTTCTCTCTTTGGCCTGCCTGCGTTTCTTCCTCCTGGAGGCGGAGGGCCGTCTCTTGTCACGGTGTCTGTCCCGCTGAGCGGCACTGGCGCCCGGCTTACTAGCATTACGTCTGCCCTGCTTGTTTGCGCTTCTCTGTGTGGAGGGACTACGGGCCCGGCCATCCCTAAGCACATCCGAATTAGGCATTTAACCCCACAATAAAGCCGTACACCTGATTAGAATGATCTTTAAACTGTACACTATCTTAACTATGTCCCTTGATGTGCAGTGGAACAGCACATTGGGCTAGTTAGCATACTGAACCCCCATTCACATTTGAACGCTAGCTTACCGTTAGCATCACAAAGATAGCTAGATAGCTGGACTGAAGTTTTGGTCAAAGTAAAGAAGCAATTCTCCCATAAAACGCACAATTCGATATTTAGTTACCAGTCCAAGATAAAACACAGGACTCCATTAGATACATAATATAGATCTGCTAGCACTTGCTAGCAAGCTAGCCCCCGGCGGCTAATGGTGCACAGCGACACATCGCATTCCAATCCGTGGGGAAAAGTTAGAAGCCTTGGGACCTCCCGGGCGTATCGTCCAGCTGCCTCGCCGCGTGGAAGTTGCGCGGGAGAGTGAATCCATCCACGGGTGAAGTGTTAAAAGTTCAAAACTTCTCGCCTGCCATTAGCGCTCAGAGGCGCAACAAGGAAGTGAAGCGGCACGCGAGCTAGCCACTTAGCCGCTAGCTAGCTTCCCAATTAACACGCGGTGATTAACAGCGAGTGCTCGCTCCAATTTGTGTCTGCGTCATTGTTCCAAAAGAATCCAAAGCGCCACCGTTGATGCGAACGAACTTCCGCGCGGTGTTAACTTTGTTGGCGGTGAGGAGGCTAACTGTACAGCTCTCTATCGCCGAGGCCCCCCGCACACACACACACACACACACATATACAAGCTTTCAAACTGCAGGCCTCGTGCGCCGGCGTCAGCCAATCACGGCGCAGTGCGTCATCTCCCTGCCCCATGACGTCATCACCGAGGGAACCCCTGGCTCTCGCAGATGGAAAAGTGAACTTTTAATTTTTAAGTCAAAAAATGTAAAAATTGGTTGCACCAAATATATTTGGGGGTGTGAAAACAATATAGAGTAGCACAATCGTTTTTCGGGGGGGGGGGGGGGTCAGACCCATACTTGCCAACCCTCCTGAATTTTCCGGTAGACTCCCGAAATTCAGCGCATCTCCCGAAAACCTCCCGGGACAAATATTCTCCCGGAAATCTCCCGATTTTCAACCGGAGCTGGAGGCCACGCCCCCTCCAGTGAGTGAGGACAGCCTTTTTTCAGACGGGAGGACAACAGGGTGACAAGCACTAAATCATCCAGACGAGATAAATTGTATTATTATTTTTATTTTACCTAAAAATAAATATATTTATTAATTTAAAAAAACAAAAAACGAAATACATTTTTACTATATTTTGCTAAAAACATCAAAATTAATTGTATTTTTTCTGACTCCTTTTTACATCCAGCCATTAGAATTATACATTAAAATAAACATTTGAAATACCGGTAATTAATTTTAAATTATCATAATAATTCATTTAAAATGACCATATTTAATTATTAAAATAATTGCTTGTTTATCAACAACTTTAGCATTTTATTCATTACATTTTGAAGCTCTCAGAAGCCAAGTTATGTTATATTACTTAATATTTATTTATGCAAGTTTGAAGTATCAATTATCTAAACACAGTTTTATTTGCATATTTTCAGGATGTAGATATATATATATATATATATATATATATATATATATATATATATATATATATATATATATATATATATATATATATATATATGTATATGTATATGAATGAAATACTTGACTTGGTGAATTCTAGCTGTCAATATACTCCTCCCCTCTTAACCACGCCCTCAACCACGCCCTGCCCCACCCCCGACCACACCCCCACCCCCACCTCCCGAAATCGGAGGTCTCAAGGTTGGCAAGTATGGTCAGACCATTGAAATAAATGTATCTTGTAGAGTTTTTTTTTTTGATTGATTGAAACTTTTATTAGTAGATTGCACAGTACAGTACATATTCCGTACAATTGACCACTAAATGGTAACACCCCAATAAGTTGTTCAACTTGTTTAAGTCGGGGTCCACGTTAATCAATTCATGATAAAGCCACCGACCTGTTTCTATTCTCAGTTCCATTTCGAAAGTAATGGATAAAATAGTTCATGAACAGGTCGATAGATACCTTGCCACTAAAAAACTCATGTACAAATTCCAATCCGGCTTCAGAACTAACCGCTCCACTGACACATGCCTTCTTTACCTACCTACTCAGTGGCCTAGTGCAGTGTTTTTCAACCTTGTTTGAGCCGAGGCACATTTTTAGCGTTGAAAAAATCCGGAGGCACACCACCAGCATAAATTGTTAAAAAAACGAAACTCAGTTGACAGTAAAAAGTTGTCGCAATTGTCGGATATGAATTCAAACCATAACCATAACCAAGCATGCATCACTGTAGCACTTGTCTCAAAGTAGGTGTACTGTCACGACCTGTCACATCCCGCCGTGAATTATTTTGAGTTTTTGGGCGTTTTCCTGTGTGTGGTGTTTTAGTTCTTGTCTTGCGCTCCTATTTTGGTGTTGATTGTCATGTCGTGGACGGATGTACTTTGTGGACGCCATCTGCTCCACACGCTGTAAGTCTTTGCTGTCGTCCAGCATTCTGTTTTTGTTTACTTTGTAGCCAGTTCAGTTTTAGTTTCGTTCTGCATAGCTTTCCCTAAGCTTCAATGCCTTTTCTTAGGGGCACTCACCTTTTGTTTATTTTTGGTTTAAGCATTAGACACCTTTTTACCTGCCCGCTGCCTCCCGCTGTTTCCGACATCTACAAAGCAATTAGCTACCGGCTGCCACCTACTGATATGGAAGAGTATTACGCGGTTACTCCGCCGAGCTCTAGACAGCACCGACACTCAACAACACATAATTTGCAGACTATAATTACTGGTTTGCAAAAAATATTTTTAACCCAAATAGGTGAAATTTGATAATCTCCCACGGCACACCAGACTGTGTCTCACGGCACACTAGTGTGCCGCGGCACAGTGGTTGAAAAACACTGTCCTAGTGGTTAGAGCAGTGATTCTTAACCTTGTTGGAGGTACCGAACCCTACCAGTTTCATATGCGTATTCACCGAACCCTTCCTTAGTGAAAAATAAAATGTTTTTTTTCAAATTCAAGACAAAGTTATATGTTTTTGGTGACACTGTAGTATGGGGAACATATTCTAAGTAACAAATACTTAATTTAGAGTTATTTGGTTAGGGTTAGGGTTAGAGGGTTAGGGTTATAATAAGGCCATGCCGAATAAGGCATTAATAAGTACTGAATAATGACCAGTTAAGAGCCAATATGTTACTAATTTGCATGTTAGTAAGCAACTAATTAATGGTGAATATGTTCCCCATATTAAAGTGCTACCATGTTTTTTTAGTGGTGCACAAAATGAACCGTGCATGAACATCACCTTGTTCAAACAACAAAACCAACACAGTGCATAAACTCACAACAAATTACACACCTGCAAACCAGTCTGACTTCTGCTGTTGCCGTATCCGTAATACGCCGATAAGGAGAAGTTATTATTTACACGACGAGTCGGGTGTGTCTTGACCTCCGCCGAACCCCTGAGCCTGACTCACCAAACCCCTAGGGTTCGATCGAACCCAGGTTAAGAACCACTGGGTTAGAGTGTCCGCCCTGAGATCGGTAGGTTGTGAGTTCAAACCCCGGCCGAGTCATACCAAAGACTATAAAAAATGGGACCCATTACCTCCCTGCTTGGCACTCAGCATCAAGGGTTGGAATTGGGGGTTAAATCACCAAAAATGATTCCCGGGCGCGGCACCGCTGCTGCCCACTGCTCCCCTCACCTCCCAGGAGGTGATCAAGGGGATGGGTCAAATGCAGAGGACAAATTTCACCACACCTAGTGTGTGTGTGTGTGACAAACATTGGTACTTTAACTTTACTTTCTATCTGACCAACCACATCAAACATGAGGTGGACGCGGGCAAATACTGCAGCATGGTCATACTGGAACTTCAGAAGGCCTTTGACACCATTAACCACACTATACTGTTGGATAAGCTCAGAGCAATTGGATTTGATAAAACCTCACCGAGCTGGATGCAATCTTATTTGGAGGAGAGGGAACAGGTGGTAGAGGTGAACGGCACCGTGTATGCCCCCCCCCCCCCCCCCCCCTCATTAAGCTGTGGAGTCCCCCAAGGCAGTATATTAGGGCCTTTACTGTTCCTAATATACATAAACGACATGTCATCAGCATGCGACTGTGAATTGTTCTTGTTTGCGGATGACTCGGCCCTGCTTGTATCCGGCAAGGACAAGTCACAGGTGGAAAAAATCTTCAGTGCCGAACTCTGTCGAATTTGCACCTGGCTCGCTGACAATAAGCTATCCATACACTTGGGTAAAACGGAATCCATCCTACTTGGGTCCTACATCAACCTTAAGAAAGTCAGTGACTTCACTATTAAAGTGGGCGACATTAGCCTTTGTAGCCAAAGGCTAATTTCCATCTGCATTGTCGTTGTATATAGCAGTTCTTAACCTGTTTGACCTCAGGACCTACACTGCAGAGGGACCCGGGGCCCACTCCAATATTAACAGTGAATTAGTAATCTTACTCTTGATTTTGATTATATTAAATAAAATAAAATATCTGACCTACTTGCAGTTCCCTACCTTGTAAAATGATATAAAAGCATGTGTTAATCACAAAGATTAAATTATTAATTTAACAAATATACCTTAGGCTTAGATCAGACTGATTAGACAAAATACATTCACATACAATATACATTATGTGCTGCTACAATAAGTAAACTAAATTAATAATAAATATGTTTTTTAACTAAAATGTCAATAAAAATAAAGTGCAAATGAAAATACCACTTTAGTCATAATTTTTGCGCCTAAGAAATTTCTCTATGAATTTCACTCTGGTTGTTTTATATTGTCATTACTGCCACAAGTGGTAGAAAAGTGTATTACAACTAAGTACAGCCGTGGCCTATGTGGCCCACGGCTGAAAAAACACATATATTACATTCTAGGGGGCGCTCGCGGCCCAACACTGGCCCTATGGTTAAGAAACACTAGTATATAGTACACGCCCAGGGCTGCCATTATTTCAGCGTTATAGTGAGTTGATTTTTCATGCTAATTTTTATCTACCACATGTGAAAAGCCGGTCCGTGAAAATAATGCATACATTAAACCGGTCCCTGGTGGAAAAAAGGTTGGGGACCCCTGTTGTAAAGGACAACCCTTAAATTATTACATCCTTCATTTTTCTACTGATGATGAGATGTGTGTTTTTATTTTTATTTTAAATAAAACAAACACAATCATATTGAAAACCTGTGACAGGAGCCTAAATGTTGAGTTGCCAATGGACAGCCTCATCAGAAGTTTTTTTTCCCCACGGGGATCAAACACTGATCTACTAAATGTACAAAACCCAAAACTAGTGAAGTTGGCACGTTGTGTAATTCGTAAATAAAAACAGAATACAATGATTTACAAATCCTTTTCAACTTATATCAATTGAATAGACTGCAAAGACAAGATATTTAATGTTCGAACTGAGAAACTTGTTTTTTTTTTGCAAATAATCATTAACTTAGAATTTAATGGCAGCAACACATTGCAAAAAGTTGGTGCAGGGGCATTTTTACCACTGTGTTACATGGCCTTTCCTTTTAACAACACAGTAAACGTTTGGGAACTGAGGAGACCAATTTTTGAAGCTTTTCAGGTGGAATTATTTCCCATTCTTGCTTGATGTACAGCTTAAGTTCAACAGTCCGTTGTCGGATTTTAGGCTTCATAATGCGCCACACATTTTCAATGGGAGACAGGTCTGGACTGCAGGCAGGCCAGTCTAGTACCCGCACTCTTTTACTACGAAGCCACGCTGTTGTAACACATGCAGAATGTGGCTTGGCATTGTGTTGCTGAAATAAGCAGGGGCCATCCATCCATCCATTTTCTACATTCTGTCTTATCTGTGTTGGCCCTGAGATGAGGTGGTGACTTGTCCAGGGTGTAAACCGCCTTCCGCCCGATTGTAGCTGAGATAGGCTCGGCGTCCATGAAAAAGTCGTGGCTTGGATGGCAACATATGTTGCTCCAAAACCTGTATGTACCTTTCAGCATTAATGGTGCCTTCACAGATGTGTAAGTTACCCATGCCTAGGGCACTAATACACCCCCATACCATCACAGATGCTGGCTTTTGAACTGCGCGCCTGTAACTGTCCGAATGGATATTTTCCTCTTCTGTCCGGAGGACACGACGTCCACAGTTTCCAAAAACAATTTCAAATGTGGACTGGTCAGACCACAGAACACTTTTCCACTTTGCATCAGTCCATCTTAGATGAGCTCGGGCTATCGTTTGGCATAGTAGTTTTAACTTGCACTTACAGATGTAGCAACAAACTGTAGTTACTGACAGTGGTTTTCTGAAGTGTTCCTGAGCCCATGTGGTGATATCCTTCACACACTGATGTCTGTTTTTGATGCAGTACCGCCTGAGGGATCGAAGTTCACAAGCATTGCCGCTTACGTGCAGTGATTTCTCCAGATTCTCTGAACTTTTTGATGATATTACGAACCGTAGATAGTGAAATCCCTAAATTCCTTGGAATAGCTCATTGAGAAATATTGTTCTTAAACTGTTCGACAATTTTCTCACGCATTCGTTCACAAAGTGGTGACCCTCGCCCCATCCTTGTTTGTGAATGACTGAGCATTTCATGGAAGCTGCTTTTATACCCAATCATGGCACCCACCTGTTCCCAATTAGCCTGTTCACCTGTGGGATGTTCCAAATAAGTGTTTGGCGAGCATTCTTCAACTTTCTCAGTCTTTTTTGCCAATTGTTCCAGCTTTTCTTAAACATGTTGCAGGCATCAAATTCCAAATCAACTAATATTTGCAAAAAATAACAAAGTTTACCAGTTCGAACGTTAAGTATCTTGTCTTTGCAGTCTATTCAATTGAATATAAGCTGAACATGATTTACAAATCATTGCACTGTTTTTATTTACGATTTACACAACGTGCCAACTTCACTGGTTTTGTAATACAAATTAATTAATAAATACTTCCAATGATGGTGCTTGCTTATTTAGGGTAAGTATACCTTTAAATGTCGATTTCCTGCTTTTCCACATTCATTTTACCACCACTAAATAGCAGGTTGGAGCTTGAAATGCATGGCTGCAAATGACCACAATGTATTCTACCGGGTAGCTTGTGGATTTTGACATGCATTTCATGACTGTTCAAGCTTATTGTGACAATTCCAGACAAACACGTACACAAACTGAACACCATGGGAACATGTTACCATTAGTAATATCACCTTTATTTGCCATTTCACACACACACACACACACACACACACACACACACACACACACACACACACAATTGAAATGTAAGCGTCAACACCTCTTGCACTCAAGACAGGTAGGCTACATTAGTGGTTATGTAAAAAACAAAAAAGAGGGTAGCGTTTACAAATGATGGCCAACCATCCAAACAACCACACAGACATATACAGTATAGATACTTCTATTTTTTTAGGGTATTAATATAAAAAGGCAATTTCGTCTTTTGAATTCCCAGCAGGGGAATTTGCTCAACGATGGAAAGAACTGAACACATAGTCAAGCCAATGTCAGCAAGCACTATGGCGATCACTGTTTTTACGAGCTTTAGCAATGAGAGCACACAGCACTTTATAAAGATGGAGGACCAATCGTGGCATCTTGTGCTAGAGATTAGCCCTTAAATAAAATTAAAAAAACAACATTCAAAATATTTTAGGCTCGCCTCCAAAATGTCATATCTCATCACCGCTCTCACCACTGTGTGCTTTTTCTTTGTCAATAAATAGCAAATACCACAAGTATTCTTTGCATTAGTGACTGTACATGTAGACATAAAGCTCGCAGTCAAGGCCGAATTTCAAATAAAAATTGCGGGTTTGAAATGAAAACAAGGATCTGTTTTGTTGCATAGAGTCCATTACTGTGTATCTTATTATATTAGTGGCCTTAACGTATGATTAAATGCGGCTCAGTCATTAGCGAAGGAAGGGAATGAAGGTGCACAGTGTGTGTTGGTCGCTAAAACTGACGTGTTGGAAGGAAGTCATCATTGTTGGCTTACAGAGTAGGTGCCATTCAGATGTTATTGTGGCATTCGAGGTTAAAAGATCGGCTTAGTAGAAGCATGTTTGGCAGCCTCCGGGCAAACGTGACAGCGAGATGGGATGGTTCACATTCAACATGGACAGGTAGGCAGCGGCGTGCACTGTACATGAAATAATAGAAGACGAAGGAGCCCTCCTCCGTCTTTCGCCAGATTCGTTGTTCACTTCAATTGAAAAGTGGGCACTTGTTTTTATAGTAGCGAGCAGTTTTCTTTGGTGACTGAATCAACGTATTTCTATCTGGCATTCCTTTTTTTTAATCTTTAAATAAGTGACCTAAAGTCCCTCCACGCAGTAGTGTTTTGATGTGCGCCCAATTAGGAGACACAGCAAAGAGAAAGATCCACAATAACAAAAAAAAACGTAAAAACTGGCATGTTCACACTTCTATTTGTTGACTTCAAAGTGCCAGTGTAGTGTTACACCACTGGCTTTGTATTTGAGCACCAGAGATTACTTCATAGAATAACAACAAATAAATTAAAAACGCAGAGATAGACAGTAACCATCTAGGCGACGTTCGAAACTGATGAAATGTTAGAACCACAACTGGAGGGGAAAAAAAAGAGATTTGAGGGTCATGCTCTACATTTGTGCCTTTGAGTGGATTCAGGAGGGGGGGAGGACTTTTTGAAATAAAGTATAGAGGGTATTCATATGGCCCCATACTGCCACCAGACGGCAGTAGAGTGTTGAATATTTTTAAATGCGTTTTGTGGCAATTCCTACTTTGACCACAGCGTCAGTTGCTATGTGGAGTGGCACTTTCCATAATTTTTGGTATACTGCATTGCAAAATGATTAACCCACCCACCTTCCTCTCACACAAGATCTACTCAGAAATGGGCCATATGAATCCCTTCCCTGCTGTAAGATGTTTACGTTTTTGGACGCATTGCATTGTGAGTCACAGCAAGACTCCATAAATGTAATGCAATTAAAAGAGTTGAATTATGTAGTATATTAATAACAATGAAAAGTCCAGTAGTGACTTTTGGACGCATGTTTCTCCATGAACCTACTGAGACACACCGACATCATGTTAGTTTCATTTCAAAACACTCGGCGGAATCATTTGGAGTGTCAGCACATGAAAAAGATCTAGAAATGGCGTAAATGGACCTCACTACTCCCCGACATGCAGTCATGAAATCTGGTTAAAAAGCAAGATTCAGGTTGCGAGCATGAAATCAAAAATGGGAGAAATGTATATATGTACAGAAAAGCAGCTCTGTGGCTTTTTGCTAGATTTTCTTTTACCACTATAAAATACAACATCTCTCCCGGATTCTCTTGGCCAAACTTTTGCTTTTCTTCTTCCCGTTCTTCTCTTTGCTGTCCTCCATTTTCCTCGCCCGGATCTCCCTCATCAGGTCAAAGAACACCTGGAGGGAAAACACACAGCTTATACTTCCTTGCTTGTAGATCGAGACAAACAAACAATCTCCAAAGTGAGACAGACCTTGTCCACGTTGGCTCGGGTTTTGGCTGAAGTCTCCACGTAGCACACCCCCCACTGCTCGGCGCGGGCCTTGGCCTCATCGGCACTCACCTGCCGCCGGTCGTCCAAGTCAGACTTGTTGCCGACCAGGAGGAAAGGGACATTCTCGTCCTCCTTCACCCGTAGGATCTGCTCTCTGGAAACATGGATGTACTTTGTTAGCTGGTAGATTTAGGATCAAAAGTGGGAAAGATTTTACTCAAAATGGGTCAATAATGTAGACATAAATAGGCATACTTGCCAACCTTGAGACCTTCGAATTCGGGAGATTGGGGCGCGGGGTTTGGTGGGAGCGGGGGTGTATTTTGTAGCCCGGAAAAGTTAGGGATGCAAGGGATCCTGGGTATTTGTTCTGTTGTGTTTATGTTGTGTTACGGTGCGGATGTTCTCCCAAAATGTCTTTGTCATTCTTGTTTGGTGTGGGTTCACAGTGTGGCGCATATTTGTAACAGTGTTAAAGTTGTTTATACGGCCACCTTCAGTGTGACCTGTGTGGCTCTTGATCAAGTATGTCTTGCAGTCACATTCATGTGTATGCAGAAGCCGCTTAAAACATGTGAGTGGGCCGGTACATTGTTTGTATGGTGAAAAAGCGGACACGTCGACAGGTTGTAGAGGACGCTAAAGGCAGTGCCATCACGGCACGCCCTTGTTGTCCGGGTGAAAATCGGGAGAATGGTTGCCCCGGGAGATTTTCGGGAGGGGCACTGAAATTCGTGAGTCTCTCGGATAAATCGGGAGGGTTGGCAAGTATGTAAATAGGGTTCACTAGTCTTGAAACACTAGATTTGAATGCATGGCAGCAGAGGGCGCAATTAATCCAGACAAGTGACTTGCTGCCTCAATGTGTTGCTAGAGCAGTAAAACATGAAGTCAACTGGAATAATTGTGTGTCGCTTTTAAAAAAACAAAAAAAAACACACATGTTGATTTGAAATCCAGTCGTCCCTTGCTACTTCGCGGCTCAACATTTTTTTGGGGATGGACACACCTTCAACGCCTGCCTTATCAAAGCGCATCTCCACATTGGTGAGCCTTTAACACAAGCCATATCGAACGACAACAGTTAGATAGATGGATAGATGGTACTTTATTGATTCCTTCAGGAGAGTTCCCTCAGGAAAATTAAAATTGGGACGCAGAATCGGACATACTTGCAGCATTTTAGGATAACTGAGACTGCAGCTGTCCAGCCAAAGTGGAGATCAAGTCTTTTGATGCACTTTATCTTTGACATCAATAAAACAGCTTTGGCTTGAGCCATGTGGAATAACAACACAAACAAGTAATGCTAACAACACAGAATGCGAACATCAACCGGTGGTTTCAGCACATGAAAGCTCGGTTCTAATTTAGAGAATTTAACCAGGAGATGAAGGTTGGACGGTTATGGCAAAAATAATAATCACGATTATTTTGACTGATATAGTAATCACGAGAGGTAGGGGAAAATAATCGATTTTAGATGCATTAAAATTCGGACATGGATGATTATAAAATGTATTCATTGTCAATGAAGTAATGCAGACAGTTCTAAAATGTAGCTGACTGCAGCGAGCCAGCTCACAGAGAGATTAGACCATCTCCTTCATTATAAGACACTTATGTTCCAGTTTTGCACACATTTCCATTAATTTAGTAAACGTAAGAATTAATTAAACAGTTTGTTATTATAAATTAAATGCACTGTTCTTTAATATTGCAAGTGAAAAAAGCTTATTTAGTGAAACAAAATGTAAAACTGCATCAATATATATAAATTATAGATGCATCAATAATCAATTCTTAATCGAATCGTAGCACCTGAATCGTAGTCGTATTGTGAGGTGCCCAAAGATTCCAACCTCGAGTAATCAAGATTATTAACACGATTATTCATTAATTTGAAAACATGAGTATTTATTGTACCACCAAAACTGAACTTTACATATGGTTTAAAAAACAGAAAAAAACAGATAAATTAGTAACAAATAAACAAGTAAAAAAAAAATAGAAATAACAATACATTTAAATAACAATAGCAATATAAAAAAAAATAAAAAAATCAGTTTTTTCGTTTTAATTCCGGAAAAACTATATTTAAAGTTGAGGTTTGGTGGTACAATAAATACTTATATGTTTAAATGAATACATAATTGTGTAAATAATCGTGATTACAACATCAACTAAGAAAATATATATTTTTTTAATACTAATCAGACTTTGCAATATTTTTTATCGCGGTCATGTCCGGTCCCAATTGACCGAGATAAACAAGGGACGACTTTACTAAAATCCAGTACAGCACATACAGCAGCTGTATAATGTAAAGTGAATGGCGTGAAGTTCTCCAGGTTGGTGAAGTTCAGTTGCTTGAATCTCCTCAACATTGGTTTCCTATAAGTGGCTCTAAATTAATACAACATAAACTGGAGACTTGACTTATTTAAATTCTACTTAGCTGTGAGATTTTCTCTCCTTTCTGTTCTGATCAGCCTGTCTCGTTTGTTAATGTACAGAATGATTACTGCTCATTTGTTGCTGCACCTGAAGTCTACTGTCGCCGCAAAAGATTCCAACTCCGTGATGGAAAAGACGCAGAGGAAACCCTCGCCGCTGCGGAAGTAGTTGTCCCTGATTGCGGCGTAGTCCTCCTGTCCGGCCGTGTCGAGGATGTCGATCTGTACCTCCTCGCCGTCCAGCACCACCTTCTTCCTGTAGCTGTCAGCTTTGGTGGGCTCGTAGTCTTCCACAAACTATAAACAACAAGAGAACAGGCGGGGTCATAAAGACTGTGGGGATTTTAGCACGTTAATGTGAATCCAACGCTCACCTCGTCGTACATGAACTGCAGCGTGAGGGCTGACTTGCCCACACCTCCGCTGCCCACCATGATCACTTTGTGAAGGGCTAAGGAGTTCTGCCCTTTGGGTTTAGCAGCTGCCATGGCTCCGGGGAAAAAGTCAGGCTTTTGAAATGAAGGACGTGTAAATGAAATTCCAGGTGCAGCAGCAACGGCTTAAATTGTAATCCCTGAGGAGGAAAATATGTTAATTTGATCCTTCATTTCTTAAAATGAATTCCCGACAGGTGCCAGGCGTTTACCTGGATGAATTACGTGTTAGAAGGTAGCTTTTAACAGTGTGTTTAAACAGTATAATCACGCCCCCTCCACAGTTAGGGTTGATAAAAGCCAGTGTGTTTGTGTGTACACAAGACACAGAGAACCTGCATAACCATTAGGTCATGGACAGAACACTGCTTACAGTGGCAAAACCATAACAGCCTGCAAGAAAACCATGATGCTTGGTGCACAAATTGAGATTTTTTTGTAGCTGTTAACTATTTTTTTCAGCAAGGAACATAATAGGGTAACTTAAAATTGAGTCAAAATGGACACCACAGGCCTCGCTGTGAGGCAGGGTGAGGTTAAAATCAATTATAAAAATAGTTGGCAATTAATTTAGTCATTTATTCGTTGGATCTATGCTATGCGCAGAGGCTATTTTTTATTTTTTATAAACCTTTATTTATAAACTGCAACATTTACAAACAGCTGAGAAACAATAATCAAAATAAGTATGGTGCAAGTAAGCTGTTTTTTCCAATAAAATACTGGAAAGAATAGAAATGTAGTTGTCTCTTTTATCCGATTGTTAATCGTTTAATCGAAGTAATTATCGACAGATTAATCGATTATCAAATTAGTTGTGAGTTGCAGCCCTAAATGCAAGTACACCCTTGATCCAAATGAAATAAACTTGTATTCTTCATATATTTTAAAATTGTAATTGGAATGTAAATGTTTACACATCCAAGGTAAATAAAACAAACAAATAATAAAAATGAAATCTACTGTTTGCAAAATTTTGCACTTGAATAAAAATCACAACCAAAACAATAAAATAGGTTCTGTCTCTATTAAAAAGGGGTGGGGGAGACCCTCAAAAATACACAACCAAAACAATTAAATAACTAAAAATAAATAGACACAGACTATACTTTCTTGGCAGAGGACACATTGAATATTTTACTGGCTTCATAATAACGATATTATATTTATTTGCGTGGTTAAATACAAAACCCCCAAACCAGTGAAGTTGGCACGTTGTGTAAATCGCAAATAAAAAAAGAACACAATGATTTGCAAATCTTTTTCAACCTATATTCAATTGAATACACTGCAAAGACACGATACTTATTGTTCAAATTGGTAAATTTGGTTATTTTTTGCAAATATTAGCTCATTTTGAATTTGATGCCTGCATCATGTTTCAAAAACGCTTGCACAAGTGGCAAAAAAGACTGAGAAAGTTGAGGAATGCTCATCAAACACTTATTTGGAATTTACCACAGGTGAACAGGCTAATTGGGAACAGGTGGGTGCCATGATTGGGTATAAAAGCAGCTTCCATGAAATGCTCAGTCATTCACAAACAAGGATGTGGCGAGGGTCACCACTTTGTGAACAAATGCGTGAGCAAATTGTCGAACAGTTTAAAAACAACATTTCTCAACGAGCTATTGTAAGGAATTTAGGGATTTCATCATCTATGGTCCGTAATATCATCAAAAGGTTCAGAAAATCTGGAGAAATCATTGCAAGTCAGCAGCAATGCCCGTGACCTTCCATCCCTCAGGCGGTACTGCATCAAAAACCGACATCAGTGTGTAAAGGATATCACCACATGGGCTCAGGAACACTTCAGAAAAACCACTGTCAGTAACTACAGTTCGTCGCTAAATCTGTACGTGCAAGTTAAAACTCTACTATGCAAAGCGAAAGCCATTTATCAACAACACCCAGAAACGCTGCCGGCTTCGCTGGGCCCGAGCTCATCTAAGATGGACTGATGCAAAGTAGAAAAGTGTTCTTTGGTTTGACAAGTCCACATTTGAAATTGTTTTTGGAAACTGTGGACGTGGTGTCCTCCGGACCAAAGAGGAAAAGAACCATCCGGACTGTTATATGCGCAAAGTTCAAAAGCCAGCATCTGTGATGGTATGGGGGTGTATTAGTGCCCAAAGCATGGGTAACTTACACATCTGTGAAGGCACCATTAATGCTGAAAGGTACATACAGGTTTTGAGGCAACATATGTTGCCATCCAAGCAACGACTTTTTCATGGACGCCCCTGCTTATTTTAGCAAGACAATGCCAAGCCACATTCTGCACGTGATACAACAGCGTGGCTACGTAGTATAAGAGTGCGGGTACTAGACTGGCTTGCCTGTAGTCCAGACCTGTCTCCCATTGAAAATGTGTGGCACATTATGAAGCCTAAAATACGACAAGGGTGACCCCGGACTGTTGAACAACTTAAGCTGTACATCAAGCAAGAATGGGAAAGAATTCCACCTGAAAAGCTTAAAAAAATTGGTCTCCTCAGTTCCCAAACGTTTACTGAGTGTTGTTAAAAGGAAAGGCCATGTAACACAGTGGTAAAAATGCCTGTGTGCCAACTTTTTTTGCAATGTGTTGCTGCCATTAAATTCTAAGTTAATGATGATTTTCCCCCCAAAATTAAGTTGCTCAGTTCCAACATTAAATATCTTGTCTGTGCAGTCTATTAAATTGAATAAAAGTTGAAAAGGATTGGCAAATCGTTGTATTCTGTTTTTATTTACGATTGACACAACGTGGTTATTTTTGGATGTAGTTATCCTCAACACACCCAATGTTGTTTATTATGAAAATCCATCCAACAACAAGAAAATTGTGTGTTCCTAGTGCATTTGTTTTGGATGTTTAATGCCTTAAATGTAAATATGTACTCGATTAAATTACTTCTGATCAGTTACAAACTGCGAGTGTTTTACTGGTATGGATAAGGTTATCATTTAAGTTTATTTGGAACATGTACACAGTTACAATATGATACATCACATCTTTTGACATATTTGCATTTCTCTTTACAACATGTCCGAAAAGGAGTAAGAAGCAAAGCTTATTTAATCCTACCCCTGTTCCGCTCACAGCAATTACGAACACATGTTCACTTATTGGTATCATTTTGCAAAACTCTAAAATGCAACTCCTAATAAATAGTTAAATCAGTTATGATTACACAATAAGATGAACAATATCTCATTATCAATAAATATAAGCGATAAAATCCTACTAAAACAAACTACCAGCTACCGTTAATTGTAGAAGAGAAAGGCAAACACAAATAGACGGAGTAGATATTGAAAGGGTAAAAGAAAACACATTTTTGGGTGTAATAATAGATGATAAAATGAATTGGAAATCTCATGTAAAAAATATACAACATACAGTAGCAAGGAACACATCAATAATGAATAAGGCAAAACATGTTCTAGACCAAAAATCACTTCATATTCTTATAAAGTTACCATATCTGATGTTATTGTGTAGAAATATGGGGTTCAACTTTAACTTTAAATATGGGGAAACAACTACAAATGTGCGCTTCATTCACTAACTGTGTTACAAAAAAGATCAATTAGAATAATACATAATGTTGGATATAGAGAACATACAAACCCTTTATTTATTAAATCACAATTATTGAAATTCAACGATTTGGTGCATTTGCAAACAGCTAAAATTATGTACGAAGCAAACTACAACCTGCTACCCAACAATGTACAACAATTCTTCTCAACAAAAGAGGAGACATATAACCTTAGAGGAAAATCGAATTCAATACATGTGTATGGTCGTACAACACTTAAAACCTTTAGCATATCTGTATGTGGAATTAAATTATGGAACGGATTAACCAAATAAATCAAACAAAGCACCAATATGATTCAGTTTAGGGCTGCAACTAACGATTAATTTGATAATCGATTAATCTGTCGATTATTACTTCGATTAACCGATTAATAATCGGATAAAAGAGACAAACTACATTTCTATCCTTTCCAGTATTTCATTGGAAAAAAAACAGCATACTGGCGCCATGTTCTTTCAACTTGCCAAATAAAACAAGGAAAATGTTACAAAAATGCACACTTTTAACACCCCTGCTATAGATAATAAAACATTTAATCTGATAAATCTATCGATAAAAAGCAGAGCCTGACGACGCATGCGCGTTTATCACAACTCTCTCGCTCTCTCTGTCTCTACCCCTCCCTCACCAATGCCGCTGCGCACCTTCACAATTTGTTTTGTTTTTAACCTTCTTAACCCTGAACGTACATTGAAAATACACGCAACCCTAACTCAAAATGCCGGACATTTGAGGCATTTAAGAAACACCGCGCGGACAGCCCCGCAAAAGAGGACATGTCCGGTGAAAAGAGGACGTATGGTCAGGACCTAGCCTAGATCGGTTTCACCGGACATGTCCTCTTTTGCTAGCATGCTAGCAGCTAACGGGCTACGATAGACTGACCATACGTCCTCTTTTCACCGGACATGTCCTCTTTTGCGGGGCTGTCAGGGCAGAGTTTCTTAAATGCCTCAAATGTCCGGCATTTTGAGTATTGTTTACACAAAGTGCAGTACGCTACTTAATATGTCCGTGTGGAAACTCGTTCGGTACACCTCCGCACGGAACCGAAATCCCCGTACCGAAACGGTTCGATACAAATACACGTACCGTTACACCCCTATTATTTTTTATTATTGTTTCTCAGCTGTTTGTAAATGTTGCAATTTATAAAAAAAGGTTTAAAAAAGAAAAAAAGAAAAACGTAGCCTCAGCGCATGCGCATAGCATAGATCCAACGAATCGATGACTAAATTAATCGCCAACTATTTTTATAATCAATTTGAATCGATTAGTTGTTGCAGCCCTCGTTCAGTTTAAGAGACGGTTCAAACTACAAGTGTTAAGAAAGTACACATAACAAGAATTATGATGAACATCTTGAACTCTTTTTTTTAATTTGAGACAAAGATTATTTATGCATGTAATATTTGAATGCTTACTATGGTATATTATTTATTTATTATTTATGTGTTGACCGTTCTGTTACAGAGAACAAGGAAATGGGATACAATGACTATGGTATGAAAGGGGGTAGGATTAAATAAGCTCTGCTTCTTCCTACTCCTTTTCGGACGTGCTTTAATGAAACAAGTGGAACTATGCGATGCATTACATTGTATCAAATGCATGTTCGAAATAAACTGAAACGGACGACCCCGAACGGGACAAGCGGTAGAAAAAATGGATAGATGGATGAACTGAACTGACTGGTAGCAACTATTAAATTAGCTCGGGTATTTCGTTGAAAGGGAAAAGTGGATCATTATCTTTTATTACGTATGTATCCACGTAATAGCCAGAAAAAAAAATAAAAAAATATATTTGATAAAAGGCGAAGAATGCGAGGTGTTAGCAACTTAGCAGGTGACTGGTCTGCAGGTAATGACTAGCTAGCGGTGGGCGGCGTTTCCCACAACTAATAACCACTTTCACTTTTACTTGTGAGATAAGTGTCAATTGTCCTTATTAGAGCTAAACACAGGTGCTGTGACGGAAACAAATTCCACATTAAATAGGATAAACAGCAACAGATGTTCGGCTGTAGCAGCGAGCTAGCAAGATGCTCATCACAACTGACGGATGCTATGCTAGCTGACAAAAGCTTGCCGACGCCATTTGTGAGATGTGACAACACGTACCGCTTTCTGCGAAATTCTTCACGTCGGTGCCGCGTTGAAGGGAAGTTTGGATACACGACAAGGGAGATATTTTAGCTCATGGCTAAGTTGCCCCCTTGCTAGCTCAAGCTGTGTTAGCACTTAGCAGTGATGTGACAGACAGAGGGCTGGGCTGGGTTGGTCTCGGCTGCGTTCGGCTCCACTCGGCTTTTCTCGGCTGTACTCGTGAAAGCCTCCGCCTTGACCCCCCTGGGGTTAAACTGTAAGGCTAACTTACTCATGCCCGCATCAGCACATTTTCTTTGTATATTAAAAATGTGTATTCTAAGCTCCAGCTATTTTATATGTAGTAAATTTTTTTTTTTTTAAATGCACACCAATAATTGATTAAATGGCTTGCAGGTTTGTACCAACGAGGAAGATTTTCAAAGGGCAGGTAAAGGTGAAAAAAACAGCTATTAAAAAGCACAATAGGTTAAAGCAAATGTTTTTTTTTTTGCAGCGATGAGCTCCATCATATCAGAACTGCATTTAAAATATGCAGCAAAGACTTGGAATGACACTTTTCAGCTGGTTAGAAGATGCATGGTAAGACTTTTTAAAGGCATCCTCCACTTTTCACATTAGAGTGTGTACACTGCAAATTGTTTGCCGCATGCCAAGATTTGACATTTTATTTTAGACTTATTAGACTTCCTTTATTGTCATTCAAATTTGAGCTTTACAGTACAAATAAGAACAACATGTTTCATTAGCACGTGGTAGTGCAGGGTAATAAAGCAAGATAAGGTGCAGAGCGTTTGCATTTGCAAAAGAAGGTGCAGATATAAATAGATTGATTACTGTACAGATAAATATATTGCACTTTTGCATATGCATCCAGGTTTACGGATGTATTTTACATTGTCTTTGGCTATGTCTACACTAAGCCGGATAACCCCTTAAACAAGTAATTATTTAGTCTAAGGCCAGTGAGTTAATCCATTTTTTGGGGGGAATTGAGGGGTTTTGGGAAATTTTGATAAATGTCTCTAGTTTTAAGAGCTATTTACCTATTGACTTTACATCATAGCAAGATTAAGGAAATAACTATTAAAATAATATATTTTGTTTTTTGAATTGAGTTGAATTGAATTATTTATTTCAAACCTGCACAGTACAACAACACACATTTATTTTTTACATTTTGGCAGAGACATTTATGCAAGGCTTGAAAAGGGGTTGGATGAAGCAAATGCTTATAATATATCAACCCCTCTCACTCATTCAACATTTAACATAAACAATATAATACAAGAACAATACTATACAAACAAAAACAAGAAAAGCTCCTGTACACTAACAATACAATAGTACCACTGTTACTATGAGACAAGACTGCAACATCCTGAGGATGCTTAAGTTAAGAATTGCAAGATGAATAATGCTTGTTTTCAGAATAAAACACTTATTTCTAACTTAAAAATCATGCTAATTTCTAGATCAGGGGTCGGCAACCTCAAAATGTTGAAAGAACCGTACTGGACCAAAAATAAAAATCTTGTCTGGAGACGCAAAAAATGTAAGTGTTAAAATGAAGGCAACACATGATGTAAGTGTCTATATTAGTTCCATTAGCCTACTATTAAAATGACTGTGTCGCAGGCTGACACAAATCTTAGTTGACAGAAATGTTGAATTTTAATATTTATTCTACGTATTTTTACAACATTAGAAAACATTCCTAAAATGGAGGCTTTTCAGAGGGTGTGATAACTCCTGGAAATTACTGGCTTAGAATGCCCAAAGGTAAAAGATGTCTGTGTTCAAGTTGAAGGAAACGGAAACTACAAATACAATGAGCTCAAATATACCTAAAATACGAGGCATAATGATGCATTATTTACATACAGCTAGCATAAATACCATGTTAGCATCGATTAGCTTGCAGTCATGCAGTGACCAAATATGTCTGATTAGCACTCCACAAAAGTCAATAACATCAACAAAGCTCACCTTTGTGGATTCACGCACAGCATAAAACGTTTGATGGACAAATAGAGACAAAGTAGGAGTGGCATAAAACACGTCTTTCTGTGGCAGCATCAAGGAAAGTTGTACATGTAAACAAACTACGGTGCGTTCAAGGACTTCCGAAATTAGGACAAAATGGCGCATGCCAAATACTCATCAGTGAAGCATGTTTAATGTAAACAGTGGGATTTCTAACAATTAGGAAGGTTTGTGTCATGTTTGTCTTCCTACAAAAACCATATTAAAACAAAATATATATTTTTCCTCATCTTTTTCTTTTTTCATACATTTTTGAAAAAGCTCCAGGGAGCCACTAGGGCGGCGCTAAAGAGCCGCTTGTGGCTCAAAAGCCGCCCGTTGCCGACCCCCGTTCTAGATAAACAACTTGTAATTTAGGATGTCTTATCAAGTAAAATTAACTAGGTGCTTGCACAAATAATTTCACTTGTATTGTTTCCTCAAATCTAGTCTTTATCTTATATTTTTAGGATTAAGCACTTAATGTGATTTAAAATGTGGTGCTTCCATTTATTTGCACTTGAGGGTACCTGTTGTGCAGCAATGTACATTTAACACCTTATAACGTCTCAAATGAGCTGAATTCCCCCAATAAGTTGCAATCAGTTTTGTCTGCAAGGGGCGGAGGGTAACCAGGAACATTGAACACAGCAAGGTGCATTAAAGGGCCGTCCCCGTGTGTCAATATTCACGTGGTGTATGCTGTAATGGGTGGGGGAGATGCATCTGTTTACACAAAAGCTTGCATTGTCACACATCTGCTCCATTGTTTGCATACTCACCCCCCTCTCTCCCTTATCTTGTAATGTAGGACACCACTAGAGATAACTCCAAACCCTGCGAGCCGCTTGTTCGGGCTCTCAAAAGGCTGCAGGAAGTGCTTAACGGTGAACAAAATCATGAATATATTGCCTTTTTATCGGTCAATCAAAAGTTTGGAGACACTTTCTCATTCACCAGGATGTGCACGTGTCTCTAAACTTTTGAATGCTATTGTAACTGAGCAAATATGTGTGCAAAGTTGGTGTAAAGGCAGATCCAGCATTACTATACATCCTGGTGCCTTTCACACAGGCTCTAGCAATTTGTATTTCAAATACAATGTCACTTTCTCTGCATTCCTGCAAAAACAAAAAGGCTATTCTTCCTTGTTACTGACACAGAACAAGGACGCCTAGCTCAGTGCTCTCGCGGCATACTAGTGTACCGCGAGATATTGTTTGGTGTGCCGTGGGAAATTATTTAATTTCACCTAATTGGTCGGAAAAATATTTTTTGCAAACCAATAATTATAATCCGCAAATAATGTCCAGGGTGTACCCCGCCTTCCGACTGAATGCAGCTGAGAGAGGCTCCAGCACCCCCGCAGCCCCGAACGGGACAAGCGGTAGAAAATGGATGGATGGATGTGCCGTTGTAGAGTGTCTGTGCTGTCTAGAGATCAGCAGAGTAACCATGTAATACTCTTCAATATCAGCAGGTGGCAGCAAGTAGCTAATTGCTTTGAAAGCCTACTTTGAGACAAGAAAATTAATGATGCATGCATGCATGCATGGATGGGTATGGTTTGAAGTCATATCGAACAATTGCATCAGGTATTTGATGAGAACGACTTTATATAGTTTATATAGGCTACTGAGTTTCGTTTTTAACATTTTCTGCTGGTGGTGTGCCCTTGGATTTTTTCATTGAAAACAATGTGCCTTGGCTCAAAAAAAGTTGAAAAACACGGGCCTAGCTTATAGTACCATAGCTGGAACAGCTCGTGTGTAGGCTCTTTCACACAAATGCAACACAAAGTACTTCACGCCAATTTAAAAAGGAAAAAACATTGCACTAAGGTTTATGGAAAACACTACCTTTGAGGTGTCCACACCTAAAAAACTGTTTTTTTAATCTATTGGTGTATAATCAGGAGACACTGTATATCATCAGCATAAATGTAGAAGCTGATGCCGTGTCTTTTCGTGACGTACCCAAAAGGTGGCATGTAAAGAGGAAAAATAATGGGACCTAACATTGAGCCCTGGGGAACCCCACACCTTATGTCATGGTTTCCCGTGGACCATACTTGGATAAAAACATAGGTCTGTGAGATAAGAGTGGACTTCTTTTTTTTTTTTTTAAATGTAATAATTAAAAAAACAGCACAAGGGAGTTGGACAAAATGTCTGGCTTTGATGGACATGCTCTCATATTACCACAAAGGTGGAACATTGCAGAGTCAGCTTCCTTTTTAAAGGCAATGTGAAAGTTAATGTGTCATTTGTGTAAAGGACACCCGTAAATAAATGCTGGATCTACCGTCGACAACATTTCAGTGTGGTGACATATCCCTATATAATGCAGGGGTGTCCTAACTCCTTCCAGCGAGGGCCGCATAAATACAAATTGAAGGGCCACTTTGGTACATTAAAGATTCTAAAACCAATGAAATATAGGTCAAATCAACATATGCTATCTGAACACAACATCAAAGCATGTTCTACGGGATTTTTGTCCTAAATAAAGAATTTTTAAACATAAAAATGTCTAAATGAACTAAAAAAAATTACCAAAACTACAGTGGTATTGGCCACTAGATAATGCCAACAAAATGAGACTGCACTGTTCAGTATCGTGGCCACTGATTGGCTAAGTCTCAGGCAGCATTATTAACATTAACATGCAAACTTTTTTTTGCCAGTTTCGCAGCCGAATATCTCTGACCCATAACTTGGTACTTGACACATGCTAACTGTTAATTTTGCAGTATAATACCTTAGAGCAGGGATCGGCAAACTACGGCCCGCGGGCCACAAGGTTGGGAGCATGGAATAGTCCAAAATGTTTTGGTATCCTAGAGCATTGAAAGTTCCTTTCACTGGAACTAAGGGGCCAAGCCCAACTCCTGAAAAACAACCCCACACCATAGTTCCTCCTCCACCACATTTCACACTCGGCACAATGCAGTCCGAAATGTAGCGTTCGCCTGGCAACCTCCAAACCCAGACTCGTCCATCAGATTGCCAGATGGAAAAGCGTGATTCATCCCTCCAGAGAAGGCGTCTCCACTGCTCTAGAGTCCAGTGGCGACGTGCTTTACACCACTGCATCCGATGCTTTGCATTGGACTTGGTGATGTATGGCTTAGATGCAGCTGCTCGGCCATGGAAACCCATTTTATGAAGCTCTCTGCATACTGTACGTGGGCTAATTGGAAGGTCACAGGAAGTTTGGAGGTCTGTAGCAACTTTGCCCTATGCGCGTCAGCATCCGCTGACTCCTCGCTGTCAGGTTACGTGGCCTACCATGTCGTGGTTGAGTTGCTGTTTTTCCCAAATTCTTCCACTTTCTTATAATAAAGTTGACTTTGGAATATTTAGGAGCGAGGAAATTTCACGACTGGATTTGTTGCACAGGAGGCATCCTATGACAGTTCCATGCTAGAAATCACTGAGCTCCGGAGAGCGGCCCATTCTTTCACAAATGTTTGTAGAAACAGTCTCCATGCCTAAGTGCTTAATTTTATACAACCTAAGTGATTAGAACACCTGATTTTGATAATTTGGATGGGTGGCCAAATACTTTTGGCAATACAGTGTGTTTATTGAACTTCTTCACATTTTATTTAATATGTAAAAAAAAAAAAGTGTTTACACTACTTTAAAACACATTTGTTTTGTGGTGGTTTCAAATGGGAAAAAAAAAAGAATGAATGATACATGATTGACAGGAATTTACTTCAATCCCAACATCAGCACAAAAAGCTCTGCGTGAAAGTAGCTGAAGTTGTTTTTACGTTCCAGTGTCTTCCATGAACGTCATGCGCTCTCGTTTGGAGATGATTGCCAAACAACACGGGTAACATAAGGAGTCACATTATGAGAAAAGCTACATGACCCTCAATGTAATGTTTTTCCTTTCTGAAGGATGGGCTTCCACTTTACGGAGGCCACCTGCTACCTGACGGCCGACCTGTTCTATCTGGAGGTGGCGCTGCTGCCGTGTGGCGGGGTGGAGGAGGTGAAGGTGGCGCCACATGGGGGAGCCCCAGTCGTACGTGCCTGCAAGCCATTTGTTACAATCACATGTTTCTTATTTTATATTTCTTATTAATAGACTCAATCTTGTGTTGCAGAGGAGCGAGGCTTTCCTTCAGCTGCTAAAGTATGCATGCCTTTAAATACTCATATTTATTTTCAATGTTTAGAAACTTTGTCAGAGATGTGTATTGTAAGTGTGTTGTCCAAAATCTAGCTTTTTTTTTATTTTTTATTTTTTTAGGGTTAGCTTTAATGTACAGTTAAAAGTGTGTTTACAAAACCTGTGTGTGTAGCTTTAATGCTAATGAGCTGTTTATCCACGTCAAATATGTCCCATAAGTGCTACTTCTCCGCTTTTTAAGTAACTGCACGTGTCCAACGTAATAGACAACATGTCATGTAAAACAACGTAACATTAAGGAGGCGGAACAGGAGGACACAAACGTTAGCAACGCCCACATAGCAATGTGTGCTAAAGTGCTAACATTACACCCACATTTTAACAGCAACATCAAACCAGGTTAGCCTATTAGATAAAGAAAAACTACATTTTCCAACTTGGTTTCCACTTCTGTACCTTTGCTGAAGGATAGTTAGCTGAGCTTTATTTTAAAATGTGTAGCGAAGCCTTGGACAATAGGTTTTTCCTTTTTGATGTTGTAAAAACCTGCATCTTCCAAAGCAAGCATTTGAAGCCACACTGTTGTAACACGTGACTTGGCATTGTCCTGCTGAAATAAGCAGGGGCGTCCATGATAAGCTTTTATTTGTATTCAATGATATAACAGGTTTTTCTCTCTCCTCGTGTTACGTGAATAAGCACATTTGAAATGTTCATGAAAGGGTGTTTTATATGAACATTTACCGTAAGGGTATTTCTAGCCTCTTCCTGCTGTGCCACTCATAAGAATATAATGGCAACTTTCCCCAGATACCCATCGTTTCCCTGTGGTGTGCAGCATTAGTGCTAGGCTTGTAAACATTCGTACTGGGATGAAACCCCGGTGTCAGGAAGATAAACAGTTAAAAATTTTGATTATGCTGAATTTATTCTGCATTAAATCATTATTGAAATGTTTTCTTCCCAATGAATTCATTTCAGTAGAAAACATGCATTCATCAAAATATGGTTAAAAAAAGTATAACATTTAAAGGTGAAATGTGACAAAGTTTGTATTTGCTATAGGACTTTAAAATAATGTAATCATATTTAGTCATTAAGACCCCAAATAATAATGTTGCAGATGCTAATGGTTTTGACCTGTTGCGCCCACAACAGGTCAAAACATTTTGCAGGGTTCTCTGCTAAACTGAAGGACCTCTTCACGCAGTACAACATCCCTGGAGACAAGTACAATTTTGATATTCAATCATTTGAACAATTGTAGCATTCATCATTTAACCACTTTTTTCATCAGCGATGTCAAATTCAAACTATTTGCTGCTCTGCAACATCTCAGCAAAGACTTGCAAGAAATGTGCCACTTGCCAAGGTGAGTGACTCCAGACGTCGTCATTTGTGAAATCAATTGACAATGCAACTGTTTTTTTTTTGTTTTTTTTTAAATAAATCTTTTCCTTGCAGGGTTGCAAATGAGAGCTGCTACCAGATGGATGTAGTGAACAACAGCATACTGGGCTGTTTCATACCTGGAAAAGAAGGTAAACTCATCATCATCATCAGGCGATGTCAGTCCACTGCTGGACGAAAGCCTCAGCATGTTTCTGACATAGTGAACGATCTCTAGCTGCTCCCTGCCACTGCACTGTTCCCCAATATTTGTCTATTTCATCTCACCATCTCACTCTCTGTCTTCCTCTATTTCTGCTCCCATTCATGGGTCTCCATGATGTCATTAGGGAAGTCCATCTATTATCTGTTCTCCTACTGATATGTCCAGCCCACTTCCACTTACTTAAAGGGGAACATTATCACCAGACCTATGTAAGCGTCAATATCTACCTTGATGTTGCAGAAAAAAGACCATATATTTTTTTAACCGATTTCCGAACTCTAAATGGGTGAATTTTGGCGAATTAAACGCCTTTCTAATATTCGCTCTCGGAGCGATGACGTCACATTGTGACGTCACATCGGGAAGCAATCCGCCATTTTCTCAAACACCGAGTCAAATCAGCTCTGTTATTTTCCGTTTTTTTGACTGTTTTCCGTACCTTGGAGACATCATGCCTCGTCGGTGTGTTGTCGGAGCGTGTAACAACACGAACAGGGACGGATTCAAGTTGCACCAGTGGCCCAAAGATGCGAAAGTGGCAAGAAATTGGACGTTTGTTCCGCACACTTTACCGACGAAAGCTATGCTACGACAGAGATGGCAAGAATGTGTGGATATCCTGCGACACTCAAAGCAGATGCATTTCCAACGATAAAGTCAAAGAAATCTGCCGCCAGACCCCCATTGAATCTGCCGGAGTGTGTGAGCAATTCAGGGACAAAGGACCTCGGTAGCACGGCAAGCAATGGCGGCAGTTTGTTCCCGCAGACGAGAGAGCTAAACCCCCTATCGACCCTAGCTTCCCTGGCCTGCTGACATCAACTCCAAAACTGGACAGATCAGCTTTCAGGAAAAAAGCGCGGATGAGGGTATGTCTACAGAATATATTAATTGATTAAAATTGGGCTGTCTGCACTCTCAAAGTGCATGTTGTTGCCAAATGTATTTCATATGCTGTAAACCTAGTTCATAGTTGTTAGTTTCCTTTAATGCCAAACAAACACATACCAATCGTTGGTTAGAAGGCGATCGCCGAATTCGTCCTCGCTTTCTCCCGTGTCGCTGGCTGTCGTGTCGTTTTCGTCGGTTTCGCTTGCATACGGTTCAAACCGATATGGCTCAATAGCTTCAGTTTCTTCTTCAATTTCGTTTTCGCTACCTGCCTCCACACTACAACCATCCGTTTCAATACATTCGTAATCTGTTGAATCGCTTAAGCCGCTGAAATCCGAGTCTGAATCCGAACTAATGTCGCTATAGCTTGCTGTTCTTTCCGCCATGTTTGTTTGTGTTGGCTTCGCTATGTGACGTCACAGGAAAATGGACGGGTGGTAAAAATCAGGCACTTTGAAGCTTTTTTTAGGGATATTGCGTGATGGGTAAAATTTTGAAAAAAACTTCGAAAAATATAATAAGCCACTGGGAACTGATTTATAATGGTTTTAACAATTCTGAAATTGTGATAATGTTCCCCTTTAATTTGATAGTTCTCATAATGTCTTGGACTTGCGTTTGTTTTCTCACCCGTTCATTTGTTTTTAGGTAAACTAAATGCGGCCAAAACATTGTTTCCTAATTATTCCACATACCGACTTATACTCCGATGCGACTTATACTCCGGTGCGACTTATACCCCGAAAAATACGGTAACTGTGTATTTAAAGGGGAACTGCACTTTTGTTGGACATTTGCCTATCTTTGATAAAGACATGACAACGGATGAATTTTTTAATGCATTCTAAATATAAAATAAATATAAATAAAAGTCAGCTGACAGCAGAGCCAATGGGAGCTCCACTATTCCGCCCATAAAATCCAATAAATAACTATTCAAAAAGCGCCAACAATACTTCATTTACATTTTGTGACTTGAATATTCACCAAGTGTTAGTGATATTGTTATTATAAGCGCCAACGCAGACAACCTATTTATAGCGGCGTCGTGTTCACGATTGTATGTCCCTATGTTTAATCGAGTGGTCTGCTGCTTCCTCGCTTCCTTGCTCTCTTTAAGATTCTTGTAGATCATAAATCATGCCTCTCACCTGGACAGAAGAAGTCTGAGTAGGTATTCTGACAAGTTGCTACTCTTTCACAGCCATTTAGGACCCGAAAATGGCCAGAACGACATGAAAAGACACTCTGTCGCCCCAGTCCGCCTCACCCCATTTCTTTGTGAGGATTATAATTTTTTTAATTTAGTTTTTTTTAGTTTAGTCTTTATTTGAAGGGACAATGCACAGAAACATTAAGCTCAAAAACAGTTATGTTCCGCACCCGATAATAGCTAAATAGCTCATTTCCATCTGCAGTCCCTGGCTACCTAAATTAAAGAGATACAAAAAACATGTAATCAAATTATAACAATACAATTATACACTAGCATGCAATAAAATTAAAAGTCAGAAAATGCTCTTTCATTGATACATACTTATACATTACAACCACCCCTCCTTTACATCATAACACATAGACAATACATGCTCTTGTTCACATCTGTCATCATTTGTAAAAAAAACAGTCATGATTTTAACAGACACATCTCACAACTTACAGCAAAATGTTCTCATGCATACATATAAGACACATTAAGTTGACAACTTTGATTGCTCCAAAGCCAATGTTTAAGTTCAATTGTGAATGAAGAGTAATCTGTTAGACTTTTCAAGTTTGTTGTGAGGTCGTTCCATTCCTTTATTGCTTTATATGAAAAGGCTGATTGTGCAAAAGAGGTTTTACATCTGGGTACGCTACACTGCCCCACTGGTGTGTTTCTAGTTGTCACAGCAGATGTAAACTGGACAACGTGCTTAAGTGGCGCTGGTGCAGTAACACCAAAGAATTGACTGATGAACATTATCACATAATTTATTCCGAAAATATAAATAACAACAAATAAAGTATATATACTATTAACCGCAACAGGTAATTGTAAAAAAACAACAACCCAACAACATGATTTGGACAATTTCAGAATGTGCTTGTTCTATTTTTAAACAAAGAAAACAATCTGATGTTGTCTTTAGTTTTAAGTTATCATGCCGTGATTTTACCAGTCTGGTCCACTTGGGAGTAGATTTTTCTCCATGTGGCCCCTGATCTAAAACAAGTTTGACACACCTGCTCTACGGTGATGTTTTAATGGAACTGATTTTTGTTTTTTGTTTAATCCTTCTAGATTGCCCTTTGACCCTCCAGTTTTATTCTGCCAGAGCAGGTGAAGTGACTACAAGTGAGATGATGTTATTTGTTTTAATCTGCATGCATATTGAATGCAGCTAACATTTGGAATCATTTATGGCACTGAACAGACCTGAAAGCAGACCCACAGGTTGCCCAGATAGCTGTGTGCCCGAGTCATGTGACCCACAGGCTTCAGATTGCCTCAGTCCTGCCGCTGCCGCTACAACTGGACAACCAAGGGTAATGCAAATGATCATTTTGAAATATGTGGGAATAATCATGTTGAAATAATTATGAATTTCATCATCATACCAAAATGAATGACCTTAAAGGGCCTTTTGTGTCCCCACATAACTACAGGGTCATGCATGTAAATGTTTTTTTTGTCATTTCATGTCCCCGCCTGGTGTCAAAATCTAATGCATGAAGTGACTTATGCATAAAGGGTGTTTTCTTTATTATTCACCATTTACGATTAAGAGTTTTTATTAAGTTTAACATTTTTGCTTTACAATTGGTCCTCCATCTGTCTAAAATAGGGGTGTCAAACTAATTTTCGATCAGGGGCCACATGGAGAAAAATCTACTCCCAAGTGGGCCGGACTGGTAAAAATCACGGCACGATAACTTAAAAATAAAGACAACTTCAGATTGTTTTCTTTGTTTAAAAATAGAACAAGCACATACTGAAATTGTACAAATCATAATGTTGTTTTGTTTTTTACACTTGCATGTTGCGGTTAATAGTATTCTATCTTTATTTGTCGTTATTTATATTTTCTGAATAAACTGTCAACTCATTGGTGTTAATTTTCAATCTATCAAGATAAAAAAGTTATATCAAAATCAAATTACAGGACGTTATTTATGTAGTTTGATCATTTTCCTCGACTGATGTACTAACATTGTGTGGTTTATTTTGTACATATGTAGCATCATCTACAAAGATACAAAGAATTTCTATTGCGACACCTAGTGGACACATTTAGAACAGCTGTTTTTTCATTCAAAAAATTTTAGGTACATTTTTATACTTAGCAAACTCATCGTGCTGGCCGGATAAAACCTGATCGCGGGCTTGATCCGACCCTCGGGCTGTACGTTTGACACCCCTGGTCTAAAATCAGTGTTTGGGCTCATTTGATCAAAGTCTCGGGAAGTAATTCGTCAAAAGACGACCCTTATTTGTAGCCCAAAATGGCAACCTTCCTGTTTGTCTGCAAATGTGACTTCTTGACTTTTTTATGTGTCTTATGACAAATCTCATCTACATTTGACGATCCATAAAACTGGTAATGGGGGCTAGTTTTAAAATGTTTGTTTTTGAGTTTTGAGAGTTTTGGGGGTTTGTGTTCTGGACAAGTGAAATATTAAATACTTGACAAGGACACACTTGCAAACTTTGAGTTTTCATGCAAGTCAAGGCACCTAAAAAATATGAGGAAAGGCATGGTTATGATCAATAATGTGTCCTGGCAGCTACCCGGTCTTCACCCCCTGGACGGATGTCCCTCATGAAACATTCCCTGCCTGCTTTGTGCTCAAACTGCAGCCAGCCATACCCATTATGGTGCCTTTTGTTGACAAGATAAGCCGAATTACAGGTATTTAAATATATTTTCTAACATGATGCTATTTTTAAACCAAACATATGTATCATTTATGTCCATTCCTAGAAGTTGCTATACCAAATTCTGACCTGCAGTGGGCGCCATTTCCCCACCTTTTGACAGGAAGTGATGGGCAGGACAATGTTTTCACTCTGGTATGTTCTTTAACCCTCCTAAGTAAGCTTTGTTAAAATGTGTGTGTGTTTACAGCGTCTTTCAGGTGATGCCGTCCACACGTATGTTTTCCCTGGAGAGGCGTGGGACTCTCCTGCCCACAAAGGGGTCATGATGGACAGCGTTCCCTTCACCCATCCTGTCCACGTCCCCAATCTGGTGGAGGTGCTGCGGCATCAGTGTGTTATTAACACTTTACTGAGCAGCTGCACATCACCAGGTCCAGGTGTGAAAATGTAATCTATTAAGAAATACAGTCATTCGTTTCCATTCTTATTGATATTCCCATTTTTTTTAGTTTCAGCCTGTGATCAACATTTCGAGATTCGTCTTGAGACAGACACCAGCTTCTCTGTGACCTTTCACCGACCCCACCTGGATTCTCTTGCAGTGTGTGAGCAGAAATATTTTCATTATATTTTACTTACTTTTTTAAAATACACATTCTTATTTATTTGTAATTATGTTATGTTTTTTTTGTTGTTTTACAGTTTTTGTGTTGTATACATTGTTGTATTAATTTTTAATTAACTTATGTTTTATGTTTTTACAGGGTTTTTGTATTTCACTTCTATATTATGTATGTTTGTGTTGTAAAAAAAATTATTTTAATTTTAATTTTTAAATGATTTCTGTAAGTTTTGTACAAATTAATAAATTTCGCGTTTATTTCAATGTTTTGATATGTTTTTACAAAAAAATTGTAAATATAAACGTAATCAAATTAAAAATGAATAAAATATTTTTTACAAAACCTGTAATTAAACATAAAATAATTTGTATAGTTTTTACATACTTTTAATTATTTAATAAAGTCATTTGTACGATTGTATTCATTTAGAATTTTTCCATCATTATTAAATATTTAATTATAATTGATTTTAATTATGAATAGAAACATAACATGAGTAAAATAAATACAAATTTTTACAAAACACAAAAAATTAAATATTTAATTACAATTAATTTTAATTATGAATATAATTTATACAAAAAAACCTTTATAGAAACATAATTGAAAATGAATATAAATTGTAAAAAAAACAAAAAAAACAACACAAAACCTGTAAATAACAATTGAAAATAAATTAAATATTTTGTATACATTTATTTACCTTTTAATTATTTAATAAGTGAACTATTTAATTTCTTATATAATAAATATATTTTTAACTATAATTCATTCTTTGTAATGTCAAGGTGTACCCCCGCCATCCCCTCGAGTGCAGCTGAGATAGGCTCCAGGCTCCAGCACCCCTCCCCCCACTCAACAAAATACACAGACTGTAAATAAACAGAACATAATTATATTACATATTACATTTTATCAGTGTAGGGGCAGCACGGTGTCAGAGGGGTTAGTGCGTCTGCCTCACAATACGAAGGTCCTGAGTAGTCTTGGGTTCAATCCCGGGCTCGAGATCTTTCTGTGTGGAGTTTGCATGTTCTCCCCGTGACTGCGTGGGTTCCCTCCGGGTACTCCGGCTTCCTCCCACCTCCAAAGACATGCACCTGGGGATAGGTTGATTGGCAACACTAAATTGGCCCTAGTGTGTGAATGTGAGTGTGAATGTTGTCTATCTGTGTTGGCCCTGCGATGAGGTGGAGACTTGTTCAGGGTGTACTCCGCCTTCCGCATGATTGTAGCTGAGATAGGCTCCCGCGACCCCAAAGGGAATAAGCGTTAGAAAATGGATAGATGGATGGATGGATTTATCAGTGTATGTACATTTTTGTGTGTTTTGTACAAAATATTGTATTTTTATGTTTATATGCTGTTTTTTTAGTTGTGTTTATTTGTACATGTCTGTGTGTTTTGTATAAATGGGAGGTTTACACTTCTGCAAAAGTTGTTTGGATATGGAAGAAATCCTTTTTTTTCTTGATTCCAGTGCTGGTGGACATCCCCAATTCTCACCAGCTTGCATGCAGACTATTTGGAGCAGGCATGGACGCTTCCCTGGATGGACATGTCTCTGACATCATGAAAAGGTATAATTTAATCGATCATTTCTTATGTTTGTCTTCGATTGTCTGTGATCATTATTTTTGTTTCAGGTGCATGTCTGTCCCTTTGACGCTGCAAGCCTTGTACATAAAGATGGAAGATGCACCTCCTCCTGTCTCCATCCTTGCAATGGCTGAGAATGAACCTTCTACTTCCTCATGCGTACTTATGGAAGACTTGAGTGCACCAAAGCAGGAGGAGAACTTGGCCGCCTCAGAGCACCTCAACGTTAGTCCCTCCGCCGCCGCCGCCAACCTTTGCCCCGTCGCTCCCGAGGGCGTCGTTGAACCCTGCTTGACTAACAACGGCCAGCAGTCTGAGCTGGTGTAGTTGAGTACAAAGCCTCCACTTTAAAATTAATAATCCTAATAAATATTGCCTCCTAGTTTGGTTTGCACAAAGCCATGAATGTGCAGCTGTTCCTTCTACACAACAACTGTACTTAACAGAATGTAGGTGGGCTGAAAGCAGTTTATTGCTGTGTGGATTGAAAATGTCACCAGCAGACAACTGCTTTGCAGAGGTATCCAATGACCTGTATGGACGCTATTTATAGAAACATTCCAAAACGTGCGGTAAAACCATTCTCTTCGTTCAGCTGCTCTTTAATTCAAAGAAGAAGAGGAGATTATGTGTCACCCTCCTCTTTGGTGGTGAAGCGGTAATCCAAAAAATCTGTTTCCTTCACAAATTTGTGCTTGGAAAGGTCAGCGAGAGCTGGCATGAACATTTTTTCAACAAAATGACACAATAATTGGTATTCCTTCAACTGTGGCAAGCAATCATGCACAAAGTATTCCACATGATGTACGTTCCATGTACACGTTTAAAAAAAATTGTCCAACACTCAAAAAACACGGTCAGTAAAAAAAAACTAAACATTAGACTCTTAGCAATTGTGCCAATCAGCCCAGAAGTCCTTAACGTGTCAGTGCCCATTTTAAAGCAAAACAATTAAATGTTTTGGCCAAGGATATAATAAGTTAAATACTGAATATATTTAAAATGTGAATGATGATATTCCCCCTGGCTTATCTCAGTATTAAATGCATTTGTATAACCAATATGCCATCCGAATCTTTTTTTCACAATGTAATATTTTTTATTTTTTTTGCCGTAGCACACTTTAGTGAGACACCACCCTACTTGCATCTTGACAGTGACGGACAAGCTACTTGGAAAATGTAGCAAGCTAAACTACAAGTTACTCTCGATTAAATGTAGCTAAGCTACAAGCTACACGGCAAAAGTAGCTTGCTACATTTAACAACATTTACTGTATATCCATGGACCCACATGTATAACGTCAATGTTAATGTAACTGAGTTACAATAAGGGTCCATTACTATTAACTGTCTGTCATTTAGCCGGGGACACCCTACAACTAGGTACATGTAGTGTAGTTTGCCTTTTCTTTGGCCCACCCCCATAATGTTATTCATTTTCCCTGCCTACAGTAAAAATCTATTTTATATCCTGACATAAAAACAATGACTTGTGTGGTAACAGTTGGTAATGGTTATATGGAGTAAAACTTTTCATCAACTCAACTCACCTTAACGTGTGTTACTAAATTTGTGTTCCATATCTTCAATGAAGAGAGCAGTTATGATTTTGGTTGACTAAACAACTAAAAACTAAGGATTAGAGCATACATTTGTCCAAATATGACCAAGGACACACATTGTGGGTTTCCTGCACGTTGTCTTCATCACTAAAGGAAACATCTAATTTGCGGGAAAATATCATTCTGCTATTTTTATTTATTTATTTATTTTTTTGAGTCATCAGCTTGATGCGTCCCCCTGTCTCTGACTCCCTCGACATGAGTGCGTGACTGTTGGGATTTTGCTTACTCGTTTCAATGAGCCACCTTATCTTTCTTCAAATTGGCCAGTCAGCAAGTTTTTGCTCTAACCTTAACCATTTGCTGAGTTGCAATCACGTGACCTAGAGGCACATCTGGGCACTTCTGGGTTTCAGGCGATGATCTGGAGTCCCATTAGGCTACTGTTCAATTCCCAGAGTCATTGCAGATTCGGGCGTATTTTGAAAGCTTTACAGGAAAAGCTGTAAGCTATTATTAAAAATGGGATGGAGTTGTTTTTTACACTCGTAAGAATTATTATTATTATTATTATTTTTTTTTAAGATTTAAACCTTTTATCATTACTAAGATCTTACTGCTCGTTATGACCTCACTTCATTAGACCGTCATGGTTTTTAGAGAACAAAAGATTGGAGGCACATTATGTCTTTACATCTGAGGGGTCCACAAATGTGAAAGACAATGTTGGACTTACTTGTGCATCGCTAAGTAACACATTTGATTGCCATAACGAGTGCCGTGCTGCTGTGATCGTGACACTAATGAGAAAAAGGATAAGTTAGTTTGCAGTTGATTTCCTGTTGATTTTCAAATATTAGTCTCATCTACAATTCATGTCTGCAGTTGTTTTTATGTGAAGTTCATATTTTGTCCCATTATTTAGCTATAATTGTCCCTGTTGTTCAACAATGTTTGTTCTGTATATACTGTTGAGCCTACTAGAGATTTATTCATCTGGTTTATTAATATTGTTAAGGATATTTTCTTGATGGTAACAAATGCCACCAAAGACACTATAATTTGGTCATCCGTGTCGAATAAAGCACTTGGCATTTCTGTGCAACAACAGCTAAGATTTTAGTTTCTGTTATAAAAATAGAGAACGAAAAATACGGTGGATTGGACCAACAATTAAAATATTTATTACTAGGACTTGACGTTGGTTTATTTGGCACATGCAGGTCTTTGTAGTTATATTTAGGCATAGCAACCACAAAAGAACACAAACTAATGCGATCTAGTGTCCTTTTTTATGTTTAGTTCTGCTCTATAACACTACTAATATAGTAAAGAATAAACTTGATTGCATCACAGAAAGGTTCTTAAACACATCAAATGTTCAAAAAAACATTTTACAAAGTGATCGCTGCAGACACAAGCATGGTCCGATTGTATTCCACAAGTTGAGGAAAGTGATATATTTAAGAGGCATTTTCTTCCATGCAATTTTGTTTTTTCCCCTGACTTTATGACCTTTATGAACCACTTTTTCACGACTCTATGAAAACTCTTTCTTTTCTCTTTTCAAACGACTGAAACACCCAAGAAAAGAACAGCAATACGGCATTTTCTGCTCAAACTCTACACTCACTCTACTCTCACTTGTTTCAATGCTATGTTATAGCTGCTTGATCATCGAGTGAAGAAGAAAAACGGATGTGACGTCATATGCAATCCACCTATTTTGACTCATCATACGAACCCCAACCGATCATCATGGATTTTCTCCGTATGTATGGATGTTCTCATACATCTAGGTCATTATATTTTTCCATATTTTTTTTTTTACACCTGGATTGCCACTCCATTTTCTTTCTTTGTAGCTTGTAGCTTTGATGTAAGCTACTCTGCTACAATGGCCCAAAAGTAACTAGGCTAAAGTAAAAGCTACTCATTAAAAAAGTAGCTGAGCTATCTCCAAACCATTGGACATAACGTTAAGTTACGTAGCTTGTTACTGCCCATCACTGCATCTTCATTACAAGTTAGTTGTCTCTCGCCACATAGCGCTTCAAATAATGCAGCATCAACACATTGTTTTTTCCCCCCAGCATATTCTGAAATGTTTTGGTCTCAAATTTAGCATTTTAAAAACATAAATACACTAAAAATAATGATACAGTAGTATTAGCCATTAGAAGGGACCGTGTTGTTCAGTATCGTAGCCACTGATTGGCTCAACCTCAGGAAGCATTACGGCTGTATATTGGATTAAAGGAGTGTAAAGGTGACTAGAGGGTGTTATTTCATGTCCAGAGGGATCTTATAACGTTGAAAAACATATTTAGGATGTAAACAGTTTTTTTTAATGCTCGGGCTGTGAAAATATTTGATTTATACATCAATCATTCCTACTTTGCGAAAATTCCTTAAGATTAAGATTGGTTTCAAATTTCAAAGGGGACAATGCAATTTCATAAAAGACATGACTACACATGGTTAAAAAAGCCGGAATTAGCCAGAAGGCTAGTTTTCATCTGTAGTCCCCTTGCCGTGATGTAAAAAAGGCAGTAAAATTACAATTTCAAAGAAAAAGAAAATAAAAAGAAAGAAAAAGCACACAATACATATACGATATAATAAAAAATAAAATACAACATAACATTTATCTTAGCATCAAAACAGGCGGATAAATGCAAGCTGACAGTTTGCTTGTGAAGACAAATTGCAGGAAAACTTAAGCAACATTAACGCTGTTGAGTGATAAGCTTAACCTATTACTATAACAATCTACAAGGTTGATATAGTTGGCTTCTCTTTCTTCCCCTCCATTTATCTGCTTTCTTTTGTATTTCAAGTTATCATTACATGTAATGTTGCATCTGAACAATTGTATTGTTGATAATAGAGGTCATTGTTATTATTCATTATCAATAGTGCTATTTCTATTGGTATTTGTATTGCTCCATTTGTAGTGTAATAATGCTCATTGTCATTTCTGTATTATTTTTATTTCACTAACTGCTTCTTTGCTATCACTTTTACTATCATATTTGTACATATCCTATTTGCTGATGTTGTTCTATTGTTGTTGTTATTGCTGTCTCTTTGTCTTATCCCCCTCTTGTCCCCACAATTTACCCCCGTCTTAATTTTTTTCCTCTTTCTATCCCGGCTGCACCAGATAATAATATAATTCCATTTAAATAAAGTCAAATACAAATAACACAACGAGAGAAGTATCCCACACTTCTCTTTTGTAAAGTAAATTTGTACAGCTGATATGGGCATCTACATCAACTCAATCATCAATCAATCAATGTTTATTTATATAGCCCTAAATCACCAGTGTCTCAAAGGGCTGCACAAGCCACAACGACATCCTCGGTACAGAGCCCACATAAGGGCAAGGAAAAACTCACCCCAGTGGGTGGTATTTGTAAATACTATATTCAAATATCACCACAACGCTCTGCTACTACACTTATACTGAATACCGTATTACTGTAGTACATCAACTATATGATTTGCCTGAGAAGCTGGACAGGACCAAAAAAAAAAAAAAGTGATACGCGTGCCCCCCCGAATGTTTACAATTGTATTATCAAATATTTAAAAAAATAAAATGATTTTGTAAAGCAATATTATTTAAGCAACAAAAGTAAACAAAAACAAAAGCTATTTTTGTCTCTTGTTAAAATCCTTGTTTTTCCCCACCATTGCCCTGATTGTGTTCTAATATACTGTACTGTATCAACTATATAACAAAATATTTGTGAAAATCTCGATCTGATACCCAGCTGGTGGTATCGACGAAATTGACATTTGGATCGAACCACTCACCACTACTATACAGTTGATTTATCCACTTTAATTATAGGCACATTTCCCCTGCACGGCGCCATCTGCAGGATTTGTCATGACACTGCACTCACCGCCAATCTATTTCGATCGCTTTGAAATGCAAACGAGCACTTTGCGCCGTAGCGGGCTTCTTTGTAATTATGATGTTCCTCTATTGTTGCAAAAGCAAAGTACTGCTTTTTTTTTTCTCCTTTTTTTTTTTCTTTTTTTTTTCGCTTTCTCTTTTAGTGCTGCGGTCTCTTTAAATCCAGAAGAGCAGCAGCAAGTTTCTCTTCTCCTCGCGTCCTGCAGCAGCGCATTTGATTATTCAGACACTCAAACAGCTGCAGTGCACCTCCACTACTTTGTGCTGCCGACTTCCTTCTTTTATTCTGGAAGTGCGGAAGAAAGAGGGATAACAGCATAAATTAAGATGTAGAAGAAGAACAATAAACCAGGATGTAAATGTCTTGCACCGCTGGAAGAAGAAGAGAGTCCTCCTCTCGTCCACATCTGGATTAACTATTTGGACTCTCGCTTCTGCTTCGGATTTGGACTCCTTCTTTTTTTTTTTTTTTTTTTTTTTTTTGCTCCTTTTTTGGGTCGAGTTTCGTGCTCGACTATGTGTCGGTTCAAATGGGAGCAAACAACGGAAAACTGTATGGAAGTGAGGGTGAGTGCTGCTGATTATAACCACTTTTTTTTTTTTTTTAATCAACACTCACCGCCTGACAAATACTTTTTCTTAAGTTATCTTGCCAACTTTAAAAACAAAACAAAAGAAAAAACATCTTAAATGAGTCACTATTAGAAATCTTAACATTATCTTTTCGTCAGGAATTATCTCTGGGATTGATCAAAAAGGCAGGCTAGAAGGCACATGTGACAGCTTTCCCTGCTTCCACAGACGTGCTATGCATTCTAAAGTCCAACTGGGTTATGTTTTTAGTGTAACATCATTAAAACCTGCATGGGTGATGTCAGAAATGGAGCTACTGTCAGGGCCGTAACTAGGATTTGACAAACCCCAAGGTCAAAAATTGGTTAGGCAGCACGGTGGTACAGGGGTTAGTTAGCATGTGCCTCACAATACAAAGGGTTCGAACCCCGGGCAGTTTGCATGTTCTCCCCGTGACTGGGTTCCCTCCGGGTACTCATCACACCTCCAAAGACCCGGGGATAGGTTAATTGGCAACGCTAAATTGACCCTACTGTGTTAATGTTGTCTGTCTATCTGTGCTGGCCCTGCGATGAGGTGGCGACTTGTCCAGGGTGTACCCCGCCTTCCGCCCAAATGCAGCCGAGATAGGATCCAGCACCGTGACCCCGAAAGGGACAAGCGGTACAAAATGGATGGCTGGATGGAAAAATGTGGTTATCCAAGAGAAGCTTTGAATCCCAGCACCATATGGATAATAATAGCTTTCATTGAGGTAATTATCACGTGTTTTATTATGGAACATATTTGACAATCAGTCCATTTTTTTATTAATATGATGAAGTTTTGCGTATTAATTTATATTAACATCTTTGAAACATAAATTTAAAAACCATACCGAAGTGTCTTATGCGACCGGGAGTCAAACCCAAGACCTGCTATTCAAAGATGACGCCCACCGAAGGTGGAAAATGTGTCTTCATATTATAATCAGTAGGCAGCACTGTGGAACAGGGGTTAGTGCATGTGCCTCACAATACGAAGGTCCTGGGTTCGATCGCCGGGCTCTTTCACCAAAAATTATTCCTGGGCGTGGTCACCGCTGCTGCTCACTGCTCCCCTCACCTCCCAGGGGGGGTGAACAAGGGGATGGATCAAATGCAGAGGTTAATTTCACCACACCTAAAGTGTGTGTGACAATCATTGGTACTTTTACTTTTTTTTAAAACTTTCTGCGTGGGTTCCCTCCGGTACTCCGGGGATATGTTCATTGGCAACACTAAATTGGCCCTAGTGGGTGAATGTGAGTGTGAATTAGGGCTGCAACTAACAACTAATTTGATAATCGATTAATCGATTAATATTCGGATGAAAGAGACAAACTACATTTCTATCCTTTCCAGTATTTTATTGAAAAAAAAAACAGCATACTGGCACCATACTTATTTTGATTATTGTTTCTCAGCTGTTTGTATATGTTGCAGTTTATAAATAAAGGTTTGTAAATTAAAAAAAAAAAAAAGTAGCCTCTGCGCATGCGCATAGCATAGATCCAACGTATTGATGACTAAATTAATCGCCAACTATTTTTATAATCGATTTTAATCGATTTAATCGATTAGTTGTTGCAGCCCTAGTGTGAATGTTGTCTGTCTATCAGTGTTGGCCCTGCGACTTGTCCGGGCTACAGCCCCCCCCTGCGAACCCAAAATGGACAAGCGGTAAAAAATGGATGGAGGGAGGGATTCTAATCAGTGACAGATAAAGACGTGGCCAGGAATAAGTTTGGGGTAAAATGTTATATGAAGCGCCTTGTCATAATTTACACTTGAATGTGCTTCTTCACGCAAAACGGGGCCCCCACTCATCGTGAAGCCCTACGCAGAGCGCGTGTTCTGCACTTAGGGCGGGGCGGCACCTGACTGACACGACAGCGGTATTATACCGACTCGAGGTGGGGAAAACAATAGATTTTGAAATGCATCGCAATTCGGACAAGGACAGTTATAGAATCGATTTTTAAACGTCAAAAATCGATAATCCATTTATTTATTGTAAATAGGGATGATAATGGCTTTTTTGCCGATATCCGATATTTCGATATTGTCCAACTCTTAATTACCGATACCGATATCAACCGATACCCATATATGCAGTCGTGGAATTAACACATTATATTATGCCTAATTTGGACAACCAGGTATGATGAAGATAAGGTTCTTTAAAAAAATAAAAATAAAAAAATAAAAAATAAGAAAAAATAAATTAAAAACATTTTCTTGAACAAAAAAGAAAGTAAAACAATATAAAAACAGTTACATTGAAACTAGTAATTAATGAAAAATTAACTGTTAAAGGTTAGTACTATTAGTGGACCAGCAGCACGCACAATCATGTGTGCTTAGGGACTGTATCCCTTGCAGACTGTATTGATATATATTGATATATAATGTAGGAACCAGAATATTAATAACAGAAAGAAACAACCCTTTTGTGTGAATGAGGGTGCACTAATTGTAAGTGTATCTTGTGTTTTTTATGTTGATTTAATAAAAAAACAAAAACAAAAAAACAACAACGATACCGATAATAAAAAAAACGATACCGATAATTTCCGAAATTACATTTTAAAGCATTTATCGGCCGATAATATCATCTCTAATTGTAAACAAAGTTTCTTATTTCAAATGCACTGTTTTTTAAAGTTGCTTTTTAGTGAAATGAAAAAGAATGTAAAACTGCATCAATATACATAAATTAAAGATGCATCAATTTTTAATCAAATCGTACCTCCTGAATCGTAATCGTAATCGAATCGTGAGGTGGCCAAAGATTCCCACTTCTAATACCGACAGTGTTGCACATCAATTTCATTAGGAGTTATGTCAGTATTATTTATTGTTAATAAGGAGTTATGTCAGTATTATTTATTGTTAATAAGGGTGTGGGAAAAAAACGATTCGAATTCTAATCGCGATTCTCTCGTTGTGCGATTCAGAATCGATTCTCATTTAAAAAAAATCTATTTATTTTATTATTTTTTTTAAATTTTAAATCCTTTTTTATTTTTTTATTTTTATTTTTTTAAATTAATCAATCCAACAAAACATAAATGTGTTTTTTTTTAAAACATTCATTTATTTATACTTCTGGGTCTCATTTGCAAGTACTTTACTGTACTATATTACATAGTAGGGGTGTGGGAAAAAATCGATTTGAATTCGAATCGCGATTCTCACGTTGTGCGATTCAGAATCGATTCTCATTTTTTTTAAATGAAAATTAAATTGATTGTTTTTTATTTTTTATTTTTTTAATTAATCAATCCAACAAAACAATACACAGTAATACCATAACAATGCAATCCAATTCCAAAACCAAACCCGACCCAGCAACACTCAGAACTGCAATAAACAGAGCAATTGAGAGGAGACACAAACACGACACAGAACAATCCAAAAGTAGTGAAACAAAAATGAATATCAACAAGTATCAATATTAGTTACAATTTCAACATAGCAGTGATTAAAAATCACTCATTGACATTATCATTAGACATTTATAAAAATAAAAATAATTGAACAATAGTGTCACAGTGGCTTTGTATCGAGAATCGTGTTGAATTGAAAAAAAAACAAAAACGATTTTGAATCGAATCGTGACCCCAAGAATCGATATTGAATCGAATCGTGGGACACCCAAAGATTCACAGCCCTAATTGTTAATGTTATGTTGACAGCACATTTCAGATCGGATTATATTTAAAGTAAAAGTGTACTTCATTGCGTTACGTTGTTGAAGTCGTTGCGAGCTGTGCATGACCAAAGATCGTATATTGTGAGAGGATGATCTACCGCATGGTGTTGTACACTGTGCTACACAAAGTACATTTGCAGTCAGTCATATCATTTTCTTCTTGTCACTTAAAAAAACACATGAGGACATGACCTTGGTGTCCTCAATGGTAGTTACAGTAGTCCATTTTAAGGCATAAGTGATAATAACACCTAGTTATTGCACTTTAATGTAACTTTTCCAGACTTTCCTTCGTCAAAACTTTCATTAGCACCAACTTGTGTGCAGAAAATATTCAATTTATGCAGTTTGCTCGGTTAAAATGGATAATAAATCTGACACGTTGGATTGATTTTTCAACTTTTAAAGTCCAACTGGGATGTTTTTAGTGTTTAAATAAATGCAAATCCAATACAGCAGCAACATCCATGGTTTAAAACCCACACAATGAACATACAGTAAGTGTTCCATAAATGCAGCTACAGTAATCCATTTATGTCCCTGTAAGTAAGGTATGTTAGGCAGAATCTGCTAATAAGACTAATTATTGCACTTTAATGTAATTTTTCCAGCTGTAAAATGACCTCCCTAAGTCAAAACTTTGATTAGCAACAACTTTAATACATACATCATTCAATTTATGCCGTTTTCTCCAGTAAAATGTACCATAAATCTCACATGTTTGACTGTTTTCCTGCGTTAATGTGTTTTCATAATTGCAAATCCAGCATAGGAGCAACTATAAGATTTAAAAAACCTACATAAAGAACATAAGTGTGCCATTAATGGACCGACTGTAGTCCATTAAGGTACAATAAAGCCTAACTATTGCACTTGAATGTAACTTTTTGGCTCTGAAAAGAACTCTCTAAGTCAAAACATTAATTATCACCAACATTTATGCAGAAAATATTCAATTTTTGCCGTTTGCTCCATTAAAATTGATAAAAGAAAATGCTCACTATCTCACTAGTTTGACTGTTTTTTTTTTTTTACTTTTAAAAGTCCAACTGGGTTATGGTTTAGTGTTTTAATAAATGCAAATCCAATATCACAGCAAAATGTAATATTTAAAGCCTACACAATAAACATAAGCGTGTCCTTTAAAGTACAATCTGCTATAATGATACTAATTATTGCACTTTAATGTATTTTTTCAGCTCTAAAGAGCTCCCGAAGTCAAAACCTTAGTACTTTTGTGAAAAAAATATTCCATTTATGCTGTTTGCTCCATTAAAATGGATCAAAAATGCACCCCATTTCACATTTTTGACTGCTTCTCCTACTTTAAGATATCTTTAGTGTTTTAATAATTGCAAATCTAATATCACCGATTAAAACCTACATAATAAACATTACTGTGCCAGAAATGGTGCTATATTCGTCCATTTTGAAGGTACAGTCTGATAACAAAGACTAATTATCACACTTTTTTATGTACCTTTCCTAGTTCTAAAAATACATCTCTAAGTCCAAACTTTAAATTGTAAAGCTTAGCAACAACTTTTATGTAGAAAATCTTTAATTTATGCAGTTTGTGCCATCCAAAGTGAAGAAAAAAAACACGTTTGACAGTTTTTTCTACTTTAAAAATCTGTGTTTAGTGTTTTGATAAATGCAAATCCAACCTAGCAGCAAAACATTACATTACATTAAAACCAACACAATGAGCATAACTGTGTAATTTCTGTCCCTTAGGGTACAATGTGACAATAAAGACAACATATTGCACTTTCTTACTTTGAAAATCGTATTCTGCATCCCAAAGTCACACAAGAATGTTTTTATTGCTGACAAAATAAACACCACACTCTGCCAGGAATGCAGTTACAGTCGCCTATTTTTGTCCCTTAAGGTGCAAATGGCACCCCCAGTGACAAGAATAGTACCCCTAAAACCATATTGGACCAAAAATACAAAAAAGTAATCTGTCTGGAGCCGCACAAAAATAAAAGACTTGTATAAGTGTTATAATGATGGCAACACATGATGTAAGTGGCTAAATTAGCCTACCGTACTATCAAAATGAGTATGTGTCGCAGGCTGACGCAAATCTTAGCTGACAGAAATGTTCAAAAGTGTAATATTTATTCTACACATTTTTACAACATTGGAAAACATTAGTAAAACTTCTGAGAGGGTGAGATAACTCAGCACTCACCTTAGAATGGCCAAAGGTATAAATGTGTACGTCCACGTTAAAGGAAACGGCAGGCCGCCTTCTTCTAATGGATTTATTACAATCTTTGCAAGCTGGCTAAGGTTTGCTGTGGTCTGGAACAACATGGCACTATCAGAAATGCAGCCAATATACACATACAGATAATGTGTCATGAAACATGGAAACATGGAAAAATTAACTAAATACACCGATGACATAAGTAAAATAAATTAAATGAGCTCAAATATACCTACAAACGAGGCATAATGACGCAATATGTACGTACAGCTAGCCTAAATAGCATGCTAGCATTGATTAGCTTGCAGTCATGCAGTGACCAAATATGCCTGATTAGCACTCCAACAAGTCAATAACATCAACAAAGCTCACCTTTGTGCATTCACGCACAGTATAAAACGTTTGGTGGACAAAATGAGACAAAGAAGGAGTGGCATAAAACACGTCTTTCTGTGGCAGCGTGGGTGAACGTTGTACATGTAAACAAAACTGTTGAGTCTTCAGTCACAGTCCACATAACGGTGAGTTCAAGGGCCACTGAAATCAGTAGGACAAAATGGTGCTCGCCAAATACTCTCATCGGTGAAGTTTGTCCTCCTACCGAAACCATATTACAACAAAAAATATATTTTTCACCCCATTTTTTTTCCATTTCCATACATTTTTGAAAAAGCTCCATGGAGCCACCAGGGCGCCGCTCAAGACCCGTATGTGGCTCTAGAGCCGCGGGTTGCTGACCACCGCCCTAAAAGGACAATAAAGTACGTAAAATACTCAGATGCACAGAAAATGTTGCATGTTTGAGGACATAAGGTTGTATTTTGGCTGTGAGAATCCTGTGTGTGACTGATGCATCGGAGTGGGACTATCCAGGACTAGCTGCAGTGTGCTCAAACAACCACATAGGTTGCATCTGTCAGCAGATAGTACTGCATCATCTCTTTCGCTTTCGGAGTTATCAGGTCAGTAGTGCATTCTTCACTCCCGAGAGTGCGGGATGAGGCACAATCCAACCCAGACCTGCTGTATTGCAGTGCTTTGTAGCGTTAGCTGTCTTAAAAGACACAAACGTTGCTGAGAAAGATACAAACAACACACAGAAAAGCAGAAAGTGACATCATATGTCACGGAGAGTCCACCGTCCTAAAGTCTTAGAGGAGGCGGGGTCAGAGGCCGAGTGTTTGGCTGACTGACTCACTCGGATCTTGATAAGAAACAATTCCTGACATTTTTTCTGCTCCAGCGCTGCTGCACAAATGTCGAAGAGAAATGTACAGTAATAACCAGGATAAATGACGCCTTTTTAATTTCTTTTTTTTTTTTAGAGCTGCTTTGGTTTGGTGGCAGATTGACTTGCAGGGAAACTGCTTCACCTTAATGGAATGCGGACAAAATCCAGGGAGAGAACGCCTTTTCGATGTTATGATAACCGAAGTCCGCATCGCTGATAAAATCTCCTTACTTGGAATGTGAAGACTCTCACCTTTTTTTTTTAAACTACCTAAACGAAGACTCCCAAAATCTCAGGGCTGCGTTATTTCTGTCTGCAGAGCTGAAATGTTTGGATGAATAACATTCCAGCGTGATCCCGTCCTAAGTCAATAAGATTGGAAGTTTAAAATAACAGGACAGGAGAGGACTCGGCGAGCCAAGTGGACCTGCTGCTCGAGGGTCCTCAGGGACCTCCGCCGGGTCCGCTTTAGCTCGAGGGTTTGACTTTTCCAGGCAAAGTTGCGGCTTTTCAGGATCCGCGCAGACCCAAGCCATAGAACCACATGTCAACAAGCGTAATAAAACAAATGCGGCGCAGCAGTTTGGCCGCCGCGCAAGTCTAAAAAGGAGCTGCTTCCAGAATAGACGCATGACGACGACAACGTCATTGCCGCTGCTCCATAATGATCATGATTGCAAAACTACAAAGTGCGGTTCCCACGGTAATGGCTGGCTGGCTGTATAGAGAGACTAAGGTTGGTAGCAAACATGGCGCCCTGTAGTCACACTTTTGACCAACCAGAGGGCCAAAGGATCTACTAAATGATTGGTCAAAAGCCCCTCGGGGTGCCATGTTTGCTACCAACTTGGAAACTGAGTTGGCCAGTCATTCTCTACATCACAGCATATCATAGCAATCCCAGCATATAATGCAACTATCTCTCCTCGTGGCTGTTAGCAGTATAAGGATGACTTCGTACCTGCACTCCCGTATACATGACAATGAAAAATCATTTGGGGGCTCTGCTCGGATTTCTCTTACTATCCTCTCATCCATCCATCCATTTTTACCGCTTGTCCCTCTCGGGGTTACGGGGGGTGCTGGAGCCTATCTCAGCTGCATGTTCTTTTATTTCTGGAAAGTTTCCAAATGCGAATGTTGACATGTGTGCATAGCAATTAGGGAAATACTTGTTTGGGCACCTAACGATTCGATCCGATTCCGATTCCTAGGGTGACGATTTGCTTTAGAATCGATTCTCGATTGAAACCGATTCTTGCAATGTTTTGTTTAGCATAACAGTTGTAATTAAACAATTAAACTTGTTAAAGCAAGTTACAGGATAGAAAACCTCCTTCTAGTTGCATGGAAATGGCCAAAAATGTATTTTAAAATTGATACAATTTTTAAAAAAAATTCTTACATTTTTTTTTTTTAATACATTTTTGAATCGATTTAGAATCGGGATGAATAACAATCGCAATTCAAATGTGAATCGATTTTTGGTGCACCCCTATCAGTACCAAAGTTCAAATTAAATACTATAATTAGGGATATGCCGATCGATCGGCCGCCAATCTGTATCGATTCCCGATTCAAACCGATTCTCGCAGTGTTTTGTTTGGCATAACAGTTCTAATGAAACTTTTTCAAAGCAGGTTACAGGTTAGAAAAGCTCCTTCTGGTTGCATAGAGATGGCCTAAAATGTATTTTTAAAAATGTATAAAATTTCTACAAATTTTTTAGTTAAAACATTTTTTAAATACATTTTTTAATATTATGAATTGATTTAGAATCGGGATGAATGACAATCCCGATTCAGATGTGAATCACATTTTTTTGTGTATTCCCTATAAGTACCAAAGTCCAAATGCCCATCCATCCATCTATTTTCTACCTCTTATTCCCTTTGGGGTCATTTTCGTGAAAAAGTATGTGATTGACATGGCTTTTAAAGCCAATCACAAACGCCGATCCCCTCTGGCTGGCACTGTGTTTATTTTTAGTCCCCCGGCTAACAAGCGGCTAGTAGCTAATAATGTATCGCCATACACAGTATGGAGCCGCTCCTCCGAAGCTAATAATAATCACCTCCATTACAGCAAATTAACTTCATTTCTTAGTTTCTTAAGTACCATCATCACTGGAGGACGAGGCTAAACATGTTACACATTGAGAGAACAAGCCAAGCGCAAGCATGCTAATAGCTAAGCTACCTACTAAGCTAGCTTTAAAGAATACTAAGAAATAAGTGTTAAGTAAAGTTTACGAAGTGTAGATTGAAGCATGTTACAGCAGAAAGTAAGAATGAAAATTAATAAGATTTAGATATCGAGTTAGATCATGTTGATACCAAGGCTAGTATCCGTATATTATCGATACTAGCATGATTATGTCTACAATATATTTTTATTTTCTCAAAATTGTTTTTGTTAATGTTTACAGACTCAGGCAATAATTCCTTTGAACTGAGGAGGACATAGAGGGCAAAAACCAAAGGATTCAGAATAATAGTTTATAGTAGTTTTTACTTTTTGTTCAAACAATTATATGTAATAAAAGAGAATAAGGAACTAGTTTAAATATTGTTGATATTGTTAAACTCTCATTAGCCATGAGCTCTTACCGTAAATACATGATAAATGTCACAGTTAATATATGTGATCAGGATTGGTATTGGCCGATCACACTTATGGATGATGGATGAACACTTTTTTTTCACAGACAATTATGAAATTTAGAGTCTTTATTTTCAAACTATAGTACACAAATCTATTACGGTATATACCTATAAGTACCAGTAGAGTGGAAAAACAAGCTTCCTCTTTGTTGAAGCTATTATCATATATGTCTGATTTATGACACCAAAAGACTTCCAAAGTTTGTGAATAAATAGATATGATCGAAATAGTAACAATCTCACAGAGATTCACAAGCCATTTTGAGAGATAAGGAGGAAGCCAGTCACGTAGTCCGTGACATAGCGTTAGGAACCACAGATCCCTTCCCCATCAACAAAAATGCCAATCAAGCAGATTTTGTGAGAGCCAACAACAATTACTTTGAGAAAATTATGATCCAGGACCTTACATTTTTGAGCCCGGACATAAAGAGGATGAGCAATAGGTTTTAGTACCCGAATGCTACCCGGATGCAGCTTTATTGAAACAGTGTAGCATCATGTAGCATTATTGCTAGGTGCTAAACGTACAAACTAACCATAATAAACCATAATAAAACAAACACTTACTGTAATATTTCCACTCTTGCTGGGATGTCGACCGACGGGACGCTCACATAATTCCGTTTGCCGTATTTTTCGGACTATAAGTCGCAGTTTTTTTCATAGTTTGGCCGGGGGTGCGACTTATACTCAGGAGCGACTTATGTGTGAAATTATTAACACATTAGCGTAAAATATCAAATAATATTATTTAGCTCATTCACGTAAGAGACTAGACGTATAAGATTTCATGGGATTTAGCTATTAGGAGTGACAGATTGTTTGGTAAACATATAGCATGTTCTATATGTTATAGTTATTTGAATGACTCTTACCATAATATGTTACGTTAACATACCAGGCACGTTCTCAGTTGGTTATTTATGCCTCATATAACGTACACTTATTCAGCCTGTTGTTCACTATTCTTTATTTATTTTAAATTGCCTTTCAAATGTCTATTCTTGGTGTTGGGTTTTATCAAATAAATTTCCCCCAAAAATGCGACTTATATATGTTTTTTTCCTTCTTTATTATGCATTTTCGGCCGGTGCGACTTATACTCCGGAGCGACTTATACTCCGAAAAATACGGTACATGAAAAGTTTATCGCAATCCTCACAAACGGTTAAAAAAAATTGCCGCAACTAGCGTCTTTTTCCACCTTGGGGATGTGGAAGTCGGTCCATGGCCACATTTGTGTACTACCAGGTGAGAGATGAATGAATTGTAATCTCGAATTTACTTTTAGCAAGTTGGAGACGAAGCAGAACCTTAGTGTGTCAACAATAGCAGCGTAAGCTAACATTAGCTAAATAGACTATCTGCATTGGTGCTTATACCAACAGTTTTCACTCATATTTGGTTAATTTTCAGGTTATGACATGTAAATGGAGGATTGTTATGATCTTAAGAGAGTACCCTTGATCTGTTGACTCAATTGTTTGGTATTTATTTACGATTTCGAAAGCATAAAAAAAGCCAAGCATATATGTTCTTATCTTAAATAAGGATTGTGAATGATAAACAGCTCATCTCTTTCCAATTTTAGCATATTTCCAGTACGACTGATCTGATAATATGGTCGGAGTGCAGAAGCTTTACTATTGTAATGTCAATCTCCGAAAATAGCCGGATATATTCGGAGCAGAATATTCAAAATGGCTGACTAAATTTGTAGCATTTTGTGACATTTTGGAAGGTATTTTCACTTACTTTGCAGATTGTAAATAAAATTATAATATATATAAATAAATATATATATATTTATATATAAAAAAATACAAAATAAATAAATAAATAAATAAATAAATACTGTAATATTGTACATGGTAATTGGGATTTGTTATACATTGTATATATTATATAAAAATATAATATAATATAATAATATATCAGTATATTTTATATACTGTATACCGGTATATAATATGTAAATATTACATATATGTTATATTTTATATTGCTACTATGGTACATTTTTTGTCTACATAATACCTGCATTATCCTTTCCATCCTTACCCTTTCCATCCTTTGAAACTGAGCAACTGTGTGGAACAATTTCCCTTGTGGCTCAATAAAGTTTGTCTAAGTCTAAGTCTAAGGATATGGTTTAATGCAGTGGTTCTCAAATGGGGGTACGCGTACCCCTGGGGGTACTTGAAGGTATGCCAAGGGGTACGTGAGATTTTTAAAAAATATTCTAAAATAGCAACAATTCAAAAATCCTTTATAAATATAAATAAAAAACTATCTTTTTTCCACATAGTTCAAGAAAGACCACTACAAATGAGCAATATTTTGCACTGTTATACAATTTAATAAATCAGAAACTGATGACATAGTGCTGTATTTTACTTCTTTATCTCTTTTTTTCAACCAAAAATGCTTTGCTCTGATTAGGGGGTACTTGAATTAAAATTTTTTTTACAGGGGGTACATCACTGAAAAAAGGTTGAGAACTAATTAATACAATGAAACCCAAATAGGCATAGAAAGTCAACTTGTTTTTTCACTCTACTGCTACTTTGAGTAAGATTGTTCCTTTGTGTGAATCTTAATGCTCAACTCATACGCTCAACAATGTCGTTTTTAGTTACGAGGCTACTTACTGGTTCATGCAACTCACAGGGACTCAAACTGTGAAGGCATCTTTATCAAGATCTTCACTAAATATTAAAGGAGTATTCCTCGATTCAGGCAGCACCTCTATACAATGTTGTGCATGATTTTGTAGTTTGTGTCCTAATATGGTTTGAAAAAAAAACATGATAAAGCTCATCATCTCCACTATGTCACACTATTAAAAATGTCCACTTCTGCTTTCTGTCCGTTGTCCAGACATCTGTTTCCAAGTGTGACTCGGCAACCAATCAACCGTTCCGGTCTACGCATGCACCGTCCACATCAGATATTATATAAGCAGACGTCAGGAAGCAGGCGGATTCTCTCCGTGTATTTTTTTTTCTTTTCCGGAAAACAAGCGGCCTCGCACGAATCCGCAAGCCACAGAGCTTGCTCATTTGCTGAGACGGGCGGAGAAAAGTCGTATTAGAATAGTTGTCTCTCGGGGGGGGGGGGGGTTGCATCATTTGGTTGTTTTTTTTTCTTGCTTTGATATGAAAACAGCAAGTTTGAGTCACTGCTGGATTCAAGATGTTGCCGCTTGGTGACATCATCGTTGTGTATGTCTAGATTGAAATTATGCATCCTCATCTCCAAAACTAGTTTCGATAAGTCTTAAGTACAATCAGCCCGACTGACAACACACCGTTTTGTGTGTGTCTAAGAAGTGCTTATGTGTACTTTATCCTCTGCACTTCCATCCATCCATCCATCCATTTTCTACCGCTTGTCACTTTCGGGGTCGCGGGGGGTGCTGAAGCCTATCTCAGTGGCATTCAGGCGGAAGGCGGGGTACACCCTGGACAAGTCACCACATCATCGCAGGGCCAACACAGATAGAAACAATGTAAATATAAATAATTGGTTCCAGCCTTGTCAAAAGTCCATATTTTAGTGAAGGTTTGTACACTTTGAACACAATATAAAGTGCTATATAATACTGTATACCAAATAAACATAGAGTGATGAATTAACTATCTCTTTATTAACATGCCAAAACAACAACAACAAGCTGCTGTCCTCTTTATACGCTGCTCTACCAACACGTGCACCCGCGTTGGTGCCCTCCAAACGATCAGAAATCACAAAAATCTTTACTTTTAACAACAATATTGCTACAACAATAAACAACAATACCTTCTGTCTTTTCGGGACTCACATTGAGTTAGCAAAATGGACAAAACTTGTCAAAAGGCGAAAAAAACACAGAATAGGCACACACACAGAGGTCACTTTGGTGCCCTGACAAATGATCAGAAATCACAAAAATCCTTAAGTTTAACAACCATATTGCTACAATGATAAACAAAAATCCCTTTTGTCTTTTTCAGGACTCTTATTGAGTTCGCAAAATGGACAAAACTTGTCAAAAGGCAAAAAAACACACAATAGGCACACACAATGAAGTCTCTTTGGTGCCATCAAAACGATAAGAAATCACACAAATCCTTAACTTTAACAACAATCATATTGCTACAATGATAAACAAAAAAATATATTTGGTCTTTTTGGGACTCATATTGAGTTAGCGAAATGAATATCAATCAATCAATCAATGTTTATTTATATAGCCCTTAATCACAAGTGTCTCAAAGGGTTGCACAAGGGGAGACCGGTGCAATGGACGTCGAGTTGGTCTAGCATAAGACCCCATAAAACATGTCAAAAAGCGAAAAAACACAGAATAGGCACACACACTGAAGTCACTTTGGTGCCCTCACAAACGATCAGAAATCACAAAAATCCTAACTTTAACCATATTGCTACAATAATAAACACAAATCCCTTTGGTCTTTTTGGGACTCATATTGAGTTGGCAAAATGAATAAAACATGTCAAAAGGCGAAAAAACACAGACTAGGTACACATACTGACGTCACTTTGGTGCCCTCACAAACGATCAGAAATCACAAAAAGCCTAACTTTAATCATATTGCTACAATAATAAACACAAATCTCTTTTGTCTTTTTGGGACTCATATTGAGTTAGCAAAATGGACAAAACTTGTCAAAATGCACACACACTGAAGCACTGAGTAGTGACGAGTAGTGCGCTGCAATGCACAGCTTTCGACAGGGAGAAATGCTACGCCCTGCTTTTTGCTTGCACGAAATGAATGAAGCATTCGTACACAAAAACATGGTTGCACACGGAGGCATAATTGGCTCCATTTAAAATGTGTAAATCCAAATCAAATAGAGGGGTTTGAAAATCGAGGTTCCACTGTATGTCATGTCACATATGCAACATTAAGGAGTGGGACAGGAGGATACAAACGTTGGCATAGCATGGCTATGTCAGCTACATGCTAACATTTTACCATCAACATCATGCTAGGTTAGCAGTTTTGCTATGAATAAAACAACAAATCACTCAGTTTGAAGCTCCCACTATATAGTATAGTCTACTTTATTTTATTTTAAGACATGTTGCGAAGCCTATGGACAAACTTAGAGCCCTGAACATAATTTTATTTTGAATGGCCCTCTTTTTTCCCCCACACTTATTTATTTAGAAACACCTTTTATACTTTTTCAATCAAACTTAAACTTCATTTGATGCATGATATGTACAAAAAAAAAAAAAATCATGAAAAATAAATTTGTCAATTATGTATTGTTTGTGCAAAATTTAAATCGTCATTATTAAAATTAGAGAAGTCCCGATCAACATTTTTGGCCTATGATCCAGAGCCGATTTTTTGGCTTCAGATCCAGGTATTGTTACAAATCAAATGATGTACTGTGTAACATTTTTGGTATTGAATGCTACATTTTCTTTTAACAAAATAAAGTGGCTAGTACAGAATAAGTAAACAAAAGCAAAAACTACTATTGGCTCTGATTTCAATCTTAAGGATTTTGCCCTCAAAGCCAGACTTACTCCCCGAGGTTGTAAACAATAACAAAAAGCACCAACACATGTATTTTGTAATAAGAACAACAAAAAGAAAAACATCAATCTAATCACTTTAGTATCGTTTATATACTGATACTATACTAGATATCAATAGTATCGACGTCTGGATCGATCACTCCTATTTGACATTGAAGTTTATTAGCTTCTTGTGTCCTCATTAGCATGCTTAGCCCTTCCTCTTCCTCTCGTCCTCCAGTGATAATGGTACGTGGATGAAACTTAGGTTTATTTTTCACCATGCTGGTGAGGATTCGTATTTTAGAAGCCGTTTCGCACTGTGGATAGACGACGCGCCAGTTGCAGCTTGCTCTCAAATGTGAGCCAGGAATTCCTGCATGCATGGAAATGTAATTGTGTGTTTTTGAAGGAATATTTCACGTGAGTACAGTCTTGAGTCACACAAAAACTGGGACACAGCTGCGGTAAAGATCGTCTGGGCTCGGCATCCTATGGTCGGGATCGGTCCATCTCCAATTGAAGCATACATTTGCATATCTCCCGGTCACACCCACCCACAATGTAAAGAACTGGGGAAATTTGCCATTTTAGTCATATCAGTGATGGAGCAGGAAAAGGCTAGGAATATGTTTGGGGTACGCTTTATTATTGATTGCCCTGTCATTCATTCATGACCATTTTACAAAACCCGTGAAGTGGCGTGCTGAGCAAAGAAGTGATTGATTTTCCCCACTTCTGGTGCTCATAAACCGGCTCTCGGGACGCGTCATTAAAAAAAATCCCTTTGCATAATAGGGGACCTTTCAAGGTTCTTGTTTGTGCACACAAGCTTGACTTTTTGGAATAAGCTCTCAGCCGACACCGCATTCTTTGTCTCAGGAAAGCCGCAGAGCTGCATTTATGATCCGCCGGAGGAATGGAATCCCATAAACAAGCAGGCAGACAGGCAGTCACCGAGGTGGACTCTCGTCCTCCATCTTAGCCCTGCAAGCTTAGCTGGTTGCTGTAAATCCAGCGGGACTCGATAGACCAGCACTTGTCATATTAAGCAGATTGATGGCTGTTGCCTTTGAAGGCCGAAACGGATCCAAGTTTCAATGTCGGTGACAAACTGCAGGTGTCATAGAAGTGATAAAACACGACAAGAGATGATGTGTTCATGATGTCTTCTTGTCCCCCACCAGGCAAAGGGAGCTCCAGCATCTCCTCTGACATAAGCTCCAGCACCGATCACACGCCGACCAAAGCGGCCAAGAATGCGACTCCCAGCGAAGGTAACGCATCTGGTGCTCATTAACTCCCCTCCTCGCTTTCCCTCGCCATCTTCTCCCGCTTTGACTCCTCCCACCACGCAACTTTTGCTCCCTTTTCTGCTGACTATTTTTGGAGAAGAACCTGGCTGTTCGTACGATGACCCTCAATACCCTCCAAAAGTACGATGGAACACCAATTAGACTCCGACATAACCTCGGAAAGATGTTTTTGCTTGTTTTTCAACCAATCTCGCTCAGATTTTGCACACATGCGCGTGTCAGTCCTTTTAAGGCGCAGTTTTTTCCGTTGAGGGTCAGAGCCTGAAAAGTTAAAGCATTTTCATTTTCAAACCCAATAGAATGTATAATATATTTATATTTTTTACCTTTAGGGCGCCCCTTAAGTTTGATCCTGGGGATCCGGAAGGTTTTCAGTCATAAAAGAGTTAGAAATAAGTCACATACTATTACCGTATTTTTCGGACTATAAGTCGCAGTTTTTTTTCATAGTTTGGCCGGGCTCCAGTGCGACTTATATATGTTTTTTTCCTTCTTTATTATGCATTTTCGGCAGGTGCGACTTATACTCCTGTGCGACTTATACTCAGAAAAATACGGTATTATTCTTTTTTTGATCAGCACTCAAATCTCGAGATCAGCTGCAAGTTTGTCGATATAAAGTTTTTAAAATGTTTGTTTTATTCCCTTTTTGTCAAAACCCTGTTTTTGTATGACAAAAACACAAAATATGCATTATTTTACCCCCCAAAAATGTCAAAGTGGAATATTTGGTGTGAAGTAATTGAAGCTTTAAATAGGTCCATAATTCACCATTCACCATTAATTCTTATTTTTTGAGCAATAACAGTTTAAAAAACAAAATCCTACTAAAATTCTTGGGTATCCAAAAGAGCCCTACTCACAAAAGTTTTTTTTTTTTTTTTTTACTTTGAATGCTCAAGTGTCCAAATCAGTGGTTCTCAAACGCCTTTCACCAAGTACCACCTCAGAAAAAACAAGGCTCTCCAAGTACCACCATAATGACCAACATTAAAATACAGTAGCGTAGTAGGCCTAAGTATTCATTAAAATCAAGTCAGAGGTTTAATTTAACAATTGTATTTAATGTTTATGGCCACTGTAACATTACACACAGTTTGAACAGTAACACTGTGTTTGAATAAAGGAAAATCAACTTAAATCAAATGATTCTTTGGAGTACAACTAGTGGTACACGTACCACAGTTTGACAATCACGGCTGTTGATCAAATTCATTTTCATTTCATTAGTTTATTTGAACAAGGACAAAGCACATTGATCAACATTGCTATAAATGTAAATAATCATTAGCTTAGAATTTAATGGCAGCAACACATTGCAAAAAAGTTGGCACAGTGGCATTTTTACCACTCTGTTACATGGGCTTTCCTTTTAACAACACTCAGTAAACGTTTGGGAACTGAGGAGACCAATTTTTGAAGCTTTACAGGTGGAATTATTTCCCATTCTTGCTTGATGTACAGCTTAAGTTGTTCAACAGTCCGGGGTCTCTGTTGTCGTATTTTAGGCATCATAATGAGCCACACATTTTCAATGGGAGACAGGTCTGGACTACAGGCAGGCCAGTCGAGTATCCGCACTCTTTTACTATGAAGCCACGCTGTTGTAACACGTGGCTTGGCATTGTCTTGCTGAAATAAGCAGGGGCGTCCATGATAACGTTGCTTGGATAGCAACATATTTTGCTCCAAAAACTGTATGTACCTTTCAGCATTAATGATGCCTTTAAGTGTCCGCCCTGAGATCGGTAGGTCGTGAGTTCAAACCCCGGCCGAGTCATACCAAAGACTATAAAAATGGGACCCAGTACCTCCCTGCTTGGCACTCAGCATCAAGGGTTGGAATTGGGGTTTAAATCACCAAAAATGATTCCCGGGCGCGGCCACTGCTACCCTCACCTCCCAGGCGGTGAGGGTGATGGGTCAAATGCAGAGGATAATCTCACCACTATAGTTGGTACTTTAACTTAACCGATGTGTAAGTTACCCATGCCTTGGGCACTAATACACCCCCATACCATCACAGATGCTGGCTTTTGAACTCTGCGCCTATAACAATCCGGATGGTTCTTTTCGTCTTTGTTCCGGTGGACACAACGTCCACAGTTTCTAAAAACAATTTGAAATGTGGACTCGTCAGACCACAAAACACTTTTCCACTTTGCATCAGTCCATCTTAGATGAGCTTGGGCCCAGTGAAGCTGGCGGCGTTTCTGGGTGTTGTTGATAAATGGCTTTCCCTTTGCATAGTATAGTTTTAACTTGCACTAACAGATGTAGAGACAAACTGTAGTTACTGACAGTGGTTTTCTGAAGTGTTCCTGAGCCCACGTGGTGATATCCTTTACACACTGATGTCGGTTTTTGATGCAGTACCGTCTGAGGGATCCAAGGTCACGGGCATTCAATGTTACGTGCAGTGATTTCTCCAGATTCTCTGAACCTTTTGATGATATTACGGACCTTAGATGGTGAAATCTCTAAATTCCTTGCAATAACTCGTTGGGAAATGTTCTTAAACTGTTGGACAATTTGCTTAAGCATTTGTTCACAAAGTGGTGACCCTCGCCCCATCCTTGTTTGTGAATGACTGAGCATTGCATGGAAGCTGCTTTTATACGCAATCATGGCACCCACCTGTTCCCAATTAGCCTGTTCACCTGTGGGATGTTCCAAATAAGTGTTTGATGAGCATTCCAGTCTTTTTTGCCACTTGTGCCAGCTTTTTTTTGAAACATGTTGCAGGCATCAAATTCCAAATGAGCTAATATTTGCAAAAAATAACAAGGTTTGCCAGTTCGAATGTTAAATATCTTGTCTTTGCAGTCTATTCAATTGAATATAAGTTGAAAGGGATTTGCAAATCATTGTATTCTGTTTTTATTTACGAATTACACACCGTGCCAACTTCACTGCATTTGGGGCTTGTATTTCAAAGTGGAATATTTGATTTAATGTAACTGGAGCCTTAACTAAGTCAATAACTCATAACAACAGTGATTTTGATTCATTACTATTTTATGAACAATGACAGTTTAAAAGAAAAAAAAAAACAGCCTTTATGGCAGCTTTGTGATATTAGAGTAAACATTGGAACTTTTTCTCGTTACATTTCACCTGTTTGCTTCATTATTCCACTTTTTTTAAATTGTATTTTCAGAACGTGCCGCGGGCTGTCAAAAGATTAGCTGCGGGCCGCAAATTTGGTGGTGATTGGGATAAACACAGTGACGTTTTTGTGAGAAATGTCAAGTGATTGGGGTTTAATGACAGTGGCACAAGGTAAAACATACCACAGGAAACACTGACAGGGTGCATATACAGTATTTTCATTTTCACCTGTGCGTGTGCATCCACCGGTCATGGGAATGTCCTCATTTTTTCAGTATCTTCAGTTTTCTTAAAGGATGCTTGATGTCATTCCAGGTCATACTTTGTGTCAATCAGTCCACCAGGACTTACTGGTCTATCAAATCAACAAGAGTGTTACTTATGACTGAAAGTGTTATTTTGTCGTCCACTCTAAGTGGTAATAATTACATGGTCTGCAACCACCACAGCCACAGTCAACCCGCTCCCTTGTTAAAAACACACACACATACACGCACGCACACACACACACACACACACACACACACACACACACACACACACACACACACGCACACACACACACGCACACACACACACTGCACACAGTAGTCGCCCACCCTGTCCTGTGGTCCTTTAAACTAATCAGGAAGCAGTCTCGGCTGTTTCCATGCTGCCGCACACTGGGAGTATTCACAATCTTACACCCCCCGACCCCTAATGGATTGACCCAGTAGCTACGCTTGCAGGACTCTCACAGTCCACCTCTAGTAACCATATTGCACGGCTGTCCAAAGTGCGGTCTGGGGCCCATTTGCAGCCCGTAGTTCACAATCGTTAGCATTCTAATAATATCTTGCTAATTTTGCTAGTATACACCTCAGCATCAAACATATTGCTACTTGACGAATGATACCTTTTAGCATGCTATTTTTAAATTATATTTTTTTTGTTTTTTTTAAGCTAAGTTTGAGTCATATTTTGGTACTTGATGCATGCTAATGTTAGCATGCTAGCATTTAAACACATTTTCCAGGTACACACATCAGAGTAATATATTTTGGTCAGGTAGCATTTTAGCATGCTAGCTTTTTAAGCTAATTTCATTTAATTTCATTTTTTATTCATCTCCTTCATTGATGTGCATCTTTGATCAATAGACAATTAAACATCAGCAACTAAACACACATTTACACACCAGTGACGTGCGGTGAGGTTCATGGCTGGTGAGGCACTGACTTCATCACAGTCAGATTTACAAACATATGAACCCTAAAGAGTATCTTATTCACCATTTGATTGGCAGCAGTTAACGGGTTATGTTTAAAAGCTCATACCAGCATTCTTCCCTGCTTGGCACTCAGCATCAAGGGTTGGAATTGGGGGTTAAATCACCAAAAATGATTCCCGGGTGCGGCGCCGCTGCTGCCCACTGCTCCCCTCACCTCCCAGGGGGTGAACAAGGGGATGGGTCAAATGCAGAGGACAAATTTCACCACACCTAGTGTGTGTGTGACAATCATTGGTACTTTAACTTAACTTTAACTAGGTTACACATACAAACTGTAGCACACAAAAAAGCACATTTAATAAAAAAAAACGTTATTATGGTTTTACCTTTACTTATAAGTGCGGGAACAGTGGTGTTCGTGTTGAAGGAGTTGTGAATGAATGAAATATGAAATCCGTGCTGCAGTCTGCAAGTCTACCTAATGTTGTGTCCCTGCAGTCGTTCACGGCTCCTCCGGCGCGAGCATTGTTGTTTTTGCACTTTTTGGCTTTTTGTTAAGTGACTTTTTTTGGGTGGATTCGGTCTTGCACGTGGAGGGTTTGGGTGTGGGCTTTGGTTGGTGTGGCGCTCCCGTCGGGGGGTGCATTCTGCGGCGGGGGTGCATTAACCGGCACCAGGAGGCGGGATTACTGCGAGCCTCACAGTGCGTCTTCGCAGCAGTTTTATGATTGCTCAGCACAAGAAATACGTTACACACATACAGTTGTTGACAAAATACACTGTACATTATATACCTCAGCTAACTAAACAATGGAAATGTATAATATAGTTCATATAGCAATACGGTCTCACTGCACAGCAGGCCAGCAGTTAGCCGAGTCCGCAATCCATGTTGAGGCACAACTGAGTGACGTGCCTCAACTGGCTGCTGATCACCGCACCGTCTCTTCTCAGTATTTGAACGGCAAATGTGAAAATTCAGCGATTTTGAATAAAAATGATCTAAAACTGGTGAAGTTAAATGGAAAATAACTTTATAGTATAATCACTGAATACATATAACAATTTAATTAATTTTTTTTCTTTTTACATTTTTTTTCTTTCCATGATGGCAGGTGAGGCGGCGCCTCACCTGCCTCCAGTGACCGCACGTCACTGTTACACACCAATGCCTGAGAAGGAACAGGATGAAGAAAATCTTATATTTTCCTGCCCCCTTCAACATAACGTAGTCTTACTTAATGGATAGCATACAAACCAAACAAATACATCCAAATATAATAAAAACAAACAAAAAACACACAAAAAAACACAACAAGTGCAAAACGTCATAAAGTACAAACCGAACAAAAAAAAGTAACATACACCTCACGGGATGATACAAAACAAATACAAAACCAGACAAAAAAATAAGTAAAATAATAAATATAAAGCAAAATGTAAACACTTATGGCTGTCCATATGATTTTATTGTTCTGTCTTTATATATTTTTTTAATTGGAATATATTTTTACAGTCTTTTATCTCATTGTAAAGAGAATTCCATAGTTTAATTTAGAAAAGTGTACATCTCAGTGTCATTTATTTTGGTATTTCACTAATGCTAACTGTTGGCCCTGGTGTGTAAATGTCTGTCTATCTGTGTTGGCCCTGCGATGAGGTGGCGACTTGTCCAGGGGGTACCCCGCCTACCGCCCGAATGCAGCTGAGATAGGCTCCAGCGATCCCCCCCGACCCCGAAAGGGACAAGCGGTAGAAAATGGATGGATGGATAACTGTATGCGTGCTGTTGTTGGCATATTAGCATAGTACTGTTAGTTTCGTTTTGTTTAATTTAGTCTTTATTTGAAGGGACAATGCACAGAAACATTAAGCTCAAAGACAGATATGTTCTGTACCAGATTATAGCTAAATAGCTCATTTCCATCTGCAGTCCCTGGCTACCTAAATTAAAGGGATACAAAAATCATGCAATAAAATTATGACAATAAAATCATACTATAGCATGCAATCAAATTAAGAAAAGTGATAAAATGCCCTTTCAGGGACACATACTTAATATACAATACAACCACACCTCATTTAAAGTTAAAGTTAAAGTACCAATGATTGTCACACACACACTAGTGTTTGGCAAAATTATTCTCTGCATTTGACCCATCACCCTTGATCACCCCCTGGGAGGTGAGGCAAGCAGTGAGCAGCAGCGGGGGCCGCGCCCGGGAATCATTTTTGGTGATTTAACCCCCAATTCCAACCCTTGATGCTGAGTGCGAAGCAGGGAGGTAATGGGTCCCATTTTTATAGTCTTTGGTATGACTCGGCCGGGGTTTGAACTCACAACCTACCGATCTCAGGGCGGACACTCTAACCACATTTACATCATCACACAAAGACAATACATGCTCTTGTTCACATCTGTCATCATTTGTAAAAACAACCATGATTTTAACAGACACATCTCACAATTTACAACAAAAATGCTCTCATGGATAAATATAATACACATTAAGTTGAATGTGTCAAACATTGTGCCCACCTTAGTGACCGTGTGAGCAGCTTTGATGGCTCCAAAGCCACTTTTTAACTTCAATTGTGAATGAAGAGTAATCTGTTAAACTTTTCAAGTTTGTTGTGAGGTCGTTCCATTCCTTTATCGCTTTAGCATGCTTTTTTAGCTAATTTTGCTCATATTTTTTGTTTTTTGACGCTATCTGGCCAGTGTGCTAACTGCTAACAACAATCACAGGAAATGTGTACCGCAATTGCATTTTCTAGTTTTTGGGAAAAAAAATCTACACATTGTACTGGTTTTGATGGTGAAAACTACCAAAATGGCCCCCGCATCCTTTGATTTGGCAGCCTGTGGCCCTCAGAGGAAAAGGTTTGGGAACCCCTGTCATAGAACTAATTATTGGACCCCTTGGTAACGATTGGTACCTTTTTTCCGGGCCCAAAAACAGACACAAGTCAATGGTCAGGGCTACATAATAGGAACTAGAGTTGTCCGATAATATCTTTTAAATGTAATATCGGAAATTATTGGTATCGGTTTCAAAATTATCGGTTTCAAAAAGTAAAATTTATGACTTTTTAAAACGCCGCTGTGTACACGGACGTAGGGAGAAGTACAGAGCGGCAATAAACCTTAAAGGCACTGCCTTTGCGTGCCGGCCCAGTCACATAATATCTACGGCTTTTCACACACACAAGTGAATGCAATGCATACTTGGTCAACAGCCATACAGGTCACACTGAGGGTGGCCGTATAAACAACTTTAACACTGTTACAAATATGCGCCACACTGTGAACCCACACCAAACAAGAATGACAAACACATTTCGGGAGAACATACGCACCGTAACACAACATAAACACAACAGAACAAATACCCATAACCCCTTGCAGCACTAACTCTTCCGGGACACGACAATATACACCCCCTGCTACCCCCTACCCACCCCACCTCATGCTCTCTCAGGGAGAGCATGTCCCAAATTCCAAGCTGCTGTTTTGAGGCATGTTAAAAAAAAAAAAAAGCACTTTCTGACTTCAATAATAAATATGGCAGTGCCATGTTGGCATTTTTTTCCATAACTTGAGTTGATTTATTTTGGAAAACCTTGTTACATTGTTTAATGCATCCAGCGGGGCATCACAACAAAATTAGGCATAATAATGTGTTAATTCCACAACTGTATATATCGGTATCGGTTGATATCGGAATCGGTAATAAAGAGTTGGACAATATCGGAATATCCGATATCGGCAAAAAAGCCATTATCGGACATCTCTAATAGGAACATTTGCGTCTCAAATACAGGAACATGTTTCTGCTTTCATGCTTAAAAATATGACAAATTAAATATGATTTCACTGATATTTAAAACAAAGTTTAAAAAGTATTTATTTGTGGAATAAGTGGGAATGTTGCACCCCAAGCAGAGGGTGGCACTCGGGCTTTTGTAAAGTTTATTTTTTCTTTTCTGCCATTTAAGTATGTAAGTTACTAAAAAAAATATGTCAAAAATGTTAATTTAAAAGTAATATAGCCATGAAAGTTCAATAATGTTTAATGTATCAAGTCTAAGACTAAAAGTCCAAGACAACCTATAAAACAACCCTTATCAAAAATGCGAAATAGTTAGTTACACAAGTTAGACCAGGGGTCGGCCACCCCAAATGTTGAAAAGAGCCATATTGGACCAAAAATACAAAAAATAAATCTGTATGGAGCCGCAAAAAATTAAACGCCTTATATAGGTCTTATAATGATGTAAATGTCTATAGCTATATTAGCCTACTATCAAAATGACTGTGTGTGTCGCAGGCTGACGCAAATCTTTGTTGACAGAAATGTTGAAATGTAATATTGGTTCTACACATTTTTACAACATTAGTAAACATTAGTAAAACGGAGGCTTCTCCGAGAGTGAGTTAATTCCTGGAAATTACTGGCTTAAAACGGCCAAAGGTATAGATGTGTGTGTCCAGGTTAAAGGTAGCGGCAGGCTGTCTTTGTCTGATGGATTTATGACAATCTTTGTAAACTGTGTAACATTTGCTGTGGTCTGGAACAACATGGCACACAAACAACTGCAGCCAATACTACATACAGATAATCTGTCATGAGACATGTAAATATAAATTAAATACACAGATGACATAAGTAAAGGAAATTAAATTCGCTCAAATATACCTACAAACGAGGCATAATGATGCAATATTTACATACAGCTAGCCTAAATCGCATGTTAGCATCGATTAGCTTGCAGTCATGCACTGACCAAAATGCCTGATTAGCACTCCATGCAAGTCAATAAAGTCAACAAAGCTCCCCTTTGTGCATTCAATCACAGCATAAAAAGTTTGGTGGACAAAATGAGACAAAGAAGGAGCGGCGTAAAACACGTTGAAGAAAGTTGCACATGTAAACAAACTGTCATAGTCCACACAACTACGGTGAGTTCAAGGACTGCCGAAATTCGTAGGACAAAACAGCGCTTGCCAAATACTCTCATCAGTAAAGCATTAACAAAAACATATTAAACAGTGAGCTTTCTAACAATTAGGAAGGTTTGTGTCATATTTGTCCTCCTACAGAAACCATGTTAAAACAAAAAATATACCCCCCCCGGACCCCGTCTTTTTCCATTTTAATTTATTTTTGAAAAAGCTCCAGGGATACACCAGGGCGGCGCTAAAGAGCAGCGGGTTGCCGCCCCCTAAGTTAGACAAACAGAGCTTGGAACAGTCATACTGTCGTCAAAGGTCACCTTTAAGTATTCACACACAGCGCGAGCAGTTTGGAACAAGTGATAGAAGGAAGGGGGAAATAACAATACATCTATTTGTGGCAGCATACTGAGAAAGTTATGTACAAGTTCCACTTTTGCAGCTCATTGCCCATAATTGTGGTGCATTTGAGTACCCTTAATTAAAGCGAGAAACAGAGAAATAGCCTGTTTTTAAATAGAGGGAGACTTTGATGGTGACATAGTACAACCCCCGTTTCCATATGAGTTGGGAAATTGTGTTAGATGTAAATATAAACGGAATACAATGATTTGCAAATCATTTTCAAGCCATATTCAATTGAATGCACTACAAAGACAAGATATTTGATGTTCAAACTCATAAACTTTTTTTTTTTTTTTGCAAATAATAATTAACTTTGAATTTCATGGCTGCAACACGTGCCAAAGTAGTTGGGAAAGGGCATGTTCACCACTGTGTTACATGGCCTTTCCTTTTAACAACACTCAGTAAACGTTTGGGAACTGAGGAGACACATTTTTTAAGCTTCTCAGGTGGAATTATTTCCCATTCTTGCTTGATGTACAGCTTAAGTTGTTCAACAGTCCGGGGGTCTCCGTTGTGGTATTTTAGGCTTCATAATGCGCCACACATTTTCAATAGGAGACAGGTCTGGACTACAGGCAGGCCAGTCTAGTACCCGCACTCTTTTACTATAAAGCCACGTTGATGTAACACGTGGCTTGGCACTGTCTTGCTAAAATAAGCAGGGGCGTCTATGGTAACGTTGCTTGGATGGCAACATATGTTGCTCCAAAACCTGTATGTACCTTTCAGCATTAATGGCGCCTTCACAGATGTGTAAGTTACCCATGTCTTGGGCACTATTATACCCCCATACCATCACAGATGCTGGCTTTTCAACTTTGCGCCTATAGCAATCCGGATTGTTCTTTTCCTCTTTGGTCCGGAGGACACGACGTCCACAGATTCCAAAAACAATTTGAAATGTGGACTCGTCAGACCACGGAACACTTTTCTACTTTGTATCAGTTCATCTTAGATGAGCTCAGGCCCAGCGAAGCCGACGGCGTTCCTGGGTGTTGTTGATAAACGGTTTTCGCCTTGCATAGGAGAGTTTTAACTTGCACTGACAGATGTAGCGACCAACTGTAGTTACTGACAGTGGGTTTCTGAAGTGTTCCTTAACCCATGTGGTGATATCCTTTACACACTGATGTCGATTGTTGATGCAGTACAGCCTGAGGGATCGAAGGTCACGGGCTTAGCTGCTTACGTGCAGTGATTTCTCCAGATTCTCTGAACCCTTTGATGATATTACGGACCGTAGATGGTGAAATCCCTAAATTCCTTGCAATAGCTGGTTGAGAAAGGTTTTTCTTAAACTGTTCAACAATTTGCTCACGCATTTGTTGACAAAGTGGTGACCCTCGCCCCATCCTTGTTTGTGAATGACTGATCATTTCATGGAATCTACTTTTATACCCAATCATGGCACCCACCTGTTCCCAATTTGCCTGTTCACCTGTGGGAAGTTCCAAATAAGTGTTTGATGAGCATTCCTCAACTTTATCAGTATTTATTGCCACCTTTCCCAACTTCTTTGTCACATGTTGCTGGCATCAAATCTAAAGTTAATGATTATTTGCAAAAAAAAAATGAACATCAAATATGTTGTATTTGTTGCATATTCACCTGAATATGGGTTGAAAATGATTTGCAAATCATTGTATTCCGTTTATATTTACATCTAACACAATTTCCCAACTCATATGGAAACGTGGTTTGTAATATAATATGGATACAAGAGTAAAGGTATTAGTTTGTGTATCACACCACATACTATAGTATCACCAAAATAAACTCAATAGGACAACTGTCCTTGTTTACCTGCAACTCATTTTGCTAGCAAACCGTAACGCAATGAAGGAGGAGGCATTGCCCTTATTTAAAAGCACTCCAAAAATACAACATTCATTTCTGAACATGCAGTATTTTTTTTTATTACTTTTTGCCATTGCCACAATTACTAGTCCTCTTTCCAACATCGTCCATTACAATTACATGCACATGCGTCATGGCCAATTATGGCAATTAGTGAGGATGTTCTATTCAGGGTTTTATGCTGCCGATTCCGAGACCAGTCGATAACAACACTGATACCGGTCACTTGATTTGTTGCAAATGTATTCATGGTGAGTGCTATTGACAGTGTGACAATATTTTAACTAGCTCCTTATTCTACTTATCGTTGTTTGATCAAAACCAAGTCAAAAGTACGTAATAACTAAACAAAATCAAAAACTACTATCTCAAAAACTACTATCTTGGTTTGGGAATTATTGCCAGATAACAAGCCTGTGTACAATTTCAACATGATCGACTGGCAAGGTGTTTCCTCGCTTTCTTCGTCTCTGGAAGTTTATTGTCGTTCATAAATCATGTCTCTCACTTGGCTGAGGACGTACTCCAACAAGTTGGGACACTTTGACAGTCATTTAGGACTCGGAAATGGCGAGAACGCCCCTTTCTTCGCGAGGATTATGAGACATTTTTCATCTAAATGGGAATATATGAACATCCTATCAGTCGGCATGCTAATGACAGCAGACCTTGTACAGTAAGGGATGTTTTTTTATGTTTGTTTGTTCTCATAAAGTTGAAATGACAGCAGACCTTGTACAGTAAGGGATGTTTTTTATGTTTGTTTGTTCTCATAAAGTTTGCAGTGAGTAATAATCAGTGATGACGAAAAAAATGCGCTTTTGAAATGCATTTGTAAGCGTATGCTTAAAATGATCAAAATACGTAAATATTAAATATAAATGTGCCCATTACTACATTACATATGTCACATTGTATGTAAAACCCTAATGGAGGTGTTCGGATGTTTTTTTTAAAGGCTTTATAGGCAGAATGGAGCAGCTCACATAGGCTCCATTGTAAGCGGACTTTTGATCAAATGTATTTATCCTTCGTCATGTCTTCTTAATGGTTGTGAAAGATAGGAAAAATTCCCCCAAAAAGTGAAGTTCCTTTTAAAGTGTAGGAAAAAAGTAACGGCTTATAGTCTGGAATTTATTGTAGTCAATGACTAAAAATAAGTAAACAGCTCTTGAAACCAGGGACATTTCTAGAAAGTAATATATCATTTGCAGTGTAGTAATTGGGGAAAGAAAGATAGTCGATCCATAATGGAAAAAGGCTGTAACATATCACAACATGGAAATGAGTGAATTCACTTACTGTTGAATCTCCAGTGCAGCAAAAAGTATACCGTATTTTCCGGACTATAAGGCTCACTTAAAATCATTTTTTTTCTCAAAACTTGACAGTGCCCCTTGTAACCGGGTGCGCCTAATGTACGGAATAATTCTGGTTTTGCTCACCGACCTTGAAGCAATTTTATTTGGTACATGGTGTAATGATAAGTGTGACCAGTAGATGGCAGTCAAACATAAGAGATATGTGTAGACTGCACTATGATGGCAATATGACTCAAGTAAACAACACCAACATTTTATATGTTCCATTGAAAATATAGAACGGTGCTCAAAAATCTATCAAAATGTTTTAGTACGACTTTGATAAGCTATAAAGCCGCTCCGCTTGGTGGATTGTCGGCGCATTAAACATACAAGTATTATTATGGTGTGTGTATAAGGTAAGACATGTTATCTGGCATTTGTTTTGCAATGTTATGCAAAAACAACTTTTCTTACGTTCTGGTACCTGCTGATCTGTATTTGGGATCTTCATAAATCCTAAAAAATTGCGCGCGTCCGCCTTTGTAGTCCGTGACGACACCGTAGTCGATAAGCTTCTTCTTTTTCTCTATCTTCTTGTTATGGGACATTCATCCTCCGCTGTTGCCATTTCTAATATAAAGTAATGTAAAGTTCTTCTATATATTTGTCAGTAAACTCGCCATGAAAGCGCTAAAACATACCGGTGTAGTGAGTTTATATTATTCACCCAAGGACCTTTAGTTATTAGAGTTCCGGTCGGACGGTTTTTCACGTGACACATTTCGGGTGTTGTTGTTTCCGGATGAGGAGATGCTGCTCCGTTATTGATTGAAGTAAAGTCTGAATGTCATTAAAACAGTTAGCTCCATCTTTTGACACTTCTTCCACTCCCGTCCTTTCACGCTACACCGCTACAACAAAGATGACGGGGAGAAGACGCTGCCGAAGGTGAGCCACATAAACAAGACCGCCCACAAAACGGCGCATCCGGAAGCGACTGTCAGAAAGCGGCTTGAAGATGATCTGTAAAACAAAATCTTTGCACAACATACACCATTACATGTTATGTAGACCACAAGGAAGTGTTTTCCATTTAGAAAAAAAAAAAAGACTCCTTTAATGTGCCTTATAATCCAGAGCGCCTTTTATATGAAAAAATAGACCATTCATCGTCAGTGCGCCTTATAATCCGATGCGTCCTATGGTCCGGAAAATACGGTAAATATTTTGCAGTTACATGCAGTCCAGTGGGAAACTATTTTGTCTTTGTTATTGTCCAAAAACGTGCCATTACAGTACCTCCTACCATCTTTTCTCCCAAATACAACACCTTTGCAGGACTGCTTGCCCCATTCCGGAATATTTTCCCTTTTGCCTTTTGTAACAGTCCTTCAGTTATGATGATTTCTTTGAGTGAGCGTCAAACTGCACATCCCAGGGTGAGAAATGCACGTAAATCACCGTACAGGCTCGCCTCATCTCCGCTGTGTTGATATTGTGATTTCCCCCTACATAAACCTCCCTATTTATCTTCTCGAGGACTCCTTTTACCCCAGCGGCCCATTCCTCCGTGTTTACTCAAGCAGATATATCGCCTTTCACGCTGCCGACGTTGTGAACGGCGAACGCGGAGGCTCTGCTGCTGCGGCGTTCCGCTGAGTCGCCGGCTACCACTGCTGGGAAAGTGGTTACGTTGCCCTAACAAATATGTGGGAAATGCGACGCTTTCGACACTAATGCCGCCGCAGCTGCACTGCCAGTTCTCACGTTGGCGTTGTGGCGATTAAGAGGCTGTTACTGAAGGACAAGGCTTACCAGGTGATTCGGCAAAAAGGGGTTTCTGGTTACTGGAGACTTTTTTCGCAGTATTGGCAGTGGTCCTGTCGGTTGTAGAGTTACTACGATCCCGCCGATGACGGATTAGAGGGAGCTCTCGGTTTCAGCTTGCAAAAGCAGCCATGATATTGCCCCTCATACCAAAGGATTAGCTCCTGAAGTTCTCTGGAAAGTTTGTGTGGAGAGAATCCTGAGAGGAAATGAAAGCCCGCGATGTAAGTTCGCACATTTTGACTTCCGTTCCTGGCGGAGTCTCAGCATGTGACCACGAGAGCTGCAAGCTTGGCGCCAGTGCAGGGGTGTCCAAACTTTTTCCACTTTTTCAAAGAATGCAGTGGCCATTTTGATATGTTTCATTTTCAAACCCAATAGAATATATTGATTCCCGAGGACCTGTAAGGGTCTCAGTCCTATAAATGTTAAAAATAAGTCATTAATTTTTTCATTTTCAATGCTTGAATCCTTAGATCAACTTTAGATCTGTTCAATATAAATTATTTTATTTGTATTATTTGATTTTATGACCTTTTTGTTGAAGAAAACCCTGTTTTTTTATTGCAAACGTACAAAATATGCAAAAAAACATTTAAGTGGAATATTTGATGTGAAGTATTTAGGGCTTCATATAGGTCAATAATTCGTAACAACATTGATTTTGATTAATCATTATTTTTTAGCAATGACAGTTTTAAAAAATACATCCCACTAACATTTTAAGGAATTTAAAAGGGCATAAAAGTGTTAAAAGTAAGTCAGACATTCTTTTTTTTTTAGTTTTAACGCTTAAATCTCTAGATGAACTTCAGCTCTATCTGTCGATTATAAGTTTGAATTATTTTGGTATGTGTTTTTTTCTGCTTATTTTATGTTCTTTTTGTAAAAAAAACAAAAAAACAAAACATTTTTCTGTTATGGCAAACACTCAAAATATGCAATAGTTCTCCCTAACAAATATTTAAAGTGGAATATTTGATGTGAAGTAATTGGAACCTTGAATAGGTCAATATTTCATAACATTGATTTTGATCTATTATTATTTTTCGAGCAATGACAGTTGTAAAAAAAATACATTCTATGAAAATTCTCAGGTATTTAAAAGTGCTTATAAAAGTGTTAAAAATAAGTCACACAATTTGTTTTTTACTTTCAATGCTAAAATCTGAGATGAACTTCAGCTCTATGTATCGATTATAAGTTTTAATTATTTTTGTATGTGTTTTTTCTGCTTGTTTTGTCCTTTTTGTCAAAAAAAACAAAAAAAAAACTTTTTTGTCATGGCAAACACTCAAAATATGCAATATTTCCACCAAAAAATATTTTAAGTGGAATGTTTGATGTGAAGTAATTGGAGCATTGAATAGGTCAATAATCCATCCATCCATCTATCCATTTTGTGCCTTTTTGGGGTAGCGGGGGGTGCTGGAGCCTATCTCAGCTGCATTCGGGCGGAAGGCAGGGTACACCCTGGACAAGTCGCCACCTCATCGCAGGGCCATAATCCATGCACATTTTTATTTTAATTTGTTATTATTTTTTGAGCAATGACAATTTAAAAAAAATATATCCCACTAAAATTCTCAGGTCTTTAAAAGGGCCCCATTCATAAAAGTGTTAAAAGTAAGTCACATATTTATTATTATTATTTTTTACTTTTAACGCTTAAATCTCTAGATGAACTTCAGCTCTGTCGATTATAAGTTTTAGTTAGTTATTGTTATTTTGGTATGGGTTTTTTTCTGCTTGTTTTATGTTGTTTTTGTCAAAAGAAAAACATTTGTGTTATGGCAAACACTCCAAATATGCAAAAACATTATTTGAAGTGGAATATTTGATGTGAAGTAATTGGAACCTTGAATAGTTCAATAGTTCATAACAAAATGTATTTTGAGTCATTATTATTTATTGAGCAGTGGCAATTTTAAAGAAACAACAGCATGCTTTGCAACTTTTTTGTCACATTTCAACTGTTTGATTTTTTATTCCACATTTTTATGTTTTTTTTTGTAATAGTACTTTTAGAATGTGCCACAGGCTGTAAAAAAGGACTTTGAACACCCCTGCTCTAGTAGGAGTTGTAGTATTGGTAGCAGTAGTACACAATGGGTTAGGGTTACCATACATGTGTCACCATACAAGGGAACATGCAGACATTTGTCTCTGCTGTCAAAACCGCGGTCTCTTATCGTGATTGATTGACACCTCTGGTTTGCTTGACGGCAGCTACATGTTGTAATTAGCTGTACACCCTCTCCCTCCGAACAGGCATCCAAAATGTTTACGAGTCGAATACATATCCAATCTTTTTACAGCCTCAGCAGAACCGCCGCCGGGCTGTAATTATGCAGAGTGAGTGCTAGCATGTCATTACCTCCACCGAGGAGGTTGTGTTTTTCGGTGCCGTCCGTCTGTTGTTGTTGCGGAAGCGATGCAAAGAAGCTTGCTTTATTTTCTGCTCTGGCGAGGACAGAGGAGACGACGTCACAAACACTGAAAGACTTCTTGGGAATAGCCTGGTCAGCGACTTGTCCTCATGTCTTGTGTCCAGCGGCCTCAGTTATAAAAGTGTGTGTGGATTCCAAAGTAAAGTTCCTTTCAGTATCCTCCCACTATCATCCATAAATGGTCATGCTAATTAGCTCATGGATATGGTGATGATCTAAAGCAGACCAAACAGTGATTATAAGTGTTAAAGGCCTACTGAAACCCACTACTACCGACCACGCAGTCTGATAGTTTATATATCAATGATGAAATCTTAACATTGCAACACATGCCAATACGGCCGGGTTAGTTTACTAAAGTGCAATTTTAAATTTCGCGCGACATATCCTGCTGAAAACGTCTCGGTATGATGACGTCAGCGCGTGACGTCGCGGATTATAGAGGATATTTTGAGACAGCATGGTGGCCAGCTATTAAGTCGTCTGTTTTCATCGCAAAATTCCACAGTATTCTGGACATCTGTGTTGGTGAATCTTTTGCAATTTGTTCAATGAACAATGGAGACAGCAAAGAAGAAAGCTGTAGGTGGGAAGCGGTGTATTGCGGCCGACTTCCGCAACACAAACACAGCCGGTGTTTCATTGTTTACATTCCCGAAAGATGACAGTCCATCTTTACCATTGGCCTGTGGAGAACTGGGACAACAGAGACTCTAACCAAGAGGACTTTGAGTTGGATACGCAGACACGGTACCGTGAGTACGCTTCCAAACATTTGATCGCTTGCCCGTACGTGCGTGCCGCTATGTGCATGTCAGGTACGTAACTTTGGGGACTTTGGGGAAATATATGTGCTGTATGAACTTTGGGGAGGTGAACGGTACTTTGGGCTGTGGGATTGAGTGTGTTGTGCAGGTGTTTGAGTTGTATTGGCGGGTTATATGGACGGGAGGGGGCAGGTGTTTGTTATGCGGGATTCATTTGTGGCATATTAAATATAAGCCTGGTTGTGTTGTGGCTAATAGAGTATATATATGTCTTGTGTTTATTTACTGTTTTAGTCATTCCCAGCAGAATATCAGGTCCCACCGGCCTCTCACAGCATCTTCCCTATCTGAATTGCTCCCACTGCCCTCTAGTCCTTCACTCTCTCTTTCCTCATCCACAAATCTTTCATCCTCGCTCAAATTAATGGGGAAATCGTCGCTTTCTCGGTCCGAATCGCTCTCGCTGCTGGTGGCCATGATTGTAAACAATGTGCAGATGTGAGGAGCTCCACAACCTGTGACGTCACGCTACTCGTCTGCTACTTCCGGTACAGGCAAGGCTTTTTTATCAGCGACCAAAAGTTGCGAACTTTATCGTCGATGTTCTCTACTAAATCCTTTCAGCAAAAATATGGCAATATCGCGAAATGATCAAATATGACACATAGAATGGACCTGCTATCCCCGTTTAAATAAGAAAATTGCACTTCAGTAGGCCTTTAAACGCAAATAGCCTAAATAATTTACTTCCTTTAATCACTGAAAATAACAATGCAATCAATGATTGTGTGAGATTCAGGGGTGTCCGGATGTAACACTGACATTGGAGCCTTGGGCGATGCCGATATTATCCGATACCATATCAGCAGGAATCGTACATATTTGTATTATTTTGTGGATCAAGTGAAATTAGTTAGAAAACAATAGGTATGAAAAACACTGTACTGTTTATTTCAAAATATTAAAGTAAAAAACAACCTTGTGTGCTTATTTAGGTAGATTAGATAACATTTAGATGTTAACTACCAGTCAAGCTTTGCACAAGTAGGATTGCTTGTATCGGAGTTTACGACTGTAATTTAGATGTAAGCCGATATTAGACATATATCTGATATTAATATCGAATCGAGACACCTCTAGTGAGCTTGAAAGAGGTCTGTATAAATATGTATTGTATTTGGGAAGCGACGCTATGGAGGGCCAAACAAACAACTCTCCGGGCCAAATCTGGCCCGCCAGATTGTTGCTTATTACAAAACCCAAAATCAGTGAAGTTGGCAGAATACAATGATTTGCAAATCCTTTTCAACCTATATTCAATTGAATAGACTGCAAAGACAAGATACTTAACGTCCAAACTGGAAAACTTTGTTATTTTTTTTCAAATGATAGCTCATTTGGAATTGGATGCCTGCAACATGTTTCAAAAAAGCTGGCATAAGTGGCAAAAAATACTGAGAAAGTTGAGGAATGCTCATCAAACACTTATTTGGAACATCCCACAGGTGAACAAGCTAATTGGGGACAGGTGGGTGCCATGATTAGGTATAAAAGCAGCGTCCATGAAATGCTCAGTCATTCACAAACAAGGATGGGGCGAGGGTCAGCACTTTGTGAACAAATGCGTGAGCAAATTGTTGAACAGTTTAAGAACAACATTTCTCAACTAGCTATTGCAAGGAATTTAGGGATTTCACCATCTAAGGTCTGTAATATCATCAAAAGGTTCAGAGAATCTGGAGAAATCACTGCACGTAAGTGATGATATTACGGACTTTCGATCCCTCAGGCGGTACTGTATCAAAAAACGACATCAGTGTGTAAAGGATATCACCACGTGGGCTCAGGAACACTTCAGAAAACCACTGTCAGTAACTACAGTTGGTCGCTACATCTGTAAGTGCAAGGTAAAACTGTACTATGCAAAGCGAAAGCCATTTATCAACAACACCCAGAAACGCTGCCGGCTTCGCTGGGCCCAAGCTCATCTAAGATGGACTGATGCAAAGTGGAAAAGTGTTCTGCAGTCTGACGTGTCCACATTTCAAATTGTTTTTGGAAACTGTGGACATCGTGTCTTCCAGACCAAACAGGAAAAGAACCATCCGGACTGTTATAGGCGCAAAGTTCAAAAGCCAGCATCTGTGATGGTATAGAGGTGTATTAGTGCCCAAGGCATTGGGTAAGTTACACATCTGTGAAGGCACCATTAATGCTGAAAGGTACATACAGGTTTTGGAGCAACATATGTTGCCATCCAAGCAACGTTATCATGGACGCCCCTGCTTATTTCCGCAAGACAATGCCAAGCCACGTGTTACAACAGCGCGGCTTCATAGTAAAAGAGTACATATAATATAAATAAATGTATATATTCTGAATCAAATCGTCGCGATGCCTAATTTTCGAAAATCAATTTACGGAAAAAAAAAGACAAAAAAATTATATATATATATATATATATATATATATATATATATATATATATATATATATATATATATATATATATATATATATATACCCCCGGAATCGGAAACGGATTGAATCGTTCGGTGCCCAAAGATTCTCACCTCTAATATTTTCGTATTTATCGGCACTGACAAATAAATATACAAAACATCCAGAATTAGAGGAATGCTTATACATTTTGGAATATGTAATTCACAATGCATTTGTGTTTTTCATGTGAGTATGAGCTTTATTTTGTGATGACACCAGTGGGTGTCGCTGATTCCTGTGTCTGAAAAACTTTGCATTAGGCAGAGCGTAGAAATTCTAAATGTTTTTTCCACCAACATTTTGGGTTAAAGTTACTTCTGCACATTTCACCCCTGCTGACACAACTGTTTTGTGTGCAGCAACCTTTATAGGTGAGGCACCTGGTGTCCGGTTTTGGTCACTACATGTTTCAGCTGATTTTAAGGTACGCCACAGCGCTACTGATTAGAACCAAGGCTAAGGTACAGGTACAGTATGTTCTCAGGCCTAATCTTCCCAGTGTGAGAAAGGTCTGTAGTCTTGCATGAAGGTCACTTGTGGGAGTTGTGTGTAGCCGAGCGGTCGCGGCTTCCTGGCCCCAGCAGCGCCCTATTGTCCTCCGGCTTGTGTGCCGTGACGTCAGCGCTTCCTGTAGTGAAGGCTTTTGCTGATAGCTCGCACTGGACGTTAACATCAACTTCCACGTATTCAATGAAACCGAAGGCCAGTCCACACATGTTTGCTGCTGCTTGCTTGTTGTTTTTTTAATTTTAATATCAAAAGCAATGAGAAACTCTGTGTTTCGGTCTATAACCCGAGACCCCAGTTTTAGAATAGAATAGAAGAATAGAATGGACTTTATTGTCATTATATTTGCATACAACAAGATTAAGGAGTCCAATTTAAGGTGCGGTAGTGGGAACAAATATGGGATACAAATAAATTACACAAGAGGTAATAAAGATAAAACTAAGAATTGAAATAAACAGACTACTATCCAATAAAAATAATAAGTAATCCTGTACAATATACAAAACACTAAACAAATACAAAATACTGCACAATATACAGAACAAGACAAGAGTACCGGAGTAATAAATAACAACCAGTGTCGGATGTATTGCACTCGAAGGGTATTATTGCAGAGTAGGGTATTAGGGTAGAATATTGTATATGGGTGAATTATTCATTATAAGTTAGAGTTCAGGATGGTGACAGCTTACACCAAGACCCGCAAGTGGTGTGTGATCCTAAAGACTGGAATAAACGGTGCCTTGCTTCCTGTCAAGACTGCAGAGGATGGTATCAAGGTAGTGAGTTGGTTTGAGACGACGCTTCAAAAACTTGCTTGTAAATCGGTTATTAACCCGCAAATCTAGAGCTTCACTAAAAACCTAAATAGTTTCTTCTTTGATCTATGTCTCACTTCTCCATTTAGTTGATTTCCATATTGACCAGAATTAAGCATGTAAAAATAAACGCTAATTATAATAACCACAGTAAAACTCCCCCCGGTTAGTGTTACCGTTCGAAATTAAAATGATCGAAAAAACATGATTAATAACAGCACTTTGATCAACTCATGTACTGGCTGGTTAGCTAGCCTAAATGCTAACATGAAAACAAGTGACATTAACGTCTTTCCTCATTAAGAAACGATATAGAGCAGTATAAACTTGTCTGAGTAACTAAGATAGCCTTTTGTGTGCATTGAACCTACAAACTGTGCTCACTCAGAACAGAGTGATCGATCTGTACTTGAAAGAAATACAGACGGAGGTGTCTACAATAGGAACCGAACTTCAGTGAAGCCAAGTGAACACTCAATTTATGTTATCATTTTTTATCAATACACAATTGTAAAACTCCTACAAATTAAAATGGAAGAAACACATATTCAAACAATATGGCTCTTAAAAAGCCAGAACAATATCAAATGTTTCTTTTGCCAAGAAAGTATATTGTGTGTCGATTTATTTGTCGTTTTGAAAAGATACAACTTGGTTAAAAGATTTCAGTGTGTTTATAAGAACTTTTTGAGCACATTCAACAATACAGTGATAATAATGATTATATGTGGTAATTTTGCTCACAATAACTGTGATATGAAATGTTCATATTGTTACATATATATATAAAATAAGATGTTATATTTCCATAGACAATATTCTGAAAAAGATTGTAGCTTATCTTTTATTAGGGCTGTATATTATAGAGCACAATTCGTACGCAAGGCAATTCAAAAAGCTTTACATAATGTTGCATAAAATTACAAAAAGACGGATAAAATCATGTTAAACTGAAATGCAGTTTCACCATGTTTGGTCCAGCAGGAGACCACTTCCTGAGGTTTTTTCCGAGCACGAGATGGTTCATATGGTTCCAACATGTCAGAGATGTACTTTGGCACTAGACCATGAAACGACTTGCACAGGAGCGACAGGAAGCACTGGACCAATATGGCCGTATTTCCTGATTCTAGTCAGGACTCAAGCAGCAGCATTCTGGATGTACTGCAGCTGCTTTACAGCTCGTTTAGAGAGAAGGCCATCACAGTAGTCTGACCAGCTGGAGACAAAGCCATGGATTAGTCTTTCTAAGTCTGATTTATACACCCTTCTTTTGATTTTGACCATGTTTGTAGGTGGTTAATCACTGCTGACTTAATGTAGTTGTTAAAGTTAAAGTCTGGGTCCATTATTACCCATAGATTTCTCACCTGAATAATAGGTTCCAGGGAGAGGGTTTCTCTTTACTTCTGTGGGCCACTGACAAGAGATTTCAGTTTTGTCGGCGTTTAGCAGAAAAAAATCGATTTTCTGAACTGTATCGTTGCAGTGACAAAGTGAATCAGCAGGCCGACGTACACCGGCCGTCAGCGACACGCGGATCTGACTGTCAGTGTCAAAAAAGAGATACAAGACAGGGACATTGTTTTCTCAGAAGCGCAATATTGATCTTTTGGTAGGCCTGAAGTATACCTACCAAAAAAAGTACAAGGTGATATAAAGTACACATTTGTCCTATTTCAACCTTCAGGATACCTGCTGCATTAAAAATGTGTTTAGCTACTAGATAATACCTGTTATTTGTGGTGCTTAAATAGGGCCTAGTAATAGTAGTATTACTATAGTCAAGGCATTTACACCCTTTAATAATAATGGTAGTAGCTTTTTAGCAACTTTGAATACTACCATCATGTCTTTTATTCATAGTTTTAACATGATCTTGTTTTGATGTCAATTTTATCCTTCAGGATTTTACTTTGTGTAAAATCACTGTCAGGTATTGAAGAAGTTCCTGCTATGTGAAGCACTTTGGGCTGTATGGGGTTAAGGGGTTATAACAATGGTGCCTTAACTGGTACACATTGGTAAGATACACAAATAGACCTGGGCAGAAGGGTACAGAAATGTCTCTCTAAACCAGGGGGGCCGCCCAAAAATAACTGTTTTTTTAACTGTGGTCTGTATGGGCCCCAGTGGTACTCAGTTGTAATATAATTTTCCACCACTTGTGGCAGTAAAGACAACCTCGAACCAACAGAAGAAATTTGCAGCTGAAGTAAAGTCATTTAGAGGTTTCTTAGGCGCAAAAATTATGACTAATGTTGTGAAACTGTATTTCCATTTGCACTTACATTTTATTGACAGTTTATTTAAGAAAGGTATATTATATATCATTATTATTTATTACTACCATATTTTCCGAAGTATAGAGCACATCGGTATTTAAGCCGCAACTACTGAATTTTGGGAGAAATAGAAAGGTTTACATATATTAGCCGCACCGGACTATAAGCCACAAATATATACCAGTATGAAATATTTTGTAAATGTTTATTTACATACCTTAATTGTTTCCATATGGTGCCTGTAACACGGCAGTAAAACAGCTCATCAAACAAAACAGAACTCATCGTCAGGGACACACTAGAGATAGCTCTGCAATCAGTTAAACAGACTTAGTAACTCTACAGTGACGTTTTGGTCAATTTACGAAACTGAAACAATACAAAAAGAATGCCATTGTAAGTTAATAATACTAACGCAGACACTTGTAAACGTGTTAGCATATTAGCTACTGCTTGTTTACATTGTGATAGCAGGCACAAAGATGCATGACAACACTCCCCCGGACATAACACATGGGACGGTTTAGTAAGTATAAATTGTTTTAGTTATATTGTACAACTTACAAACGTTGCTTGGAGTGATGAATGAAGAATCCTTTCAAGCAGAAACGCTATGGACAGTTATACTTCCAGTTCATGGCGCGAAACAAGAAGTACATTTTCAACCTGCAGCACCTGCAGTGAGCAAACTCGTCCAAAAGATGACGCCATAGCCCAAACAATACCACACCTTGTCAGTGTCGGTGTTCTATGAAAACTATTTGTTGAATACAAAACGTTATGGTCGTTAACGAAGAAAAATCCCTAAAAGAGCCGCACTGTTTTATAAGCCACAGGGTTCAAAGCGAAGAATAAAAGTAGTGGCTTATAGTCTGGAAAGTACAGTGATCAGTTCTCCTTCCATCCATTTTTTGAGGGGCTCGCCGGATAATTTATTTATTTTAGAACTGTGTAATTGTATGTACATTTATTTTTCATCAGTTTTAATGAGTCACTTCTTTTTGCAGTATTTATTTTTGTGAATAATGCCTTGATAATAATCTTTGCAATCAACACATGCTTTCATATCATTGGACAAGGTGCTGACCAGGGGTGTCAAATGTACGGCCCGTGGGTCGGATCAGCCCCGCGAACAGGTTTTATCCGGCCCGCGGGATGACTTTGCCAAGTATAAAAAGTAACCTGAAATTTTTGAATGAAAGAAATAGCTGTTCTAAATGTGTCCACTGGATGTCGCAATAGCAATTCTTTGTATCTTTGTGGATGATGCTACATATGTACAAAATAAACCACATGATGTTAGTACATCAGTCGAAGAAAATGATCAAACTACATAAATAACATCCTGTAATTTGATTTTGATATAATTTTTTTATCTTGATAGATTGAAAATGAACACCAATGAGTTGACTCATGAACATTATCACATAATTTAGTCAGAAAATATAAATAATGACAAATATTTACTATTAACCGCAACAGGTATTTGTAAAAAAACAACAACAACATTATGATTTGTACAATTTCAGAATGTGCTTGTTGTATTTTTAAACAAAGAAAACAATCTGAAGTTGTCTTTGTTTGTAAGTTCTCATGCCGTGATTTTACCAGTCCGTCCCATTTGGGAGTAGATTTTTCTCCATGTTACCCCCGATCTAAAATGAGTTTGGCACCCCTGTTCTAAACTGTAAGTAGGGTAGATATAATTATTAAATATTAGGGATGTCCGATAATGGCTTTTTGCCGATATCCGATATTCCGATATTGTCCAACTCTTTAATTACTGATACCGATATCAACCGATACCGATATCAACCGATATGTACAGTCGTGGAATCAACACATTATTACGCCTAATTTGGACAACCTGGTATGGTGAAGATAAGGTACTTTAAAATTTTTTTTATAAAATAAAATAAGATAAATAAATTAAAAACATTTTCTTGAATAAAAGAGAAAGTAAAACAATATAAAAACAGTTACATAGAAATGAGTAATTAATGAAAATTAGTAAAATTAACTGTTAAAGGTTAGTACTATTACTGGACCAGCAGCACGCACAATCATGTGTGCTTACGGACTGTATCCCTTGCAGACTGTATTGATATATATTGATATATAATGTAGGAACCAGAATATTAATAACAGAAAGAAACAACCCTTTTGTGTGAATGAGTGTGAATGAGGCGGAGGGAGGTTTTTTGGGTTGGTGCACTAATTGTAAGTGTATCTTGTGTTTTTTTATGTTGATTTAATAAAAAAAAAAAAAAGAAAAAAAAAGAAAAAAAAAGAAACGATACCGATAATAAAAAAAACGATACCGATAATTTCCG